>NC_069111.1:28227633-28545966 GCF_025612915.1 Magallana angulata | reverse complement strand
AAATTTAATTTAATTGTAAATATATCATCTTCTCAATACATTGTGATAAAAAATAAAACAAAACCAAAATTAACAAAACCAAGCAAGACAAGAAAAAAGCTGTAAATATGACACCAAACCGTGTTTTCTTTTGTGTGAACAATATCCATAATCCATTTGTCAACCTTGAATTGTTAAACACCACCTATCCACAAAAAAATGGGACACTCTGATAAACTATATGCAATAGATTGCTCAAAAAACCAAAGTTCAAGAGGAAATATTTTTCCATAAATCGTCAAAAATCAAAATCTAAGAAAAATGCATATCTCTAATATATGTAACATTTTTCCATAAATCGTCAAAAATAAAAATCTAAGAAAAATGCATATCTCTAATATATGTACATTAAAATCTGCAAATCAACAATTTCTTATCTAGAAAACTACAGAAGTTATCCGTACAACAGGGGTTCCCTATATGCAATATTTTGTCCAAAATGACAAAGTTCAAAAGCTGGTATTTTCTTGAAAAAATAATCAAAAATCAAAATCCCAAAATATGCACATCTCTGATATATGTACATGTACCATTGATCTGCTAAACAACATTTTTCTACCTTGAAAATTGAAGGAGTTACAATAAAGGTACCCTTTATGCAATATTAAACCAAAAATGACGGGGTTCAAAAGCTGGTAGTTTTTCCAAAAATTATATTTAAAACAATCAAATCCAAGAAATATGCATATCTCTAATATATGTTCATTTATCTTCAAAACAACAACTTCCTATCTCGAAACTGTACAACTGATATGCAAAACAACAACTTCCTATCTTGAAAACAGTAGGAGGAATTATCCGTACAATAAGGATAGTCTTTTGGCAGCCACTCGCCCGCCCGACCGACCGATCACCCGCCATTTTCGCCATTTCAATAGCCTTATTTTTCCTTATGGAAACCCCACTTAAAAATCACAACAAAATCTTTAAATGATATGAAAAATAACTGCAATGAATATGGAGGTCCTTCTTAAAGGGACAATGAACTCATTAAGTTTCATTCAACTTCATGAATGTACAAAGTACGGTGCAAATCTGTTGTTCCTTTAAAACAACACAGTTGTGTCGGTATCAGCACAGTCCCTCATAACAAGTAAAAAGGCCACTCAAATAGTCAAGAAGTTGGGAAAACCCGTGCCGCTGTGCATCAAGCAACAGTTGTGGGTGAATTTTCCAAAACAAATTTTGCTGTCTGTGCAGTTGGTTAAGTTTTGAACCTGGAAATATTTCTTCTAATGCCTTGTTACCGAGAAAGAAATCCGCCAAGTAGCGCTCTCGTAAGCATTTTCTTAGTTCTGAAATCTGGTAACCTAGGGCGTCTTTAAACCCCGTTACTTTTATGTTTCGATCGCATTTGCGCATGGTTTGATCGTAGACAACATTATACGCAATCGTTTTCAAATGATACGAGTTGATAGCTATAGAAAGTGGGTTATTCTGTTTCTCTAAGTTTCTAATTGCTGCCTTCAAGATGCGGTTAGCAGTCATAATATACTGTCTTTCTTTAATTTTTATGCACAAGTCAGCCATGCACCGTTCGTGAGAGCTTGTGTCATATCGCCAAATCAGGGGTTTGTCGTCTTCTTTGAAAAACGTGTTCTGTTTGTTGACATGTTTTGGCAAACCATATATAGGCAGCGTTACCCGCCAAGGTTTTTTTCCTATAATATTTGATGGAATTGTAATGTTTTCTTTCATCAGTTCGATCCCAGGAACTATATCAAAGTTAGTTGCCGTCCCTGATGGAGATGTGATCTGCACATTCATGGTTGGCGGGTAAATGCTTCGAACGATTTGACAGTCTGGGTAATTCTTATTCATCTCGACTATAGTTTGGTCAAGTGGCGAAGTCAAACATTTTTCTTGAAAATTCTTTGCATTCAGATATATATTGCCATTTTGCCTTTGAAAAACGCCTTGTCTATCAAGGCAAGGATGGTTGGATAATGCATCTTTATTTATCACCCTTAGTTTATTTAGTCCTGCCACAATCTTCCCATCCGCATTTCGAGGTTTTGATTGTTGTATTTCTATCCCATTGATACAAACAGGCACGATGACGTCGTATTCATCGGGGGAATTATTTTTCAACCCTTGTCTCGCACTCGATTGGCGAATGTAGTCATTATCTATCTCGGCACCATACTTTTTAGCAGTTTTCGCTTGAAAAGTGGTCATAAAATCTTTCAAAAACTTGTCAGTTTCCTTGGCTTTCATATCCCATACTTTTGGGTCAATTCTGTAATCTCCAGTGCGTCGTATGGCATTTTTTCTAAGCTTTTCTTCTCCTGGTCCGTAAACATGGAATGGTTGTCGCCAATGGTTCTCCAGCATATGAGCAGTTGCCATGTTTTTCTTTTAAGCAGTAAAAACATTATATCAAATGATTTATTTTTTGACGTCGTCGTGACAGTGACTGCCGTCAGTTAAGCAGACAAATTGTTATGACGTGCAAACGCGCGTTATTTCATTTGTCTGCTCACCTAAGCTGTTATTGTCACACCGACGTCAAAAATAAATCATTCAATGATATAGTAAGCACATCAAGCGAATTCAAGAAAAAAATCAATAAATTGGGTTGTTCAGTCGGATAAAACAAATGTAAATCAAAACAATTTGTTGAATCTTTTCTAGATCTATCAGCTTTTAATAGCTTGTGCGTAGTTCACTATAACCAGTAAATATTAATTGCTTTTTATTCAGTGATCATTTACGACGTTGGATTTGGAGAAAAAGACGTTGACGTCAATACGGCAAACGCCAGACATGCAAATGCATATTATTACAACAGTAACTTTGATCGAAAGGGTCGGTCACGTCGAGTTGCCCACGCGCAAATCATCAGATCAAAGCACAGGGGGTCAAGCCCGTTTTAACATTAATTTCAATGTAACCATAAATATAGAAAGGGGTCGAACTCTGACCCAAATAAAAAAGTATTGTCTGAGATACACTCATGCCGAATCTCAAGTTGATGGGTCTTAAAATAGCGGAGATATACGTCATTATTCTCTCGAAGTCTCCAGTTTATTTTTACTCGGACATTTACCGGTCCAGGGCTCACGATGGGATCTGACAACAGCAGTATTGCAACAAGTCGAGAAACATTCGCACTAATCTTTGAAAATCTGTGGATCAAAGCGAAGCGTCGAGTTTGATCTGATGATCCGCGACTGGCAACGTCATCAGTTCAGTATGGAGAGTATTGAAGGAATTTTATCGGAGTTTTTGTATGTAAGTAGCGTGCATTTGATGTAAGATTTTCAAAGATTAGTGCAAATGTTTCTCGAGTGTATCTCAGACAATACTTTTTCGAAAAATACATGCATATTGCGAGTGTTTTAAAAATTAATAGATTTATTAGGCTTTTGAAGCGAGCTGGTAGTTTTTTATTTGGGTCAGAGTTCGACCCCTTTCTATATCTATGGTTACATTGAAATTAATGTTAAAAAAGGGCTTGGCCCCTGTGGATCAAAGCGAAGCGTCGAGTTTGATCTGATGATCCGCGACTGGCAACGTCATCAGTTTCAGAGAGAATTGATACAGAATCAGAAAATCAGCGTTGTCATACACAGTCGGATAATGATGATGATGATGATGATGATGATGATGATGAAAAAGCAATAAAGATTTTTGAAGAAAAAAAATAATGTTTACAAGTTTAAAAAGTTGCAATAAATCTTTTTAATAAAATACACATTGAAAAAAAAATATGAGATTGCATTTCATTGTATACTTACAAGTATGCATTAGATATTGTTATGCCTGTCGAATCAATGATAGTGAGTCTAACAGGACACGTCAACACGGCTAAAAATAAAGAAATCAATCACGAAAATTTATTTTCGGTTTATTCAGGGACGAAAAATGTATGGACCTACATTGCAATTGCACGTATAGTTTTCGTAGATTTATGAATCGAATATCTATAAGGTAGAGCGCAAATATAAGTTTGAAATTTTCCAGAATTATTTCAGTTGCTTTAAAATCTATTTTCTCTGACAAAAAAAGGTTGTTTTTTTTTGTTTTTTTTTTTAAAAATCGATTTCAAATGAACTGACCAGCAAATGAATCAAGCTTCACAAAACACACCTTAGACATAACAGAATTATGGTACAGTCTATATTAATCAGAAATTCCTTCATTGTTTATAAATTTACAAGTATTTTAACTTCATTTTGTACCAAACACTCAGATTTTCAAGATAAAATTTATTGAGCAAGTGAAGTGATCAAGAGAGAGAGAGAGAGAGAGAGAGAGAGATCCCCCACAGTTATTCCCCCACCTATTTCTTTGGATAGAGTTGACAACCAATACTATACCATATATAACAAAGGTCGAGATGAAAAGTCTAAATTAAATCTTGATATAAGACTCTTATCATTTTTTTTTCATTTTATTCTTCAACATAATACTTTCATTCTATATACAATACATTCTATATAAAATCATTCTATATTCATAGAAACTTCAGACCAAGCCCTGCCGATCATTCGTCTAAAGAACGAAAGCATGACTTGAACAAACATGCTTTCAATTTATTAAGATATTATATTGTTTAAATCATCAGAAAACGGTATAATCAGTATAAAGAAGGAGATAATCTTACTCTGTACGTCACGATGTGTCACTGGCGAGTTGTGTCATTATTAGAATACCTGAGTGAATTAATGTTTTTGCAAATTATTTTTTGTATAAGATTTCCCAAAAGGCAGTTTGAAAATACGCATGGAAACTGATTATTAAATAATCAGATACAATAAATTTTTATAAGGTGGCATGGGACCTTGTCTTATAAAGTTATATCGGGAATTTTTTTATGATACGTCACATTTTTTTGGCAATCGGTTTTTAGAACGCAGTTCGCAGTTCGCAATTGAATAGTGAACTGCATTCTATAGAACGCAGTTCGCAATTCAAAATTTAGTGCGATTGAATAGTGAACTGCGTTCTATAGAACGCAGTTCGCAATTCAAAATTTAGAATTCATATTTGGGGCCCGCTTGCCTTATATGCAATTGAATAGTGAACTGCGTTCTATAGAACGCAGTTCGCAATTCAAAATTTAGAATTCATACTTGGGGCCCGCTTGCCTTATATGCAATTGAATAGTGAACTGCGTTCTATAGAACGCAGTTCGCAATTCAAAATTTAGAATTCATACTTGGGGCCCGCTTGCCTTATATGCAATTGAATAGTGAACTGCGTTCTTTAAAACGCAGTTCGCAATTCATAATTTAGAATTCATACTTGGGGCCCGCTTGCCTTATATGCAATTGAATAGTGAACTGCGTTCTATAGAACGCAGTTCGCAATTCAAAATTTAGAATTCATACTTGGGGCCCGCTTGCCTTATATGCAATTGAATAGTGAACTGCGTTCTATAGAACGCAGTTCGCAATTCAAAATTTAGTGCGATTGAATAGTGAACTGCGTTCTATAGAACGCAGTTCGCAATTCAAAATTTAGAATTCATATTTGGGGCCCGCTTGCCTTATATGCAATTGAATAGTGAACTGCGTTCTATAGAACGCAGTTCGCAATTCAAAATTTAGAATTCATACTTGGGGCCCGCTTGCCTTATATGCAATTGAATAGTGAACTGCGTTCTATAGAACGCAGTTCGCAATTCAAAATTTAGTGCGATTGAATAGTGAACTGCGTTCTATAGAACGCAGTTCGCAATTCAAAATTTAGAATTCATATTTGGGGCCCGCTTGCCTTATATGCAATTGAATAGTGAACTGCGTTCTATAGAACGCAGTTCGCAATTCAAAATTTAGAATTCATACTTGGGGCCCGCTTGCCTTATATGCAATTGAATAGTGAACTGCGTTCTATAGAACGCAGTTCGCAATTCAAAATTTAGAATTCATACTTGGGGCCCGCTTGCCTTATATGCAATTGAATAGTGAACTGCGTTCTTTAAAACGCAGTTCGCAATTCATAATTTAGAATTCATACTTGGGGCCCGCTTGCCTTATATGCAATTGAATAGTGAACTGCGTTCTATAGAACGCAGTTCGCAATTCAAAATTTAGAATTCATACTTGTGGCCCGCTTGCCTTATATGCAATTGAATAGTGAACTGCGTTCTATAGAACACAGTTCGCAATTCAAAATTTAGAATTCATACTTGGGGCTCGCTTGCCTTATATGCAATTGAATAGTGAACTGCGTTCTATAGAACGCAGTTCGCAATTCAAAATTTAGAATTCATACTTGGGGCCCGCTTGCCTTATATGCAATTGAATAGTGAACTGCGTTCTATAGAACGCAGTTCGCAATTCAAAATTTAGAATTCATACTTGGGGCCCGCTTGCCTTATATGCAATTGAATAGTGAACTGCGTTCTATAGAACGCAGTTCGCAATTCAAAATTTAGAATTCATACTTGGGGCCCGCTTGCCTTCTATGCAATTGAATAGTGGACTGCGTTCTATAGAACGCAGTTCGCAATTCAAAATTTAGAATTCATACTTGGGGCCCGCTTGCCTTATATGCAATTGAAAAGTGAACTGCGTTCTATAGAATGCAGTTCACTATTCAATTGCATATAAGGCAAGCGGGCCCCAAGTATGAATTCTAAATTTTGAATTGTTCTAGATAGAACGCATTTCACTATTCAATTGCATAGAAGGCAAGCGGGCCCCAAATATGAATTCTAAATTTTGAATTGCGAACTGCTTTCTATAGAACGCAGTTCACTATTCAATTGCATATAAGGCAAGTGGGCCCCAAGTATGAATTCTAAATTTTGAATTGCGAACTGCGTTCTATAGAACGCAGTTCACTATTCAATTGCATAGAAGGCAAGCGGGCCCCAAGTATGAATTCTAAATTTTGAATTGCGAACTGCGTTCTATAGAACGCAGTTCACTATTCAATTGCATAGAAGGCAAGCGAGCCCCAAATATGAATTCTAAATTTTGAATTGCGAACTGCGTTCTATGAACGCAGTTCACTATTCAATTGCATAGAAGGCAAGCGGGCCCCAAATATGAATTCTAAATTTTGAATTGCGAACTGTGTTCTATAGAACGCAGTTCACTATTCAATTGCATATAAGGCAAGCGGGCCCCAAGTATGAATTCTAAATTTTGAATTGCGAACTGCGTTCTATAGAACGCAGTTCACTATTCAATTGCATATAAGGCAAGCGGGCCCCAAATATGAATTCTAAATTTTGAATTGCGAACTGCGTTCTATAGAACGCAGTTCACTATTCAATTGCATATAAGGCAAGCGGGCCCCAAGTATGAATTCTAAATTTTGAATTGCGAACTGCGTTCTATAGAACGCAGTTCACTATTCAATTGCATATAAGGCAAGCGGGCCCAAATATGAATTCTAAATTTCGAATTGCGAACTGCGTTCTATAGAACGCAGTTCACTATTCAATTGCGAACTGCGAACTGCGTTCTAAAAACCGATTGCCCATTTTTTTTTATATGGAGCCGTCCCAAACCAGTAAATATTATACGAATGACTACCTTCGTAAAATCGTAACAAGATCACATAGTCTACTCTATTGTGAACTAGAATGTGTTGGCTTATTGTATATTTATTCATTTTATAATTTCTTAACATATTTTAATCATCTTTTTTATTTATCTCTGTTAATCAGTTCAATTGTTGCAGTTTTATTGTATACATGTTTCTCAGAGTTGCCTTTCTTTGTTTATATGGATCTGCATAACGTTAACAGCCTGTAAAATTATCATTCTCCGACAATTATTTAGTCAAAGAACGATTGTTTTAATGGGGTTTTTTTTTACACACACAATATTCTATTCATGACTCATTTGCCTTCATTTCTTGCGGGACTCATGTTGGACTTGTTATCTTTGCTGGTCTTGTTTTAGTATGACCCCTCCTGGTATAACAATAATGTCAAATCCTGGCACACTAAATGAACACATTTACTTTACCATACCATTCCTTTATACAAACAAACAAAATCATACAAAAACATTCCACTGGCTCAAATCAATTCAAATTTTGCACAGTTATAGGACAATTGTTTTTCCAACAACAAATCCAAACTACATGCACGACAAAATCAATCGAGATATATAAGACCCTTACATGTACAATATTCCTACCAAACAAATCCACTTCCACTCCAAAATATTTGTTAACATTGGTCTCTTTACTACCTTATAAACAACAAAGATCGTTCCGAAGGAGAGGGGGTTAAAAGGGTATGGTCGCAATTTTGGTTAAAAATTATTTTTTCGATTTTAATATTTTCAATGCTACAGAAAGGCAATTTAAATCGGCAACCAACATTTGAGTGCCATTTGTTGAGTTATAAGCGAGCTACAGAGCTTGAAATTCTTTGCTATGTAAACAAAACGTTTGTTTACATTTTAAACGTGAAAGTAGAAATTTCAGTTTTAAACCTAAAACGAATGTGTTAAAGGTTAGAAACTGTTTATCTATGCTTAGAATAAATAAAACGATAGACAAATAAGCTAGAAAAATATTTTTTACTGGTATATTGAACCTATGTAAACAAAAATAGGGCACGAGCCTTGTTTACATGACAAAGAATTGTGAGCCCTTGAGTATCTTGCTTATAACTCTACGAATGACTCTCAAATTTGATTTGATCATTAGAAATGCATTTCTAAAGCATTGTTAATAATAAAAACGTAAAAATAGAATTTGACCAAAATCGTGACAATGCCCCTTTAAATTGTTTTACCCTTATGTGTCTGTCTGTCTGTACGTTTGTCTGTCTGTCTGTCCGTAACATTTCTGTAGCATTTTTCTCAGCAACTAGTCATCGCATATGCTTGATATGTTAACAATAAGACGACTTTTTTCTATTTTTTGCCTTAAAAATGTTGTCAAAGATTTCTCAGCTGCTACGAATCGGAGCTGCTTGAAATTTTATCACTCTTTGTTTAGGTTTGCCATATGATGGGATCCATTTTTTTTTTTATTAATTCGATGTCATCTTTCTGATTACGACTTTGCTTATTTTGTACAGTCACATCATATCACTTCCTTTTAAGGAAGTATTTTTTTCAAAGCTTCTTTCCACCCATACCTATTTAGCACCACGCACTGGGAAATTTTAGGGGAAAACATGCATGTTTAAAATGGAACTACTTGCATTGATTAATTAGAAGTTAATTAAAAATATTCTAACTGTGTCTCTTGACAAGCCTTCATCCCAGGTATTTACGTCCCATGTAGTTGCAATGTAGCAAATCGGAGCGAATTCACCCCCGGACCGATACAAATATTGAAAATATTGGAAAAATGACCAAAGATCATGTAGGAAATACTGTATTATCCAGAGACAAAACTTCAGAACTCTGTAGACTCACTTTTTCAAAGATAATTCCCAAAACAATGGGAACCTATTAGTAAATAGCGAATATCAAATGAGCAAAATTTTGTTCCGAGTTCAGGTCTTATAATTATTATTGACAACGGTTTTTGGCGTAAGTCTGAGCTGTGAAAAATCGGTTCGGTTTTAGTTACTTTAATACTACTTATTTCCTATATCAATTCTTTCCGGAGTAGAGTTTTGGAATTGTTTTGATCCATTGCAAATACATGGAATGAATTTTTTATTGTTAATTAAACTGGGTCTGTGGGACAATACCATTTTAGTGGTAGATCGAAAATCCTATTTACCAGTGGTAAAAATAGTGGTATAAGACCAAATCAGAGAATGTGTGTTGGGACGAGGAATATACTTCTGATACCTACCACACTTATCATTAGTTGAGCTCAATCGAACTGTGCTGCTTTATACCAAAATATATATCAGTTCAATTTAGATTTGGGAAAAGCAATATTAATGTTTACGTCAGAGCAAGACAAAAAAACTAATTCATAACATGAACTACTGAGTATACTACACGTATACAAAAAGTTAACGTGTTTTTTTTTTTATTTCGAAAAATGATGAAGAGCAAGTTGATATAAAGTTGACAGTGGAGAAGGAGTGTCTGTTCTTTGAATCAATTTTAAAAAATGTATGAGAGAATCCGTGTAAATATCGATTAAAACTGTGCCACTGCTGTTGTAACAAACGTCTATAACATCAAATCTTAATCTACTATTTTATATTTCTTTAAGTTGATTCCTTTTCAATGACTATCTACAAGAAAAGAAAAAAGCCTATGGGGACGCTTGTACTCCAAAGCATGAATCTTATAAAGATTTTTCCAAAGGGCTTTTATTCCAACGCATTTAGCTCATTAAAATCATCGGAGGAAAGTCGTCTATATATTGGCGGACACGAGATTGAATGAGAGGATCAGGTCCATTGTGTTGTCAGAGTTATTTTTTCAAAGTTTAAAAGAGAAAGCATTGAGCTCCGATCGATTCACTAATATCCCGTGCGAAGAAAACGTATATTCATGATGATGTTAGAGAAAAACTTTCCCTCTTCTTTTGACCACGGAGAGAAGAATGGGTTCACTCTTCTTATACCACCTTGTCATCAAAGAAGTTAAGGATGCTTCATATCTTTAAAAATAAACACAGAGATTACAAATTGGGTATCGATTCGCTGTTCCTAATTAAACATTGGTTGGGTATTTCATTACGGTTCCAAGGTCCAAAATCAATGAATGGAACGAATTGATCTCGATGATAATATTTGTTTAAAGAATTTTTATAAATCACGGGGACTAACGCAGCAAGCAAAATTGAGACGGGGTTCGTTATATTAAGAGAAACAATTTTACTTTAAATTGTTTCTAGGAAGTCGAAACATTTAATCGAAAAGTATATAAATAGAAAAATCAATAAGAGTCTACAAAAATTAGATTAAAGTTATACAACGATAAAGATACATGAACATCGTAATTAGGAACTTGTATTTCTTTGAATACTCTTTGAACTGTACGGTATTGAAAATTGATATGAATTTTACGAAAAAAGGAGTGATCTTAGATCACCTTCTCTCGATTTACTTAGAACCATTTTAACAAGAGCTTGGACTTTGGGGTAGTTGTGTCAAACAGCAATGTGACGTAGGTCTGTCTATATCATTGTAGGCCACTCAGTCACGGCTCTTTGAAATCAACAAGATTTGTCTGGGTTTTGAGAGAAGACTATACGCAATCGGTGTATATTTCGCTTGAAACCAATGTCATTTTAACTTGTTTTGACGCAAGAAATAGATATTTACATCCTACTGAAAGTCCAAGCTCATGTTAAAATGCATGGTTCTCTATTGAATATCTAGGAGTATCTAGGTCAGTATAGAGTGAAATACTTATGTTTCCTTTAAAAAAGTCAAAATAAAAACCATTGATTCAGAATAAATGATATATACAATTTACATCATTGTATAGAAATTTCATTTGTCGTTTACAGATTATATAATGTTACATACAAGTATCAAAGTGTCGTACCATTAGCGTCGCATATACAGAGTATACAAATACATGATTTTACAAAATACACTGATGTTGATACCGTCGCTATTTCTACCATTGTACGACGTGTACAGTTAGTCCCGGTGATCGTAATCCCCCCATTTAGTAGTGTATTCCATCGTATACTCGGACCTCTCTCCCCAGTCATGATATAAGAGGAAGTTATTGGACTGGAATTAATCATTCTTATTGTTTTTAGCTGTTCTTAATTACGAAAATGTCTCAAAACAAAGGGAAGGTGAGTTAATGTTCGTTTCATCATTATCAGTTATGAAAATGAATTTATTAATATTTCATGCTTAACGTTGACATTAATGTAAACCTTAAAATTCACTGTTCAGATATGATTTTTTTTCTTAGAGAGAAATTATCATTGTGTAACCGTAATCATAATATCCTAGCTTTATGGTGTCATTCAAATGTGTTCAAATAGAATAATAAATGAAAAAGGGAATCGTGATTCAGTTACTCTAAGTTTGTAATTAAAAAATTATTGTTTTTAAAGTGTGTTTACATGAAATGTACATATTTTAAAATATGAATACTAGTAACAGCCGATTGTCAATAAATCTTATTCTTGCAATTCTTCGCTGTTTTAGTTACCCCATTATATAGACATATTCAGCGGAATGAATCAAATTTAAGTATACTGTACTATATTTAGATCTACAAGAGTATCTATTCGTGTCGAGTAATATCGTGGTTTCTGCAGTATCCATCATATGCAGTTGGTGCTTTTTCATTGCTAAGTTGGAATCATCCGTGCAATCTATTTAAATAAGTCGATCCACATTGCTGTATGTTTTTTTTCCATATTTATTTATTTTCATCTGATCGTTTAAGATATAGGATTTTTACTTTATAATAGTCTAGTTTTACTGTAAACCCGTATAAGCGTAACCCTTTCATTGATCCCGCACACTTTCTTAACTTTGCGTGAGATTCCTTAACAAGTATAAATATAAGGTAAACATAATTTCAGTGTTTATACGAAGTATCAAACAAATCTAAACCAAAATTACGCATCGAACAGACCTAGATTTGGTGACCTTTAAAATGATATCAAATGATAATAAATATACTAACAATTCATTATAACGACATATGTATATACATTTTGGGAAAAAAAGCAGAGTGATTTAAAAACATCCCATGTGGTCCATTGTCCTTCATATATCTATATACGCCGGACCATGTCCTCCTTTGAGTAACTGTCGTGTGTCTTTGATTCAAATTGACATGCTAAACGAAGCAACTGCTTGATCTGTGTGTTAATACAATGGAACATTGCAGAACCGTTAAATGAACGGTACAAGGTACAATACATGTTACGTTTCTTGTCAATTTATCTATGAATTTAGATCTTTTCAGAGTTGTTTACGGCATTGACTTATTTTTACCATACGCAATTGAACAGCAGGAAAGTCTAAACCTGTCTAAATCTCTCCATTGTTGTCGTATATATATTCTTGGATTGAAATATGAAAACATCTTTGGAATAGCGTGGCCTCAAAAACCTTGTTTGAACGGTATATGAATAAAGGTCACAGAATTATTCATGGACGGAATAAAACTTGGAATATCTTCTACAGACAAGAAAACTTTCATTTTTATATCAGATCGAACTATTTAAAATATTGATAGAAAGTCTTATTTTGATACCAGTTATGATTTAATACCTAAATCTTAAGAACAACACGTTTTTAAATACTAGTATATCACAAATGGTCATCTTTGATGTAACATTTTTTTGACCTGAATTACAATTAAGCGTACGTTTGCATTTAAGAGTATATATGCAAGTATACTGTAAGATAAAAAGACCCTAGTGGTGAATAAACATGTAACTATTAGCAGAATATTTTTACAGGCAAAATAAATACTTCCTGTAATATAGGAGATATCAAAAATAAATTTGATGGGTGAACAAGAAATTACTGGGGATAAGTTAAAAATCATTGCCTGATTTTTAACGGAAACTGTCAAAAGAAAGCCAATGCAACAGAAGGTCAGAACTTCGGTAGGGGAGGAAGGGGGGGGGGGGGCGGTGAAAAAAACATTTTGATTTATTTGGAAGAACTACATGTATCTTAATACGAATAATTGTCGATGTCGCTATCTTTACCTTCGCGACGGTTTTCCCTTTATATCATAGTTATATTTGAAAGAAAACTGATGACCTGAAAAAAGGTACTTTGAGAAAACTATTTTGACAAGTAAACATATACATGGTCTAAATGTAATACCATCGAAAAAGTAAAATTGACAGGGTCTGGTATGCAACATGTATATGTCCTTAAAGTAGGCCTTGTTTTACTATTCTACAGGGCAAAGATTTTCTTGCAATGTCGTGTAATGCAATACAATGTGTTAAAATTCACATATTACAATATTTTCTTTAAAATTCAGTGAGAAAGGAACACCATTAACTAACGGAAAACAGGGAAACCAATTCGGGGTGGTCTCTTTACAATTCTCTACACAAGATTGTTTTACAACAAAGTCAAGCGATTTGCAAGGACCGCTATGTACATGTATTCAATGATTCGTACCTGCGATGGTTTTATCGTTTTATAAACTTGTATACTATAAAACTATAAAGACGCTCAGTTTTACCCACATGTGGCAATAAACTCCGTGATAAAGATTTTCACCATGTTAACACCAGCAAACTTGAAGCATTTCAAAATTTGTTTAATAACATCAGTGTTGAAATAAACACCGATGAATGCACAAGTATTTAGGGCAGAGGAATAATGCTTATTTTTTAAGAGTGCAAGATTTAGAGATACAAATGTGCAAAGAATACAATATTCCAATAGCTATACATTTGGATGTTTGCAAAAATTTAGTGCATGTATTGTATACTTTAGTACTAATCGGTCGCAATTTAACTGAACTAAATTTAAAACACGCTCGTTCCGAGAGGTCTAATTCATTTTTTAAATAGTTAAAGTCGGTTCCTTTCATGTCTCTATTTGATAAATGTGTTTAAAAAATCGGCTTATTGCGTAGATTTAGGAAATTCGAGCAGAGTCAGTTTTAAATGGATACTTATATGTACAGTGTACTTGGTTTTACACTAAAGATGAACAAACGTGCCGCGGTTAAATTTATTTGACCAAGGATTTTCGGGGTTTATCGGTTTGGAATTTCTAAATCCGCGCCTTCAGTTGAAAACCTCCTCATTACATTGTCGAGGTTAATGTTCTAAATTGGGAGAATGAAGTTCAAGAGCCTCGAGTATTGCTTTTCAGATAAAAAACAAAGCAAAACAAACAAACAAACACCAGCATTCACTGCATGCCAATATATACAATTTCATTGGAAAACTTGAGCATATAAAAAATAAAAAATATCTGTTCTGATTCTTCCCTTTTAACACCCTCCCCTATTTTTTGCTTCAAAAAGTGCCAAAGTATTAATTGAATCCGATAATTTGATAACAGCGTGTCGTTAATTTATCATGTCTAGCTAATGACAATTATACAACATATACTTGATTGAAAAACTACCTTCCGCGGGCCTTTGCAACAAAAATGTCGCCGAATTATGTATTCAATTCTTTGAATATGGAGGTTTTCCATTTAGGATCCATTAAATCTTTTGTTCAGATTGACGGGAATCGATCAGTGAATAAAAAGGGGGAACGGGGCTATTGAGTTCTGGGTCGACATGTCCCTTTAAAGCCCGTCGCTGCGGACGCCAGTTGTCCACGCTATAGTACAGAAGAGCTTGCGTTGGAAACCAAGTCATACATTTGCTGCATGGAGTTTTTTTTTTCTTGGTGATTCGTTTGGACAAAATGTAAAATTGTGTTGCAGTCTGTGAAAACATCTCGGCTAACGTTTTATTTAGAGTATATCTGAAGTGAAAATCGTGATATCCTAGCTTGTGTCTGTGGATATCGGCTAGATTTCGTTGAAAATGACGTCAAAGGTATACTTTTAAGGTTCTTATGTCAGTTTAATCATAAGTGATGCGAATTAGTATGTATAACAAAATTATGACATTTTCAATTGATAAGAAATGCAAACCCCGATGATGACAAAAAAAATGAAAAAATTCAGGTTTTCTTTTCACGATGAATCTTGTTTGCATTGGCTAAACGTTAACCACCTTTCACTTTTCCGACATCTTAATTAAATTTCTATTTAAAGTTTGGGTTAATTCTTTGAATCCAAGGTGAATATTGCTTGAACCTTGCACGAATAGCATATAGCTTTGATTTGTTATAAATTGCTGGTTAAATATTGACACTACATCTTAATACACGACCCCGGAGATTTTGCTAACATTCAATAAATCGTTCACAAATAAATACCCACACGCAGTTCAGAAACGAATCTGTGCCGACCAGGCTTGTTTTTTTAAATTGACATAGATATATGTTCAGTGAATCTATGAAAAATGAGAAAACCACGTGTCATGTGTAAACATTTGAAAAATATGAATTGTCAAATATGGCGTTTCAAAGGTACTAGAGAAAAAAATCTGACATTGATTTGATAATAGGTTGCAAGTAAATCTGACAATATTAATAATTTTACTAAAATAAACTTAAGGTATTCTATTATGATACGTCTAACACGTAACTCATGAATTTTTATTTTATTTATTTTTTTCTTACAGAAAAAAGCAGACAGAAACTTAGAAGCAGGTAATTTAACATCTCTCTCTCTCTCTCTCTCTCTCTCTCTCTCTCTCTCTCTCTCTCTCTCTCACACACACACATATGTAAATAAACTGGAATTAAAGAATATTATAGAAAAAAATGTTAATCAAAAGTGGTCACCTTTAAAATTGGTATTAGATTACTGCACATTAAAAACAACCCTAGAGAAAGGTGTTGGATTATTAGCAATTAATGGTCAAGTAACTTTAAATCTGTTTATTAGTTTACAAGAAGCAGGTGTTGTCCATTCGAACTTCCATGCGGTGTTTTTGTTCAATTGGGTGTTTACTAGTTATTGTGTTACAAAGTATGACACAAGTAGACCGTTAATCTTTTCTTTGAAAAAGCTTAATCCAGTCACCGTAGAGTCTTGCGTGAAAGAGTTTGTTTTGAAAACAATGCAATTGTGTCAACAGTTTAAAAACGCAGGTAAAAACGTGTCATATTCCGCGATTAAAAGCAGGATTAAGGCTGAAGAGTTATTACACGTCAAACTCTTTAAGAACTTAGAAGGACTTTAAAGGTAAAAAAAATCTTTGAAATTGCATCAAGAATATCATAAGTTTTGTTATTGAAGAACATCGCTTGGTTTTTTGTTTTTTGTTTGTTTTTTTTTTTTGTTCTTAAATAAAACTATGTATAGGTTGTGAAATTTTAAAATCTATCAATTTAAGGATATTGACACAGAGACATTTTTCATCGGATTTTTAAAAATATTTAGAGCATGCATTTTATTACCTATATGAAAAATCCCTACAACAATACTTTTTGTAACATATACATGTCGCAGACTTGGATCATAAATTTTGAAACTGAAGTTATCTAGACCTTTAATATTGGTACGAAATCAAACTGAAGTTTATTACTCATACTGAAACCTTTTAAAGAAAATATTACTAAGTAAATTTTCTTTCCATTTTTCTGTGTCGACGTAAAGGTCGATGACATTTTTACTACCCAGAAATGTAAAAGTCAGAGCTTTACAAAAAAAAAATATGGCCACTATGTTTCCTTATATTTAGACAGGTAAGCTTGTAATTGACCAGAGGGTGTAGATTTAAGCTTTATTAATCCATTTAATAGGTGTTGAGTCAATTAATAGACGGATTATATAGCCAAGGACTTCGATCGGTTCTCAAAAATGTCGAACTAATCTTTTAAAAAGCGTTATGAACTTATTTTGGAAAATTAAGCTATATATAAATTTGTGGTTCAATACGTACTCAATAGCATAATTTATCGATTCGGACAGCCTCCTTTGTTATGGCTATCTATTATTTATAAAATGAAAACACCCTACAGTAAAAACTTTTTCAGCGATTTAGGTTTGAGTGTATGAGC
Organism: Magallana angulata; assembly: GCF_025612915.1. Lineage (NCBI taxonomy): Eukaryota > Metazoa > Mollusca > Bivalvia > Ostreida > Ostreidae > Magallana > Magallana angulata. Next base: position 28,528,500 of record NC_069111.1, on the reverse strand, counting down.
ATAATATAATAACGTCACGAGACTGATGAATACATAGTACACCGCTCATTTTGGGGTTTCAAATATACCACTATATTCTTTGAAAAACTGTACATGCATGTACATGTATACAACACGTTACATACAAATGTTTTCATACCTACTAGATGCTCTGTTCCATCATATAAGTGGTTTGTTGTAATTTCTTTTCTTTTTTTTGTCAAAAGAGCAATTTATAGAAAGCAGTTTGCCAGTTTATTAAGGAAAATTATGTTCATTAAAATCTTCAACTCCAAGTTTTCATGGTATATATTCAACAACAAGAACAACAAAAATGGTAAAAAAAAAAAAAAAAGGTCGAAATTGATTTTAAAAAAATCATATTCACTTAATGCATTCTAGTATGTCCTATAACCATCTATGTACATTCAACGTACAACATCATATTAAAAGCAGTCTTGCTCAAATCAAAGTTTGCTTCCAATTCAAGAACATTTACCAGGCTAGATTTTAATGCATGTACTTTAATGTACCATATTGCAAAACGGATCTCTCTCTCTCTCTCTCTCTCTCTCTCGCTCTCTCTCTCTCTCTCTCTCTCTCTCTCTCTCTCTCTCTCTCTCTCTCTCTCTCATTAAAGCAGTGGACAGCGTAAATTACGAAAATAAACATGTTCATAGTTTAGCCATGCTTTTTAAAGGAGAATAGTCCTTGAAAACAGTCCTTAAACAGATGATATGTATTAAGCAATGATTGCAAAAGGTCTTAATCGAAGTGATCAAATCTACCAGTATATATTAGACAAAACAACAAGTCATCAAATTATACTAGTGCATACAAACAAATAATACAGTAATATGCCGTTTGTTTAATGTAAATTGCATATGTTTCAACAAAAAGGAATTCCTTTTTGATCTCTCATTACGTACAAAATCTTTTTGTCCAAAATTTATGATTATTGTGAACGCAATTTAGATTTAAAATCGGGATTATTTTGCTTTTTATTCTCTGTAGAGATACAAAGTCTTTTTAAGACATTCGACAAAAACAATGATAAATATATATCTTCTGATGAACTGGGTAAAGCCATGAGGTTCCTGGGACTGAACGTAACCAAAAAGGACGTCGATGAGGCCATGAAAGTGCTGGACAAAAATGGTATGAACTGTCTACACTTTCGTTCAAATAAAGGGCATATTTTTATAACCTTAAAACAATGCAATGCATCTGGCTAGACTAAGGTGATTAATAATAATATACAGTGTATGCATGGTTATACATGTAGATAACTTACTGTATAAAATGAAAAATAAAAACAACCTAGCTTTGGTTGAAGTTATGTTTGGAATAAAAACTTTAATGATAAGTATAAAATGTGTTTGTGAAAAAATGTCCCCAACAAAGTCCACCTATATCAATGACCTTCAACTAATGTTGACCTCTGACCTTAACCTTTCACGTCACCAAAATTATATTGTGTAGTTCATGATTTATTTCCCGACCTTTTACCTATGGGACACACATGGAAAATTTTAATAAATATTTTTTTTTTTAAATATTCGAAATTCCTTTTAGGTAATAAAAGGATAGAATACAAGGAGTTTTCCTCGTTCATGAAGAAGGAACTAGAGAAGAACCCGCCGGGGTCAGACCAGGAGTCCAGCATTCGCGCAGCGTTTAAAATCTTTGATAGAGACGGTAACGGTTCTATAGACGCCAAGGAGTTAAAATATGCAATGCAAAACCTTGGTGAGAAACTGACAGAGAAAGAGCTACAGGACATGATGCGAGAAGCGGATGTAGATGGCGACGGCAAGATAAATTATGAAGGTCGGTGACAAGCTTGTTTTATAATTAACTGTGGCTGCTGGTCTGTAGCTCCCGGTCTGAAAAAATCGGATGGTCGTCCATCCGATTTTCGTTCAGGCCAGGAGCTAACATATCTGCTGCAAGCTATGAAGGGGTAAATGGACTGCATGGTTAAACTAACTACAAAGGATGAGTATTTAAGTATATTGACTATGTGCTGATATAAGTCACTAGATTAACTATGATATAGGAATAGAGTTAACTATTTATATTTAAATTATTGGCCTTATAATCTAAATTTGCACATAATTCTGAAGACGAGTCAGCCAGCAGATTTGATAAATAAGGGGACGAAAGTTAACCTACTCAAGAACTTTATTGCAACTTGCTTTTAAATACTGAAAACCCGGGGTATCGTGGTTATGCTAAAAGTCTTCCGTACTAAGAATGACATTAGGGGGAACTCGTGATAATAATAAAGGCCAGTACAAGCTGTTTCAAAAATGTCCGCAACAATGCATCATTTATTTTGATTCATAAAAAAAATTTTTTTATTGTAAACTTTTGTCAAAATTTTAAAGTAATTCAGTAACTGGTAAATGTAACGTTCACGTAGTCAAAGTTGACTTCGGGAAAGGAACAGATGTTAGCAAAACACTTGGAGAGGGAATAATGACGTAACCCTTGGTCAAGTGGTATTTAAAGCGTTTTACGGACTATGGAGGAGTCCACGCGTTAAAGAACGGGCGTTACCAAAGCAAATACTTCGCCCCCACTCGAGGACATGATAACAAAAACAATCTTTAGATTTGAAAGAGAATAAATCATGACTTCATGGAACTACTTTTATGACTTTCACTCATATGGGATCGTGTCATATCGACTCGTGTTGCCGACTTACGTGTATTAAGCTGCATTCATTAATTCTTTATAGTAGACAAACCCTCAACTATTATAATACATTTCCCATTTCTTTTTTGCAGAATTCGTGAAGATATGGTCAGAATCGATGTAGACACTACGTACATATTCAATCTAGCAGAATCTCCCAGATGAAAGGATGTGTTTGTGCCTTTTCATGTCATTTCGATTTCTCTTAATACCACTCGATACCTCAGCCTGCCAGGGAAAAGTATCGACCAAAAATGCTAACGTATTGACAATAATAACCCAAAGCAAACTCTGTGTTTTCTATGTCAATAGTATCCATGTAATATTTTTCAACATCATGGGAATCGTTCGAGTTTCCACTGCATGTTTATCTTCCTACTTGAGACGCCATGACCACGTGATTCCACAATGAATATATCACGTGACTTGAGTGAGCAACTTGTCAAATACAGCTGAACTTGATTAGATGTTAAAAACGCAATATGGAAGATGCCAGATTAGTTTTGTTTTGATTTTCAGTCATTGCAAACACAGAAATATTTTCCTGTTCTTAATAAATTATACTGCAAACACTGAACCATTACATTGTTTGGAATAGATACGAATCCAACAAGTTGTGTTGTGTTGCCAATGTTTGTACATTGTATTATATTCTTTTTGTAACTTGTAGATATGATAATTCTAATAAAACTCATTAAAATGGTATAAAACGTTACACATTAATATTAATTTTACCTTATCAATTTTCCTTGTCTGTGATAAGTTGATAACAATACAAATCGATTGTAATGTATAATACATTTCATCAATGACTGAAAATTTTACACACACACGCAATAAGAAATCATTCTTTGAATATTATAAGGTGATCAAATCAAGTGGCCCTTTGGGCTTTATTAATTGATAAACCCCAACCAATAACCCCCAACCATATTTGATCAGCTAATAATATACTCAAAGAATCATAATTTTAAAATTTCCTTATTCATTGAAATTCAATGTTTTTGCTTGACCATAGTGCCAATGTGATGATTTTCACACACATGTCACATCAACTACATGAATTACACAACTTGCATGTAGATACTACATGTACATGTAACAAACCAAAGAAAACTTGTGAATTTTTTTTCATACCTTTTTCCTTTATTTTCAACACAAGAGTATTCGCATTGTGTTGTATTACAACAAAGTTATAGAACATTGTACATGTATATCACAAGTTTTCCTAGAATAAAAATGGATTTATAAAAATAATACTTCTTGTGTACCAAAAAAAGAAAAAAAATTAAAAAAGAGAAGAAGATAAAAACAAGAATTCATATTTTCTCCACATACATTACTGGTAAGAATTTTTTTTTTCACTTAAATACATGTATATCAAGTTCATCATGTACACTTGACCATTCTTCCACACAGTCTTACTTCACATCAAATAACAATGTATGTCTCTGGTATTGAGAATTACTTGTTCTTGTGACACATAGAAATGATATTTTCATACACAACAAATGTTATACAACAGGCAGGCGTGACTCGTAACAGGTTTGGGGTAAGTCCTTTGTAAAAAGCCCACAATCCTTCGTACCTGAAAATAATCAACCATGGCGGTTAAAACTTGATGTTTTTATTTATAAATATCAATATTCACAGACAAAAATCTAGCTTCCTCTCAGGCATAAATTCCTCCCTTGGACATAAAATTTGAACTTGAAAATATAGTCCAAATACATGTATCTCACATTATATAATATTGTATCCATACATTTACACAACACATGTGTTAAAGTCAAGAAATGCCAATCTGCTTTGAAAAACACCCATCAAAATAATCAAAATTAAATTCAATCTTTGATAAAAATACAATACAGACATGTATAATAAATAGATCAAAAAAAAAATAAACAACAAAACACTGATTCAACATTTGGCAGACAATACAAAGATAATCCCTTTAATAAAAACTCATATCATCTCAGAGAGAGAGAGAGAGAGAGAGAGAGAGAGAGAGAGAGAGAGAATGTTTAAGATAGAGAGATGATTAGGTCATAATGAAGGTTTTAATTGTTAAATGTGTTGCAATGATTATAGAATTTTTATAGTCTCTGACATCATCAAGCAAAACTAACAGGCATATTTTGTTTCCTATTTTTATAAATTTTTGCCTGGTTTGTAAAAATAAAATGAAAATTATTTTTTAATGTTTCTCCTTAAACCCCCCCCCCCACCCCCCCTTATCAATAATGAACAGGCAAAACTTTGCAAAGAGAGAAAACTCCTATTATCATTTACAATCATTAATTCCTAATACCAATCAATCTTTTTTATTGTTTTCCTTTCAATTTTTCAGTCAATATATATTTCAATCTTATACATGTATTCATATAACATTTCTGTTTAATATGTTTCATTCGTATCAATACACATAATAAAAGCTTTACAAAGTTTCAACATTAGCATTAAACAAATTGGACTGCTTAATATGAAAGAATACGGAAAACAAATAAACACATAATCATCTCCCCTTTTTGGCACTAACAGTACTACCCCACCCCTTTTCCCATTAGAAAAAATGAAATAACAGTGAACAGAACAATAACCCCCCCCCCCCCCCCCAATCTATCATTTGACTACTCCCCTAGAAATATTCACAAATTGCCCTCTTCTTCATAATATGAAAGACTTTGGTACATGAGAGACCTGAAGTAATAATTTATTGAATAACACATTGTTGCTATGGGAGATTGCAAACTGTAGGAATACATGTATAATACATGTACTGACAGTCAAATACACATAAATGCAATATGCACTACTTTTCATAATATTTTACCAGGAAATGCAACCTCAGAGCAGATCAATGTTGACAAAATGTGCATGTATTGATGAAAAATTATGCCTACTATTTAAGCTAAAATTTGTAAAAGAAGAAAAATAGATTTATAAGAAGCTGTGTTGAAGAAGAATGAAATGGTACCCTATCTTAGTACATGCATTCAAGAAATGAAATTATCAAATGGAAAAAAGTTTAGGAACTCCAAAAATAATAGTCATAGTGATAAAGAAAATCCCCTGATGGATTTTAAAAAAAAAAAAGTTCAAAATAAAAACACAACATTAAAAAATAAGCGGTGTTGTAAATCTAGTTCTTCAACCTGAATTGTGGTCCATTGCTAGGAATAAAATATGGTAAGAAAATAACCACTTATAAAATGATATACATTGTATGTACACATTTAACTTGATCCCAGTTTGTCCCAAGGTGAGCCTTAAATTAACTTCGACTTTCTGTCTCTTGGTAGACAGAACAATTAGCATTTTTTACAACAGACCCTGTAAAACTGACATGTATTTTTCACTGCTCCTCCACTCTTTAGAATGATCAATACTGAGTTTCGTAAAGTCCAACGAGATTCTTGGATCCATTCTGCATGCCTCTCGCTGTCATTGTTTGGGGTAGGTTGCCAATGTCACGAGTCCTTGCTATAACTGACCACTTGCTCCCACACAAGGAAGACAATGCAGATATTAGGTGTCACATGAAACAAATACACCATCATTCCTTTAAAATATCCTCGCAATCCTTCAAACCTAGAGAAGGATCAAATGTCATTCACAGAGGTGACGCACAAATACACAGAGTAAAATCAATACACTGCTAGAATGTTACGTCATTGGCAAAACAAGAAATTCTCACACACTGAAAAATTCTCATGTCAAAAGCTCGAACTTTTTGTTAATTTTCAAAAAAGGTTTTAACAGTACCATTTGAAAACTATCTGCATTATACTCATCACTTTCTAGAAAATATTTTTTTTTCCTCTTTCTTATTTAAAGTAAAAAAACAATACAAAAGCATAGGTCAAAAATTGATTTTAAACATATGAATCGATCAAGCTTAAGATTTTAAATTGTCAGAGTAACCCTCAAATTAATGATCAAAGCTATTCCTCAGAAAAAAAAAATTACAAGATCAACTTCTTAAAATTTTTTAAACATTTTTTTTCTTAAAAAAAAAAAAATAAATCAAGATATTAAATGTAACATGATTGTAAAAATATATATTACAACAGATAATAAATAACCTTTTATTGGTGGGAATATCTTACCTATAAATTTTCTGTAAGACGTCTACGATGCCATTGTAACTCCTGTGCTGGTCTTGTAGTCGAGAACGCACGACTTGGTATGGATAAGTCACAGTCGCAGCTAGAATCTTGGACAGGGCGGCGAAGGTGATGTACTCCGCCGAGTTCTACAGAAAAGAAGACAGAAAACTGACGACCTGTAAAGCTGCAATGATTAAATCTGTGACATAATTTTCTGTTGTGTTTTAACAACACAATCATGGCCTCATATGTTGAGGTAGAAGAAAAGAAAGAGATGGAAACAAAATAGGTACAGTGTAGTATCATTGATGTCTCTTAAGATTTCTCTTAAATAAGATATATCTTACAAAGAAAGATCTTTATTTGTGAAAGCAATGAGCTGCTTTAATCTAATTGCTTTCCTGCTATATATGATTGCCTACATATACAAATATACATGCATATCTCAATGTGTCATGAAATAGTTTTTTTATTTTTATAAATAGATATGAAAGGAAAAAATCACAAAGTATTCCTACCAGTCTATAATCTATTGGTCGCTCCTTAAAATTGTTGTATTTGGTTTTCAATTCTTCATAACACACAAACTGTATAGCACCATGGGAAATTCCAAACATTCCTGGCAAGAATCCCTGAAACACAAAAGTTATGAAAAAACCTAATAAATATGCTGGTCATATGTTGGTGTCTTATATGGATTTCAGTTTAACAAAGTCATAACATATTCATCTTATATTAAATACCGGTATACATTTGTAATGGGATGGGAGAAATAATGATCGACCTGATTAGGTTTCGAAGCCAGACCCCCTGAATCTCTAGTCAGGTGTTCTACCAACTTAGCTCTCTGGCTACAGTATTCAAACTAGTCTGACCACTGCCCAACTACTGAATAACAATATATTCTAGTATTTAACAGGGAATAAAATAAATTTGCCCCCAAACCCCAACCCCACAAAAAATAAGACTATAATCAAATAATTTAAGAATATTATTGGATTAGCTTTGTATTGTTTTTTCCTAACAGCATCACAATCAATTCAGTCAACTACTTCAAGCAAAAACAATACACACTGCTGGTGTTATTTTAACTTTCTAATAGATCAACTTAGGCGGAATTATTTATGCGCACTTAAGCAATGCAAGAATTTATGGATTTTTCTGAAACTCTCTTAAACTTCATCATAAGCCCCATACAGTGGCGTGTTTACATAAAAACTACAACTCTTGGATTCGCTTTCTAAGGTCGGTTAGCCTAGTAAAATGATTGTTTACTGGGAGAACTTCATTTATGGCAAGTAAAGCTACATGAACATGTTTGAACAGTTGTAAACTGAATGAAGAATGCTTTTAATGGATTACTAGTATTTACACAGAATGCGGTATGATATGTTAATCTATTCAGAACTAGCGTATATATCATGCACCCTAAATTGCAAGTTTTTCTTAAGTATCGTATACATGCATCGTAGCTTTATACAGGTTAAGTATGTTGTTTTGTTCGTGCATATATAATTAGTCCACACCAACAGCCAATCAGCTGTAAGCTGAATCAACCAATAAGAAAGTTTGTAGTTGAAGAGCATGTACTGTTTTTGCATGACGTAGCTGAGAGTCTTGAACGCAACACTATAGGAAAAACCACACCAAAGTCGTTTTGATAATACTCTCATTGACGGTCTGCGCTTACCTTGTAATATCCTCTGAAACCTTCCTGTTTGTAAATTTTGAACAACGCATCGGCCATTCCTGAGTAGTATTTCTCTGACTTGACGGAGGTAGCATTGGCTTCATATTGAAGACATAATCGAGTTTTCACGACCCATATTGGATTTGTCAGCACTAAAGTAAATAGACCTAAAAAAAGAAACAGGTTAATGTTCTAAAAAAGGGTCACTGTGAACGAAAAAGAGAGGGAAGAGATTAGAGAGAGTTTGATGTCCTACATCAGATCTCCTTAAATATCATAGAAGATTATTTTTATCACACACATATATATCCCATATTCATATCTTTCTGGATGACAAAAACTTTTAAGTTGACATTAAATTATTCAATTACATGTTTAAGCATGCATGTCATTTGTAAGTACACGTATATATTACAAACGTGTTTACAAGACTGAAAATTACATTAACTGATAGCCTGATGTTGGATGTGAATGACTTAATTCTTTCGCTTTGGTCAGATTAAAAATTTAAAACTGACAGGTTAAAATCTAGTTGAAAGCTTCTTAACTTGACCAGGGAAAAAAAAAAATATATCTCAAGGCATTGTCATTGTTACACTTTTTTATAATACCTGCACAAGAGGCTGCTAGTGTATGTTTACCGGCTCCCAAATCCACCTTAGTGTCCCCATCTTGCATGGAAGTCTTAATTGTGTTGTAGCTGTAAGAATAAATAATGACCTTTTTTCATGTGCATAAATTTTAACACTTCATACATGATGTCAAACAAGTTGCAATAACACACTCCTAGAATGTCCAAAATGGATATTTTGATCACTTGCGTACAACCGACCGACAGATCGACTGACCAACAGAGAGACAGACTCTCACAGACAGCAGCAAAGCAATATGCCTCCTTCGAAGGTGGGCATAATAAATAAGAAATAAGACAATATTCAAATTTTGATGCTAAAATATATGGAATTTTTCTTAACTAATTATATATTTTAATAATATAATTACATTCTTACATATCTAAAAAAAATCATTTGAAAAAAATTTGTCAGGTACATGTTGATCTGATGGGTAATTAGCTGACTACCCATCCTCCTTAAATCAACATATTGTGCGATAAAACAAAAACAGGATCTTACAACATAAAGTAGAAGCCCCAGGCGGAGGCTGATCCTAGGACGTTTGGTTTGACTCCCTGATAAAGTCCGGAGAAACCACTGCTCTTCTGGATACTCCGGAAGGCATGGATGATGCCTCGATACTCCGGCCTGTCCACATGTCCCACAGTATGGGCCCCTTCATTTACTGGAATGGATAATAAAGCATGGATTAACAAATTAAACCACTTCTTAAAAAGATCTTCAACAGATTTTGTTATATTTAGGGTCTGAAAAGTATAATGCAGTACATGTAACACTGATTATTTAAAATATTTTGCTGAATGTACAGTAACTTCCAAAATATACACGATACCACAATCACACTATTGAATTTTTTTTCTAAAACTAACAGTAAGAGATACTATTACTTTATACTTGTTGATCTACTCAAATTCTTTTCTCTTTTGCGAAGTGGGCAGGCATTATAGTCTTCAATGGATGAAGGCTATGTCTGTCAACTTCTCAAAAGAGAGTACTCAAATTCATAAGTATAAAAATATACAGTATTATAAATATGCAACGATGAAAACACAAGCAGCTGTGGCAAATAATCATTAAACGATTATGGTCATGGTCTGAATTTCTGTTCCACGCATGTTGAAAATATGATCATGCTTGGCTTGGATATTTATTTGGAGTTCTGAGCAGCATTTTTTTTTACCTTGGAATCGAATTTTTACTAAGTCTAGCGGATGTAGAAGTAGAGTGGATGCAGCCCCTCCACTGACGCCAGCGACCAGGTGCTCCCATTTCAAATGACGCAATATTCCCTTGACTGGAGGGGTCACATTGGCTTCCTTCACCTGTGATTTACTCATGGCGCGCCTGTCTGGGGTATTGCTATCTCTTCACATGAATATACTGAACAACACGTAAAATGTTTTTAAAATCTGTAAAACATATACTATTTTGAAGGTTAAAGAACGATGAATACTTCTCCATTTCCACACGAGTCTCTCATGTGTTTACTCCATTACCACGCGAAGCCATTTTGATGTTACGTCACACGCCAAACGAGTTATCTTTCTTTGTATAATGATTAAAAATTACAGTAGCCGTTCTTGAACAGCATGTTTATCAATCAATTATGATATTAAAAGGATTGACACAATAACTTTATAGATCTGAAGTTTTTAAATCATGGCATAGATTATAATCTATGCGAAGCCACAGGGGCTTGGTTGTTGGATAGTGAATTTCCTAATTATTTGTTCCCGAAAAAAAAATTGATTAAAATTGGTAATCTTATGTGTATAATATTTCTGTGTAATGCAATAAATAAAGTCACTGAAACCCCCCGTTTCAGTCATTTTAAAAAAGTGTATTCAATGTACATTAAAAAAAGTACTTTTTTAATGTACATTGAATACACTTTTTTAACATGACTGAATCGGGGGTTTTCAGTGTATTTATTTAATGTAATACACAGAAATCCATCTAAGATTACCAATCTTAATCAATTTTTTCTTCGGGAACAAATAATTAGGAAATTCACTATCCAACAACCAAGCCCCTGTGTGCGAAGCACGTTTAACCAGAGACATAAATAACATACTGGTTAAACTGTCATTTATGAACTGTTATTTTTTTTTTATTTAAAAAGCTACAATAAAACAATATGACAAAGTAGTAAGATTTAGAAGTTCTGTGGTTTTAATGTTATTTTTTGGGGTGGGGATGTTATGCAATTTTTTCTCTCGATGATCTAAAATATTGCATGGTACACGATGGACAATTTGAAATATTTCTCAAAGTTGCAAAGTGTTAACTATAAGCATTTGATATTATAACTATTTTTCGGCAAAACTACCGATAATTTCTAATCTACATGCCGTTATAATTCTCTAGAAAATTAGAGGATACATTGTTTAATCTTTTTTTCAATTTGTAAACATAATTATGTAATATTATATGCATAATATGTACTATTAGGTATACACATAATGAAACACTTTCGAAGTTTATAACACTCCGAGGAAATTCTTAGATTTATATATATAATAAGCTTAAATGCCTTTTAAAAGATCTCGTGTGTTTCTTTAATGATACGTATATTTTCTTTATTACAATGTACATGTACATACGGTTATTGAATTCTCAACTACAACATTGGACATGCAGTTCATCCTGGTACCAGTACTGACAAAAACAATGGCATTAAATAAGGAATTTATAGACTTTAGAGAGTTTAAAATAGAATTTCTAATGAAATGTGCCACAGTTCCTCGTCTACAAACCTGCATCATGCAGATATGTTTTTAAACTATCATATTTACATATAAATAGTGCATTGAATCAATCTTTTAAACATGCACTGTATGTGCATGTACAATTGTTTGGTGGTACAAATGAAATACATGCACGGATATCATGAGCAGATCATTCAAAATAGGCATGCACGTAGCATCAGAGAGGCCGGGGGGGGGGGGGCTCCCTTTTTTTTTTTATAGCAAGAAACATTTTTCTTTTAACTATATGTATATGTATAGATTTCTTTTAAAGGTGTGTCCCCCCCCTGGACCCACCCACCTTTATGGGATCATGCATACCTGAACAATAATCACTGGCCGATCCTTGATTCACAACATGTATTTAGTATGCCATGATATTTGATTTCAAAGGCTTATCGATATTTTTTAATGACGATTTTTTTTTTTATTTTTTTAAAACCGATGTTTTACTGAGTTTTTTTTTTAAATAATTTAAATGATGCACAACACATTAAAAATCAAACTATAATACTATGATTAGGTCGGTAGAGTACATGGACTGACACACCGGTACCAACCCTTGCAATTCCTCAGTCCCCAAAAACCTGTTACGATTGTCTCTCTTGTTATGGAAGAGTAGTGCAATTTTAAACGGACATAAAACAATACATGTATGTATAACTACTTCAGTTTTATGTTCCTTAAAACAATTACAACAGCCATTTTAACAATTCCCAATATTAGGAATCATAAGTAAATATTAACAATCGATTCAGGCAGCAGCAGCACCCACCAAATAACCTAATTCAAATACAAAACATCAAGGGCTATCAGTTATATATATATATATATATATATATATATATATATATATATATATATATATATATATATATATATATATATATATATATATATACCCAAGCGTAATTTTGTTATTACAATAAATACGGTTTTAATGTGTATCGAATTCAATACCAAACAACCACACCTGAATAATATTCTTTGAATTTACGGTAGATGATAACATTATTCAGACACGAATTGTGTGAATATCACCATATGATTTATGTAGCACAATAAGGATACACTGCCATCGCTTTTATCGTTCGACCTATACTGGGGCAAAAAAAAAATTTCAGAAGTTTCAAATTCCATTTTTTTTTCAGACAGCGGAGTTTTGATTGTGACTGCCTACAATGTTATCGCTTGAAATGGATCTTAATGCATCCAGTGACATATAAAGTAGCATGACAGGGCCAAAAAGACCTTCTCTGCCGCGCCCTAAATCCCTTACAAATAGCGTACAGCGTGACTCGCTCGAACACTAAGGCCCGCCTGCGTTCATTTGTGTCAAGGAATTTTAAGGTGGAAAGCTTATAAGGATGTGAATGTACACAACAAATATAAGCCGATTTAGTTTTTCTTTGCTCATTGTGCTGAGGAATTGAGACGCATTTTTTCAAGTGGGTAGCCTTATTATGAAATAATAAGAATTACCATTTTTGAAAGAAGGTTTTTAAATCCTCCTGGACTTCTTAACAGTTCGTGAGATTTCAACAAGTCACGTGATAGACCCCCAATGGGTAGTCTATTTTTAAAGGGGTATATAAGGAACGGAGAAAATCCTAATTCTCACCATTCGATCTTTAAAACACCGACTAGAACCACACACTTTAAAAACCCGGCATGAATTATGTTTAGTCTAGCGACGAACAAATGCACGGTTGAAATATTTCATATAGATTTAATGTATTAAGAGGTTTTTGGCTTTAGTGTTGATCTAGTCGGTCCAGTTCCCACTGCTTAATATGATAGGCCTGGGGATTATAATGGAAAGCAAACCAAACACACAAGTGTTAAACGGCCGATTAAGGCTTTCGCTATTATTGTATGGTCTACATTGGTCATTTTTTTGAATCAGCAGGTGGGTCACGCCCAGATTAAATATTAATACGTGAAGAATGTTTTCCTTTTGAAGAGATTAAACTATATAATACAGGCAACTCATGTAAAACCGGTAACATTGGCACATGATATGTCAAATTCAAATAATATATTTTGGTATTCTAGTAATAACATCAAGCTCTTTCTTTACCAAATTGACTCTATGTCTGTCTTTATATAAGCATATTATAAGATAAAAAGTAATTGTCATACAAGAAATTCGATATGACATCCATTGGCTTAATTTATTACATTCACACATTGGATTATTTCAGTGTGATTTTAAACTTTAAAACTTTTTAAAATTTTAAACTTAAGCTTTTCTTTTTTTGCAAGAGTCAAGATTTCATGTAATTTTAAACTTTAAAACTTTTTAAAATTTTAAACTTAAGCTTTTCTTTTTTTGCAAGAGTCAATCATATTAGCATTTGATAAACAAATCAATTATTATTAGTTTAATACAATTCCATATCAAATTCGATTTTATTTTGTTTTGGGGGGTTTTCTTTTAGTAATTATACATTTAGTGCAATATTTATAATTGGAATTTTCTTGATGTAAACTATTTGTAAATCATGGTGTGTTTTTTTTTTCTCCGTCTTAGTTTCTTCTTTATATACATCTATGTTTTGACGTGCAAAAATACCAAATGACGATTGGTTGAAGGAATGTTGCATATCAAGCCCAGCTTAATTTTTTTTTTATTTCATCACACCCATGATTTTATCGTCCATGACATTTCCGTCACGATGTATGATTTCAAATTATGAGTTCACATCATTTCTGAATCATTTAAAAAGAAACATCTTTGAACATTGGCGCATATAATTTGTGAGACAATTTTTGTGAATTACGGTATGCATATATGATTGCTGAACCATTCATTCTATATTTTGACTTAAGAATGGGCAAAGAAATGGGAACTATAAAATTATAATAAAAAACCAATGAAATGTGCCTGCGTGCAAAGGGATATGACGAATGTTAGCTGATACATCCCAAGTTATAGGGGTATAATTGGCTAAGAAGCTCACAAAATTTAAAAAGTTTAACATTATTATACATCTTCTCCAATTACATTTGTAGATGATCCAATACACACGTATTCAGAACACTTTGCAATATCTGTCAATCTGAGGATAAAAAGTCGGAGTTATTTTGAATAAATCATAATTATTCATTTTCAAATAAAAATTACTTATAATAATTAGTATGGCTTTTATCTTAATTATTGTTTGCATCGGTATAGTAAAACAAGTATACAATTGTGGAAACCAACAATTTTCCACTTCACATCGAGCAAGTCTATTTTCCTCGGCTTCGCCTCGGAAAATAGGGTTGCTCTCGGGGAACCGGAATCTTGCTGACTCCTCAATGGTATACTTTAACTGTAAACTATTGCTTATTATCAATGTTTATAAACTAAACAGTAAAATGTTTTTGTTGGTTCCAGCGGGTATGAAATGTAAGCAGTGAGCCTTGCATTCAAAAGTATGCATAACTCTCATCAGCCTCTCGTGTAAATAGACCTCGGCTTCGCCTCGGAAAATAGGGTTGCTCTCGGGGAACCGGAATCTTGCTGACTCCTCAATGGTATACTTTAACTGTAAACTATTGCTTATTATCAATGTTTATAAACTAAACAATAAGATGTTTTTGTTGGTTCCAGCGGGTATGAAATGTAAGCAGTGAGCCTTGCATTCAAAAGTATGCATAACTCTCATCAGCCTCTCGTGTAAATAGACCGTGCAATGCGATATCTACTATCCATACCCAGTTCATATCTCTCTCTCTCGAGCTCTCTCTCTCTCTCTCTCTCATATTATTTATCATGTTAAAGTGAGTAGGTTTTGGTGATCAGTTGCACATTGCACAATAGAAACAATCAATTTCCCCTCAATTTTTATACTAAAAAATTGTTTGATTGAAAATTGGTTAGATCGTGCTTGAGTTCTGTCAGTAGCTGTGTGAACACAATTGGGTTCCTGTTAAAAGAAACAGGAGATAAAATACTCGGTAGATAATAATTTTATCTAAAGCACAGACCGTGACTCAAGACTCATATATACCCAATTACAAACAACGAATAGGTTTTGAAAGAGCAGTGGAGTTTTTTTCTTTCATTACAGTTCAACAATGTAAGGACGACAAACACCCACTCACACGCCTTTTGACAACAAATCTGTAGCAATTTGAGATGTGTGTAAGAAAAGATTGAATCGACAGCAAACTGCTCACAAATGTATACATGTAACTACATGCGTGCAACTTGGAGGAAAGGAATTTGCTATGTTAAGTCGCGGATATTTGATTTATGTTTCAGCTGCATGCCCGTTTAAATACGCACGATTGTATTGTGTGATATCATTTGATCTGAAATGCACAGCAAACAAATGGGTTCAAGGACACTGCAAAGTGCAAAGGGGGAAACACAAACCTCCATTATAAGGGATCTCCAAATCATGCAATTCTGTCGCATACAAAAACATTTAGAATAGAATACTGCAATATCATATGAATTAAATAAGAACAGTACAGAATATTCAAAGGAAAGAGCTAGAGGGCATGAATAAGGAATGAGATCTCTTTTGTAAGCATTTCACTACGCAAAACACACAACATCTGTATATACCAGTTTTCAATTCGTTTTTTATTTATTTAAATGAAATAAAAATCATCAGCAGCATCAACAGCAGCAGAAGCAGCAGTAGCGGTGGCAGCAGCAGTAGCAGTATAGCAGCATTAGCAGAAGCAGCAACAACAACAACAACCGTGACGGTAGAAGCATCAGCGAAGTAAAGCATTATCGACAAAGATTTATTATAATGTACATATAATTGTTAAAAGCCTTTTACATAGGCGTCGGAAGCAAATTGAAAGTGGGGGGGCTAGACTAATCCTCAGAAATATTGAGAAAAAAGTAATTCCCAAAATCATGGAAATCCTAATCCGTCGGGGGGGGGGGGGGGGGGGGGGAGTACCATACATATACTTCGAAAAAAAAAAATTAAAAATAACTTACCCAAATTTTCCTTTTCCCGAAATCATGAAATTCCTAATCCGTGGGGGGGGGGGGGGGGGGGGGGGTAGTATGCTTCTCAATCTAACTTCTCAATCTTTCAAGGTAAATTTAGGAACAATAATCTTTCCTGCTAGAAAAAGTGGGGGGGCTCAGCCCTCTATCATGCTATGTTTCTAATGGTTAGGTATAACTTTGCAAAAAAAGTGGGGGGGCTAAGCCCCCCCTAGCCCCCCCGGTTCCGACGCCTATGTTTTATATACATGTGGAAAGGTTGAAGACGCATATCGCCATTTTTTCTCATGTACTAAATATGCTAAAGCATAGACGAGTTATTTAAGAATGTTTTTAGCATTAGCGATTTAAATATTGCTAATACACATATTTTGCTTTGGGGAGATGACAAACTTAATAATACTGTGAATGATCACTTGTTTTCCTTAGTTCAAATTTTTATTAAAAATCCAAAGATTTTGATTACGTGTTTACATTTGCATGAAAATGTGCTATCTTCAACTTTATTGTAAATCATTTTGAATCTTTATATTCATATACACCTATATGAGATTTTATTTGCATGTGAAATAATTGTAAATTATTGTATAGGGAGAGGGCTACATAAGTTTTAGAACTTGTGCCCAATCCCATTGTAATTATATTACAATAAAATAAGTTCAAACCAAACCAAACCATTTATGAATGAGTAAAAAAAAATGAAGGCATGTCACCACAGCTCAATTCACAATGGTGACTTCGATGGAAACAGATAAAGTCATAATTGGTACATAGTTGTATGGACATATTGAAATGTTTAAAGCTTAAATTTCGGGATTTTTTTGTTTACTAAATAATAGTTTATGGCTAAATAAACCCATGTCTCAAATTTCGAGGGAGAAATGATGGTTACATGTAATTTGTTGACCCTTCAGTTTCTTTAATTTCGAGCGTATTCATATGTTGAGTGTATTGACGGGTGCTACAAAACCCCCCAAAACAGCAATGAATACACGACCGAGAGATTGGAATCTCCCGTCAATTATCTGGCCAACAACAAGCTTCTGTTACGGGATGGGCTATCACATTCTTCTGTTAGAACATGCCGGGTAATACATAGCAGGTATAAGTTCGACCCGCAGTTCAATATTTAAACTGTATTGAACAAATACGCTAGTGTTTAGCCAGACCGTAGAACTTACTCATCCGTATCTACTAGTGAATGAAATTCTCTCCCCTTTCAATCCTCCTGTAATCGGGAGGCACAGAAAGGGAAAAGTTGGGCATCCCGTTTAAGCAATCAAAAATCTGAATAATTTATACTGTAATCAATAGGCCCCACGAATTATATAGTATTACATATTCATCTTATATTTACACGTTCATGTACTCTCTTACCCCAACATTTATGATATTAATATTTCGACCTTTAATATTTCTTCTTGCATCAAACTACTTCGATACACAAGCGGCAGAGTCTTTTGGAAAAAAATTATACCGAAAACTCAGAAAAAACATACCGAAAAAGGATGCTGAATATTAGTAAGTGTATATAATCAAGCTTTTCCATCTTTGCACATGAGTTCTTTTTCATTATGTATTTATTGATTTTCATATTTTCTCTATCAGAATGAAATGAGTCGTTTTTTAGGTAATGGGGAGACAGGTCGCAAACTGGTAAAAACTTGATCCAAAGTAATGGTGCATTAACACTGTTATACTTGAGTCTGTCTATTCAAACTGTGATATCGTAATCTGCATGGATACTTTCAAGTAAGTCTTTAAGTAAGTAAATATTTTTACTTACTTAAATTTGTTCGTTGTTGACTTTTTTTTCGTTTTAATTTATAAATATTTTTATTTCTTATCTAGATATTTCTTTGATTTAAAAGAACAGCGTTTATTGTATACATGTATATCATGATATCACTATATGTTATTGTTTTTTGCGCGATATTTCAGTTTAAAAAATCGAACATCCATTATAACCCACTTTTCAGACAGGAATATCAGAATCCATGCCTAAGAGTTAACGCAAGCATACGGTCTTTTTACAAACCTACATAAAAGCAACTTGCTAAAGCGGAATTAGATTGCGTTTTTCTCTATCGACAACCTAGCAATTAAACTGATTAAGTTTACACATTAAAGTTTCACGACAAAATTCAAGCTTGTTTCTATGGTAGATTCACAAAATCGATTGACAAAATATGCATCTTTTTCTGATGGAGATACATGTACCACAGATAGTCCACATCATTGCGATATCTTTCCCATTTATCAAAACACAAATTAAAATAACCGTAACAAGAGATACTATAGTAAACGTGAGAGATTTTTATCTTTTGGTTTTGAAGGAGATATATTTCTGCATTTCCCCATTCTTTGATTGCATTAAGGCGTTTTTTCTTTTATTCTGAGGGAAGGATTTGGCATTTTAAAATACAACTGCTACAGATAAAGGATATCTAATATCTTCAACTGTGTAGTTGTTTGTTTAATTTGCATTGCGCAGTGGTAAAACACCGTTCTGTCACAGTTCTACATGTAGCTGCTCATGACAAATAAGTCGGGAATGTCCCTCATAATGTGAGTACATAACTGTCTTCTAAATCTATTTTTGCGAACATTTCACCGTCAAAGAAAAAATTTGTGACACTTCTGTTCATAAATTAATTACTTCATAATATATGTGTCGCAATTTTTGTTGCGGTATTATAAAAAAGTTTATTGAAAGAAAATGTAAAACCAATCGCATCAAAGGTTACTTTCATTCAATCTCAAGGAAAATCGCTTATTCGATCTAACCCAACAATGATCCGTGCGCAATTAAGTTAGATAATCGAATAATCAATACTCATTGATTTATCGTTTTATTCTATCTCTTGTCAATAAGAGTTACAAATTGCGTATTGATTTTGAAATTTAAATTAGTATATTCATTTTCCTACGTAAAAAATTTAACCTTTTCCATGCTCCAAACTTATAGCTACTTGCAGGTACCGTGCACAGTCTTAAAACTTCCTGACTGACTTCATTATCGCTTCTCATTGAATTTATAACAAACAGGGAAAGATAATCAATACAAGTAATCCATATATAATCAGAGGTGACACGTCTCTTCAGCAGTGTCGTTCAGTCTGAAAATAATTGAAAATCTTCCCAATATATGAATTATTCATTTCCTACAGTGCCTGGGTATACATGTGTTCATTTGTTCAGAGATTTAACCCTTCGGGGGCCCCACTGTCCTCTTACAACATTTTTAAAAGAATCGCTGGACTTCTTTGATCGAACTTGTATCGTTTAATATGAACAGGGCCAGTCGTTGATTGAAAGTGTTTTTAATATTACCTTACCCAAAAAAGGAGAAAAAATTATAAAGTGACTGCATTTAGTTGGTTGTGATGGTTACTATATTAATGTTCAATTTGGGATTAACTAAATTGCCTCTATTTGCATATTAGACTATTTAAAAAGTTTGCACCTTTGAATTTTGTTTTAATGGAATTTTTTCATAAACATTAAAGGTAAGTCTCATTTTATTCTCATCTACCCAAGTTACTTACTGAGTTTTGATGATAATTAATTAGAAATCAATTGAATGAGAATTTGTTGAAGATACATGTGCGTGTATACTGATTCTTTGGACTGTCTTGCTGCGAAACCGAAATAAAGCTATTGGAATTCGTTAGCGGAATAATGAACAAAGTGACTTTATGAAAGCAAATTTTCATCAAGACAAAAAAATTTTTTTAACCCCCACCCCTCAATTCTGCAAATTTTCGATTTGTCCGAAACTTTCTGAATGCTAATACTAATGCACACAAGAAACCCACAGACCTCTGATAAAGGGTTACTAGTTCAATATATTGATTTTGCCGGCATTTATCAATTGTTATGTCTGGTCACTCTCGTTCAATAACATCTGGACACATATGATTATACAGTGTTTACAAAGGCTTTTAGAACTAAAATAAGGATAGTTATAAAGAGGAGATTTAATTAACAGGCCTCTTCCCTGCAATTTGATACTGCAGAAGGCAGCTGTTGCAACACCAATGCTCCAGACAAGATTTCAAACAATGTTAATTGGTGTAACATCCCGATATCAATTATATGGTTAAAAAAATAATCCTATTAAATAATCTTGCGCAACCAAGAAGATTTATATTCATTTAGGTGGGGGCTTTTAAATCTTTTTTTCCTCTTAACTCTGTAACAATGACATTTATTGTTTTGCATTATCTATAAATGCGGAAAAATCTAAGAACGGATTTATTAATTTACAGTTTTTTAAGTTAAAGGTAAAGTTTCACAAGTTTGATCAGGAAACTACTTCTATACTTCTCAGAATTTGCCAGATTGGGAAATCCAATTTTGTTAAAAAACGTTTTTTCAAAAATCGTTGTCTTTCATAAATTTGTATTCGATTTCATGATGTAATTACTAAATGTCTAGCTGCCATAAAATACCCTTTTTTGTCAACAACGCCATAAACTCTCATTTAATTCACAGCAAATTTTGAGAATCAAACACTAGTTTCATCAGACTTATCTAAATCACTTGGCGATTCTTAAGAAATATCATAGACCCACTGAAAGCAGGAATTTGCACCCGTATATTTTCCGAAATTAACATTTTTATCGCTGTAGGAAAGATTTACGCGTTAATTAGCTCTGCAGAATCTGATGAGTTGTACATTGAAATTATATATGTATATTTTACCCCAAGCCATTTAAAAAATCAATGCATTTATGAAGCGTGAATTATGTACTCTCTTCCCCTCCCGCACTGAAAGACTACTGGTAATTCAAATATTTGTGGCACCCCATTCATTAAACGACGGTTGGACCATTTCAATGCCATGCTGGCATAATACCGCTAGTTATGACACTTACATAAAAAGAGGCCAAACAAGTTGGAGGGTTTGGTCATGTCGAGATTTTAACTGGGTGGTGACGATTTGTAATCCCGCTGGACAATAAGGGATAGTTGTCTAATCTTAAGATCAGATTATATAACTAAACGAAAACGGTCTTTTAAATGAAAGATGACCATTAGTATAGTTATAAAAGAGACCGCGAGTGACAATTATTTGAACTTGGGTCGACTGGGGTCTCGCGATGCCTCGCGTTTCACTTGATTTCTTTGGAAAATCGTCTATTTGTACAGCAATTGATAACAATCGAATTCTTTTTTTCATTTAAAAAGTACGATTCGAACAAATATCTTTAAGCTTGATCAAATAGAAATTTTCCTTCATAACCTAGGAACAGTGAGCCTTTTATATCTCTAAGAGGGCATGCAGGGATAATAACGACACGACCCTGTAGAGGATTTTTTTGAGAATTAGGTTATGAGGTTAAACTCCAAAAGGTATCAGACTTAAGGCACTGTGAATAGTTTAACTCACTGACGGATAACTCCAGTCAATAAGGAATGGCAAATCATTGAATATTACTGTCCAGGAACAAACCTGTATACAATTTTAATGGATCTCATAATTATTATACAAGCTTTTTTAATCATAAAGCAGTGCAATCGAACTATTTTAACGGTTCATAAAAATCTGAAAGCTCCATCTACAAGTAATAACAGGAGATGGGGGAGATTGAAAAAACAAAAACCACAAAAGGACAGTTAGTGATTGACGTAAAAGTTGATGCACTTCCTGTCTTTTGTCGGTTGTCGCACGAGCAAATTATCAACCAACCGTAAACCTGATTGTATCAGCATATCCACCCATTGACGCTCTCTTACAACTTAACACTTCCCTAAGAAATGATGTACTCGTGATATTAAGTACAATAATGTCTTAATATTAAGACATGAAGATATATGTTTTATTGAGCATGGATACTATTAAATGTTTTGATAAATGATTAAATCCAACCGCAAAGCTAAAAAAAAACCAGGCCATGATATACCGGTACTTAACTATAATGGACAAAAATGCCATCAACTTTTATTCAAACCAATTTGAAAGTGTTCTTCTCAATAAAGAAAGCTTATTGTATTTCTGTTCGTGCATATGATACATCTATCGAAGTCAAAGACCAAACAAATGAGGGAAGGAATACCACTGGGGATTAAAACGATGAGTGCGTATACGTCCGTGTGAAACTTTATATATAGAACAAGTAGAAGACAACATTGAAGCAACCGTGTTCAAATTCTATGATTAGTTCTAACTAAATATATACCCAGTAAGCCTTACATATTATAGATATAATATACTGGAAGTATCATATCGGAATCTCAAAATTATTTTTGGTAACTTGGTTTATATAAAAACCAAGTCGCGCTCTTAGAACACAAGTTTTTCTTTCTTTATGAGATTAGAATTCTATTTTTCTATCACTCAAGGGTTTTATGACCACCCCACTATTATATTGATCAGTGAAAAAAGCCCCTTCCCCTCATCACACCTGCTCTTATTATTCCAAAGAAATAGTTCATTCAAACCTACATAGTATAGCACATGCAGTATTGTTTTGAGAAAAGAATTCAAAATAAATTACTGTCGCTTTTGCTTTAGTTTAAAGATAGTTAACCTTAAATATATTCAAAAATTCTGAAATTCCATCACAAAGCTTTAATTTCAGATCATGAAGAAAACCAAATTATTGGCGCTGTCCCTTCTGACAATAACGCTAAACGTATTGATCATTAGAATTTCTGCAAGCACGACCACAACAGAATCTATCACTACTACTGAACCAATAACAACAACAGAAGCAGTCACAACCACAGAAGCTGCAACGTCCACAACAGAAGCTATCACTACTACTGAGGCTGCCACAACAACTGTACCAATAACAACAACAGAAGCAGTCACAACCACAGAAGCTGCTACCTCCACAACAGAACCTATAACTTCTACTGAGGCTGCCACAACAACCGTACCAATAACAACAACAGAAGCAGTCACAACCACAGAAGCTGCAACGTCCACAACAGAAGCTATCACTACTACTGAGGCCGCCACAACAACTGTACCAATAACAATAACAACAGAAACAGTCACAACCACAGAAGCTACTACATCAACAACAGAATCTATCACTACTACTGAGGCTGCCACAACAACTGTACCAATAACAACAACAGAAGCAGTCACAACCACAGAAGCTGCTACATCCACAGCAGAAGCTATCACTACTACTGAGGCTGCCACAACAACTGTACCAATAACAACAACAGAAGCACTCACAACCACAGAAGCTGCAACATCCACAACAGAAGCTATCACTTCTACTGAGGCTGCCACAACAACTGTACCAATAACAACAACAGAAGCAGTCACAACCACAGAGACTGCAACATCCACAACAGAAGCTATCACTTCTACTGAGGCTGCCACAACAACTGTACCAATAACAACAACAGAAACAGTCACAACCACAGAAACTGCAACGTCCACAACAGAAGCTATCACTACTACTGAGGCTGCCACATCAACCGTACCAATAACAACAACAGAAGCAGTCACAACCACAGAAGCTGCTACAACCACAACAGAAGCTATCACTACTACTGAGGCCGCCACAACAACTGTACCAATAACAACAACAGAAGCAGTCACAACCACAGAAGATGCCACATCCACGACAAAAGCTATCACTACTACTGAGGCTGCCACAACAACTGTACCAATTACAACAACAGAAGCAGTCACAACCACAAAGGCTGCAACATCTACAATAGAAGCTATCACTACAACTGAGGCTGCAACAACAACTGTACCAATAACAACAACAGAAGCAGTCACAACCACAGAAGCTGCTACATCCACAGAAGTTGCTATCACTACTACTGAGGCCGCCACAACACTTGTACCAATAACAACAACAGAAACAGTCACAACCACAGAAGCTGCTACATCCACAACGGAAGCTATCACTACTACTGAGGCTGCCACAACAACTGTACCAATTACAACAACAGAAGCACTCACAACCACAGAAGCTGCAACGTCCACAACAGAAGCTATCACTACTACTGAGGCTGCAACAACAACTGTACCAATAACAACAACAGAAGCACTCACAACCACAGAGACTGCAACATCCACAACAGAAGCTATCACTTCTACTGAGGCTGCCACAACAACTGTACCAATAACAACAACAGAAGCAGTCACAACCACAGAAACTGCTACCTCCACAACAGAAGCTATCACTTCTACTGAGGCTGCCACATCAACCGTACCAATAACAACAACAGAAGCAGTCACAACCACAGAAGCTGCAACAACCACAACAGAAGCTATCACTACTACTGAGGCTCCCACAACAACTATACCAATAACAACAACAGAAGCAGTCACAACCACAGAAGCTGCCACATCCACGACAGAAGCTATGACTACTACTGAGGCCGCCACAACAACTGTACCAATTACAACAACAGAAGCAGTCACAACCACAGAGGCTGCAACATCTACAACAGAAGCTATGACTACTACTGAGGCTGCCACAACAACTGTACCAATAACAACAACAGAAGCAGTCACAACCACAGAAGCTGCAACGTCCACAACAGAAGCTATCACTACTACTGAGGCTGCCACAACAACTGTACCAATAACAACAACAGAAACAGTCACAACCACAGAAGCTGCTACCTCCACAACAGAAGCTATCACTACTACTGAGGCCGCCACAACAACTGTACCAATAACAACAACAGAAACAGTCACAACCACAGAAGCTGCTACATCAACAACAGAAGCTATCACTACTACTGAGGCTGCCACAACAACTGTACCAATAACAACAACAGAAACAGTCACAACCACAGAAGCTGCTACATCCACAACAGAAGCTATCACTACTACTGAGGCCGCCACAACAACTGTACCAATAACAACAACAGAAACAGTCACAACCACAGAAGCTGCTACCTCCACAACAGAAGCTATCACTACTACTGAGACCGCCACAACAACTGTACCAATAACAACAACAGAAGCAGTCACAACCACAGAAGCTGCTACATCCACAACAGAACCTATAACTTCTACTGAGGCTGCCACAACAACTGTACCAATTACAACAACAGAAGCACTCACAACCACAGAAGCTGCAACGTCCACAACAGAAGCTATCACTACTACTGAGGCTGCCACAACAACTGTACCAATAACAACAACAGAAGCAGTCACAACCACAGAAGCTGCAACGTCCACAACAGAAGCTATCACTACTACTGAGGCTGCCACAACAACTGTACCAATAACAACAACAGAAGCAGTCACAACCACAGAAGCTGCTACCTCCACAACAGAAGCTATCACTACTACTGAGGCTGCCATAACAACTGTACCAATAACAACAACAGAAGCAGTCACAACCAC
Organism: Magallana angulata; assembly: GCF_025612915.1. Lineage (NCBI taxonomy): Eukaryota > Metazoa > Mollusca > Bivalvia > Ostreida > Ostreidae > Magallana > Magallana angulata. Next base: position 28,502,337 of record NC_069111.1, on the reverse strand, counting down.
AGAAGCTGCAACATCCACAACAGAAGCTATCACTACTACTGAGGCTGCCACAACAACTGTACCAATAACAACAACAGAAACAGTCACAACCACAGAAGCTGCTACATCCACAACAGAAGCTATCACTACTACTGAGGCCGCCACAACAACTGTACCAATAACAACAACAGAAACAGTCACAACCACAGAAGCTGCTACATCAACAACAGAAGCTATCACTACTACTGAGGCTGCCACAACAACTGTACCAATAACAACAACAGAAACAGTCACAACCACAGAAGCTGCTACATCCAAAACAGAAGCTATCACTACTACTGAGGCCGCCACAACAACTGTACCAATAACAACAACAGAAACAGTCGCAACAACAGAAGCTGCTACCTCCACAACAGAAGCTATCACTACTACTGAGGCCGCCACAACAACTGTACCAATAACAACAACAGAAGCAGTCACAACCACAGAAGCTGCTACATCCACAACAGAAGCTATCACTACTACTGAGGCTGCCACAACAACTGTACCAATTACAACAACAGAAGCACTCACAACCACAGAAGTTGCAACATCCACAACAGAAGCTATCACTACTACTGAGGCTGCCACAACAACTGTACCAATTACAACAACAGAGGCAGTCACAACCACAGAGGCTGCAACATCCACAACAGAAGCTATCACTACTACTGAGGCTGCCACAACAACTGTACAACTAACAACAACAGAAGCAGTCACAACCACAGAAGCTGCTACATCCACGACAGAAACTATCACTACTACTGAGGCTGCCACAACAACTGTACCAATAACAACAACAGAAACAGTCACAACCACAGAAGCTGCAACGTCCACAACAGAAGCTATCACTACTACTGAGGCTGCCACAACAACTGTACCAATAACAACAACAGAAGCAGTCACAACCACAGAAGCTGCAACGTCCACAACAGAAGCTATCACTACTACTGAGGCTGCCACAACAACTGTACCAATAACAACAACAGAAGCAGTCACAACCACAGAAGCTGCAACATCCACAACAGAAGCTATCACTACTACTGAGGCTGCCACAACAACTGTACCAATAACAACAACAGAAACAGTCACAACCACAGAAGCTGCTACCTCCACAACAGAATCTATCACTACTACTGAGGCCGCCACAACAACTGTACCAATAACAGCAACAGAAACAGTCACAACCACAGAAGCTGCTACATCAACAACAGAAGCTATCACTACTACTGAGGCTGCCACAACAACTGTACCAATAACAACAACAGAAACAGTCACAACCACAGAAGCTGCTACATCCACAACAGAAGCTATCACTACTACTGAGGCTGCCACAACAACTGTACCAATAACAACAACAGAAACAGTCACAACCACAGAAGCTGCTACCTCCACAACAGAAGCTATCACTACTACTGAGGCCGCCACAACAACTGTACCAATAACAACAACAGAAGCAGTCACAACCACAGAAGCTGCTACATCCACAACGGAAGCTATCACTACTACTGAGGCTGCCACAACAACTGTACCAATTACAACAACAGAAGCACTCACAACCACAGAAGCTGCAACGTCCACAACAGAAGCTATCACTACTACTGAGGCTGCCACAACAACTGTACCAATTACAACAACAGAGGCAGTCACAACCACAGAGCCTGCAACATCCACAACAGAAGCTATCACTACTACTGAGGCTGCCACAACAACTGTACAACTAACAACAACAGAAGCACTCACAACCACAGAAGCTGCTACATCCACAACAGAAGCTATCACTACTACTGAGGCTGCCACAACAACTGTACCAATAACAACAACAGAAGCAGTCACAACCACAGAAGCTGCAACGTCCACAACAGAAGCTATCACTACTACTGAGGCTGCCACAACAACTGTACAAATAACAATAACAGAAGCACTCACAACCACAGAAGCTGCAACATCCACAACAGAAGCTATCACTTCTACTGAGGCTGCCACAACAACTGTACCAATAACAACAACAGAAACAGTCACAACCACAGAAGCTGCTACATCAACAACAGAAGCTATCACTTCTACTGAGGCTGCCACAACAACTGTACCCATAACAACAACAGAAGCAGTCACAACTACAGAAGCTGCTACATCAACAACAGAATCTATCACTACTACTGAGGCTGCCACAACAACTGTACCAATAACAACAACAGAAGCAGGCACAACCACAGACGCTGCTACATCCACAACAGAGGCTTTCACTTCTACTGAGGCTGCCACAACCTCAGAAGCTGCAACGTCCTCAACAGAAGCTATCACTACTACTGAGGCTGCCACAACAAATGTACCACTAACAACAACAGAAGCAGTCACAACCACAGAAGCTGCTACATCCACAACAGAAGCTATCACTACTACTGAGGCTGCCACAACAACTGTACCCATAACAACAACAGAAGCAGTCACAACTACAGAAGCTGCTACATCAACAACAGAATCTATCACTACTACTGAGGCTGCCACAACAACTGTACCAATAACAACAACAGAAGCAGGCACAACCACAGAAGCTGCTACATCCACAACAGAGGCTTTCACTTCTACTGAGGCTGCCACAACCTCAGAAGCTGCAACGTCCTCAACAGAAGCTATCACTACTACTGAGGCTGCCACAACAAATGTACCACTAACAACAACAGAAGCAGTCACAACCACAGAAGCTGCTACATCCACGACAGAAGCTATGACTACTACTGAGGCTGCCACAACAACTGTACCAATTACAACAACAGAAGCAGTCACAACCACAGAGGCTGCAACATCTACAACAGAAGCTATCACTTCTACTGAGGCTGCCACAACAACTGTACCAATAACAACAACAGAAACAGTCACAACCACAGAAGCTGCTACATCAACAACAGAAGCTATCACTTCTACTGAGGCTGCCACAACAACTGTACCCATAACAACAACAGAAGCAGTCACAACTACAGAAGCTGCTACATCAACAACAGAATCTATCACTACTACTGAGGCTGCCACAACAACTGTACCAATAACAACAACAGAAGCAGGCACAACCACAGAAGCTGCAACATCCACAACAGAAGCTATCACTACTACTGAGGCTCTCACAACAACTGTACCAATAACAACAACAGAGGCAGTCTCAACCACAGAAGCTGCTACATCCACAACAGAAGCTATCACTACTACTGAGGCTGCCACAACAACTGTACCAATAACAACAACAGAAGCAGTCACAACCACAGAAGCTGCTACATCCACAACAGAGGCTATCACTTCTACTGAGACTCTCACAACAACTGTACCAATAACAACCACAGAAGCTGCTACATCCACAACAGAAGCTATCACTACTACTGAGGCTGCCACACCAACTGTACCAATAACAACAACAGAAGCAGTCACAACCACAGAAGCTGCTACATCCACAACAGAGGCTATCACTTCTACTGGGGCTCTCACAACAACTATACCAATAACAACAACAGAAGCAGTCACAACCACAGAGGCTGCAACATCCACAACAGAAGATATCACTACTACTGAAGCTGCCACAACAACTGTACAACTAACAACAACAGAAGCAGTCACAACCACAGAAGCTGCAACGTCCACAACAGAAGCTATTACTTCTACTGAGGCTGCCACAACAACTCTACCAATAACAACAACAGAAGTAGTCACAACAACAGAAGCTGCTACATCCATGACAGGAGCGATCACTACTACTGAGGCTGCCACAACAACTGTATCAATAACAACAACAGAAGTAGTCACAACCACAGAAGCTGCAACGTCCACAACAGAAGCTATCACTACTACTGAGGCTGCCACAACAACTGTACCAATAACAACAACAGAAGCAGTCACAACCACAGAAGCTGCAACAACCACGACAGAGGCTATCACTTCTACTGAGGATGCCATAACAACTGTACCAATAACAACAACAGAAGCACTCACAACTACAGAAGCTGGAACAACCACAACGGAAGCTATCACTACTACTGAGGCTGCCACAACAACTGAAACAATAACAACAACAGAAGCTGTAACAACCACAAACGCTGCAACAACCACAACAGAGGCTATCACTTCAACTGAGACTGCCACATCAACTGTAACTACAACACAGGCTGCTTCCACCACAGAAGCTGTGACTACAACACAGGCAGCTACTACAACAGAAGCTGTAACTACAACACAGGCTGCTACTACAACAGAAGCTGTAACTTCAACACAAACATCTACTACAACAGAAGCTGTGACTACAGCACAGGCAGCTACTACAATAGAAGATGTAACTACAACACAGGCAGCAACTACAACAGAAGCTGTGACTACAACACAGTCAGCTACTACCACAGAGGCTGTAACTACAACACAGGCAGCTACTACCACAGAGGCTGTACCTACAACACAGGCAGCTACTACCACAGAGGCTGTAACTACAACACAGGCAGCAACTACCACAGAGGCTGTAACTACAACACAGGCAGCAACTACAACAGAAGCTGTAACTACAACACTGGCAGCTACTACCACAGAGGCTGTAACTACAACTCAGGCAGCTACTACACTAGATGCTTCAACTTCAACACAGGCAGCTACTACCACAGAGGCTGTAACTACAACACAGGCAGCTACTACACTAGATGCTTCAACTTCAACACAGGCAGCTACTACCACAGAGGCTGTAACTACAACACAGGCAGCTACTACCACAGAGGCTGTAACCACAACTCAGGCAGCTACTACACTAGGTGCTTCAACTTCAACACAGGCAGCTACTACCACAGAAGCTGTGACTACAACCCAGGCAGCTACTACCACAGAAGCTGTAACTACAACACAGGCAGCTACTACCACAGAAGCTGTGACTACAACACAGGCAGCTACTACAACAGAAGCCGCAACTACAACACAGGCAGCTACTACAACAGAAGCCGCAACTACGACACAAGTTCCTTCTACAACCACAGAAGCTGCAGTTAGCGCGGCCATAAATGGTATGAGTGTTTGTTAACTTTTTCAACTTTAAACTTATTCTTTATTTTTTTTCAGAATGTTTTATTGCAACAATCTCTGATTATGATAATTTATGTATTTAAAATCTCAACAAAGCATTTTCTCAACCATTTCTCCCTTACAGAGCCCATTCCATTTGGATCGAGCGAGTCCGATTTGGTCCTTACTGGTGATGACAGGACCGGTGAACGTCTGTCCGCCCCCACAGGAGTTTTTGTCGGAGATGGAAGCTCTGGAATATTTTCGGATGTGACGGTATTCGGGATTTTTTTCGACTGAAGAGGGGGTTGGTGGGTGGGGCAATTTTTTGTGGGAAGATACTAGTAAACAAATACTTGATGTGGTGGCGTATTTTCGAGGGTAAATAATCTGGTGGGTAATTAAGATATTAGTAATTTCTGTGTACATAACGGTGATACTAAATTCGCGGGAATGTATTTAAATTTGTGGTTAATTAAAAGGTTTTTTTTTAAATCCACAAATGGTTTATCCACTATAATGATTAACTTTCAAAAGATTGTCAATTGCTTCCGTGGAAATCAACTTTTTTCAAAATTTTCAAAACAGAAAGCTTGAATATATACAATACTTATAAGCTCAAAACCCTCAAACATAATTTAAATTGTTTTACAGAGTATTCATAAGAGGAATGATTTAATAAAGAAGATGAGTGATGCAATGTAAAACATATAACAATAGATATCTTAATTCTTATGTCTCCATATAATGACAAATATTGGCCCCCCAAAAAGTGATTCTAACAACTGTTTATGGTTATCCATTTCAGATCGGTACAAACGGTGTAATTGGAATAGGTGAGCGGTACAATAGTTTCACAATAAGAGACCTCTCGTCCTCGTTAACCAGAACACGTAGGATCCTCTGTCCGTTCTGGGCCGATTTGGTGGGAAATACGGACATGACTGAACAAGGTGGAAAAGTGTACTACCGGTCCTATACCAAGTAAGAACCGTGATTTAGTTCATTAGTTTGTTCAACAGTCAATGGATGTGTCAGAACGACTAGGTTTCATAAACAAAAACCCTTGAGATACTGCAAATTTCAAAATAGAGAGAGAGAGAGAGAGAGAGAGAGAGAGAGAGAGAGAGAGAGAGAGAGAGAGAGAGAGAGAGATGTTTGTACATTGTTCAGTTTTTTTCTTCTAAAAAAAGGGCTCATTTAAAATACCAGTGATCGGAAAGTTTACAAATTTAGTGTTTATGCAACAATACATGTTAAATAAATTATTACTATGATACAATGCCATTATAATGATGAATAGTTGCAGTTAATTAAATGCAAAAGAAGTAGTTTAGATAACAATGAGCGAATTAACGATCGTCTTTTTTAGGGCCAATAAAAACGACCAGACCATTCTAAACAAGGTCAATGACATAGTGAAGAAGTACTACACAGATTACCCTAAATTTGATGCAACATGGCTCGTGAAGGCCACATGGTATAACATGAGCTTCTTCGGCTACTCGGCCAGTGAAAATGTAAGTAGTGTACGCGAAACAATACATAAGGAGGTCGAGCTGATCATTGAGGAATAGAGTGGTGTGAAACACTAAATACATAACATCCCTACCAAAAACACATTTATATACATACTTAAAGTTTTTTTTATCATTTCCTTTTACGGAAAAAGTTCAGAAGCATTCAGTTCATATTTCAGATAAAATCAAAATTTTAAGAAAATTGTGATTTGAATTCTTTTTTCATATTTCATATTTCAGATGAAATCAAAATTTTAAGAAAATTGTGATTTGAATTCTTTTTTTTTCATATTTCATATTTCAGATGAAATCAAAATTTTAAGAAAATTGTGATTTGAATTCTTATTTTTTTTCCTTTTTAGAAAGTATCCTTTCAGTCCCTTTTGGTTACGGACGGCGAGAACACTTTCGCCATATTTAACTACATGAACGTTAACATTCCCCCAATCAACAATCTCAAAATATCAATGGGATACCGATTCCGTAATTTCTACACCAGCAACTCTTACACCAATCAGAGGGCAGCATTCCGAATGAGTTCTATTCCAGGCAACACCGGTAAGTGACGTCATTAATTACTGGGTATTTTAAAGTTTTCTTTATTTAATTGTTGCAGCACTGGCTATGGAAAAGCATATTTCTTATTAGATTTCCGTTTTCACTCCTAAATAGTCATTGAGAAATAAAAAGAAATATCGTTATCAATTTATTTATTTATTAATTCATCTATCTATCTATTAATTAATTATTTTTTTATTTACTCAGAGTATAACGGATTTTGGGTGTACAAGATGACGACCACGGTATCTCTAAGTGTGGAGGAGAAAGAGTGTTTCAACTGGTATGTGGACAACAAGTTACGGGGGGTGGACGCACAGCTGAATCGTCTCCGGTCCTGGAGAAGGTATCAATGTCCCTGCAGCAGTCGACAGCTCCGGTTCGCCCCGGGATTCAGAGTGAACCGAATAGATCAAAGAAACAACGTCATCTGTTTTGCGTCCATGACTGGAGCGGAAAGTGCGGTACGTTTAAAATCTAATTAGTTTTTTTTTTTCATGAAATAACTAACGACTACTAAATAAATGAATTTATATCGGTAATTCAACTAATTATGATTTAAAATATGAATAATCATTAGTTGGACCTAGAGCATAGACTTACAATATGAACATTCTATGCATGAAAGTCGATCCTGCTTGCGCAGTATCTAGTTCTAGACTAATATTTTTCATGATTTATCACATGTTTGAGGTTAATACTTGTGCATTACGATCTGATGTTGAGGAATGCAGTGTGTTCTGCTTATGTTGTCTTTATCCAGAACATCATCTTCACAAGTCATATTATGATACTGTTTGTTTTACTCTTAACTAATTCATAACTGGGAAAATATTTATTCCTTCCTCTTTTAGGAATGCTGTTACCCAATGAACTGGAGAGGTAGAGTCCGTGGTTCCAGAACTAACGCCATTCCTATGGCAGGAACGCTCCTAGAGTCCAGTCCTTTCTTTAGGACGAGGCAGTATTTCCAGAACGACTTCAATCCTAAGGAGGCCTGCTGTAACACCGGCCACTGTGACTGGTACTATGAGGTCCGACCAAGGACAAGATGTTACCGTAGAGCCAGGTTCAGGCCCGGTATGCATGCTAACGCCAGATTCTTTAGTTTTTTTTTTCTAGTTTATACCGGTATATATCTGTCGAATACCAGTTTTCGTCGTTATTGTTTTTGAGTCGATCAAAAGAATCAAAGGTTAAATAAAAGCATTGCCAAAACTGTGAATTGTACAAAATTCTAACATTGATCCCTACAAATATTATTTAAACCATGGTACAATGTATAAACGGTATTATATTTCTGAGACAGTTTCGTTCATCATGAATGATGCCTCAGCATTATATATACTTTATACCGTATGACACAGAATTCGCTTATTTTTGAAAGATAGATTATTATTTTTATGGACATAAAATGTTTTTTTTTCACAGCTCGATTTTTCGGAGATCCTCATATTGGGACACTAGATGGTGGACAATACACGTTTAATGGCTACGGAGAGTACACAATGATGAAGTTGGATGCAGGAAGTGTTAACTTTGAACTCCAAGCCAGAACTGACCTGACATCTAATGCTAATGGCACCACCATCAATGCTACCATTTTCAGCGCATTCGTTGCCAAAGACCAAACTGGTGCGACAATGCAGGTTGAATTGTCCAGGAATAAAGACAGTGAGTTATTTTAGTTAAACATCTTAAATAAAAAAGTGTACATAAATTTCATGAGCAAAGTGCTATGAAACTGAAAATTCTAGTCGCTTTTATGAGTTGAAGTCGCGGAATGCATGATTTAATTGATTTCTACCTGTTTCTTCATTTAGAAATGTATATTCGCGGCAATGGCCGGGACCTGACAATCAACTTTGACAATGATCAAGAATTCTCTTTCATAACGGAGAATTTATCCATGACAAAAGAAAACGACACAGTTTCGGCAACGTTTTTGCAAAGCTGTAAGTATAAAAAAAGCATACACTATTTGCTGCTTTTTATTAATTATTGAATTTGGCTTTTCATGACGTTTTTTGAAGCATACGCGTGGCTGCTTTTTTCATTAGTTTTGAAATTGGCTCTCCATAACCTATTGTTCTCTTAAATCAGCCATAACCATACGAATCAGCATGGGGGTCCGGTTTTTGAGTTGTGAGTCGGTGGTTAGCGACGAATACAAAGGAAACGTGACTGGTTTGATGGGAAACTTTGACGGAGACAAAAACAACGACTTCATCCTCCCGGACGGTTCTACCCTCACCGGTAGTGCTGTAAACTCGGAAAGGAACATCTACAACAATTTCGGGCAGAAATGTAAGCAATAAACTTGAAAGATACCGGTATTATAATAGTTATTGTGTATAGTAATGTATTACAGGTATATGTGCTTGGATAGAAAACATTATACAAATTGTTCACATACATTGATATAAAGGCATTATAGTTAAGCATTTCAGATAAAAATAGAATGTCATTGAAAAAAATATTATTTTATTATTTAAGAAGGATAAGGATATCGAACGATAATTTTTTTTGCAGGGTCAGTGAACGAAAGCACCTCGCTGTTTCACTATGATATTGGCTATTCTCATCGGGACTTTTCGCATCCTGACTTTGTACCATTCTTCATTGACGAGTTTTCTGAAGAAAAACGTAACACCTCCATAGATGCTTGTGGAGGAGCATCAGCCTCACAGGCGTGTATATTCGACTTCCTCGCGACTGGAGACAAAGCTCTTGCAGAGTCTTCTGGAAGTGAGCAAGCAACTTCTGAGTCTGAAAATGCTGCAGCAGGTGAGATATCTTTTAATTATCGAGAAATGTCCATCATCTCCAACACAAAAACATAACTGTAGGGAACTACCATAAATAATAGCATTCATAGATAGACTAATATATATATTTCAATGTTCGTTTTGATAATTTGCAGATAACGAGACGCCAAATATAGAACTACAGGGTGATGGCCCAATAGTGGCTACGGTGAACCAGCCAATACAGCTGAAATTCAACGCATCTGATGATGGCACCTTCGTTTACCAAGTTCTAGACCAGCCTGGGACTGGGTTCTCCTTTGACGGCAGCTCGGGTGTCGCCACTTGGACCCCAGCAGACACCAATGTCGTCAACATAAGGTTATTATATGCTGTATTCAATAAACTAATATTTCTGAATCATTACTTTCCTAACATGAAGGTTTTTTCATGACTAATTTTCTGGCATCGCATTACCTATTAATTTTTTTTTCAGCGTGACGGCTGTTGATAACCAAAACGTGTCCGCTTCGCCGGTGGATGTCGATATCATTTTATGCAGTGGTTGTAACAGTCATGGAGACTGCAATTACAATATTACAAGAAGCAGCACAAGTAGCATGTTTAAGTTGGCCAGTTGTGTGTGCTACACTGGATACGATGGTAATTTCAACAATAAAAAAAATGTTATCATGGTAATAAAGAACATACCCAATGAAATTGAAAGTCGGAGAATGACATTAAATATTTTTCAGGTGATGATTGTGAAAATGACGCAGACGCTTGTACTCAAAGCCCGTGCCCTCTGGGTAGAAACTGTACCGACCTGACCCCACAAGAAGAGGTCGCCCTGGGTCGGGGATACAATTGCTCAGACTGTCCGGCAGGGTTCGCAGACATCGATAACAAGTGCGAAGGTACGTGTGTTAACCATGTTAAGCAAACAGCCGTGTTCACTTTGGCGGCAGTTCTGAACATATACGTCAATGTACATGAGGAGGACACGTTGGCAAAAGGAAAAGAAACCTTTTAGAACCTTCGTTCAACTCAAAATGAATAGAAAACATAAAGTAATAAAAAAAAGGCAGAGAGAGAGAGAGAGAGAGAGAGAGAAAGAGAGAGAGAGAGGACATTTCATGCTCTTTTGAAATACCCTTTAAAGTGGTTATTCAATTAAAAACCAGACAGTAAACACACAGGAATCTTAATTTAAAGGTTCAAACACTTGATTAGAGTGACTTTGACATTCAGGTTATAGAGTTTCCTTCCTGTGTTTTATCTCTATAGGTATCACCTTTCTGTCGGCTATATTTGGTTCTTGGTACATGTTCCCGTTTATTGTACGCGCAAAGTCATAATAACAAGGAGTCAGATTTACTTGTAGTATATATAAATAAGAACGAAACGTGATGGAAGAGGTAAAAACAAACATACAACCGCCATCCATCTTATCATATTTCATGAGAAAACATCACAAGAGTGACACACGGTCTTGTCGCCATGATACACACTAAGAATAGACTGAATTTGATTTTAAATTTTGAAATATTTCAAAGATTCATTGTGGTTTTGTATGACAAGCGTTCGCATTTCTGACTCGGGTTGGTAAAAAAGGAAAGATATCGTTTTACTGGATTTTTTGTTTAATTTTATGGTCGTAAGATCTACCTATATGACGCAAATCTGCTCGTAAAGTTATCGAAGGCAGACGTAAAAACTGTGTTTATTAAAAAAAAAGAAGAGAGAAATAGAAAGAATATGGATACCACTTTCCACTGAATAAGTTACATCATCTATTTGAACAAAATATGTATTTATTTTGTGACAGATTTTTACATTGTACTCTTGTATCACTTGTTGGCAAATAAATAAAACTGCTCGGGTTTCTTTTCTTCTACATCATTGGATAACACTTGCTGAGAAAAAAATAAACCTGTTTGTTTTAATTATTGACTGAACACTAAACCTTATTTCTGTTCATTGATGATTTTAATTAAGAAAACAGGAATCATTTTTTAGTATTATGAGATGATCAAACACTGTCGACCATGATCCAATCCAATAAAGCCCGAAGGGCTATTTGATAGATTTGATCACGATCAACTGTGTATGACCACCTCATGATATTCAAAGAATGACTTGTGATAATTACTTATATTAGTATTTATATAATAGTATGTATTTTTCAGCATTATACGATTTAATATGAATATGGTTTCTGATGAATTGTATTGGACTATATATTTCAAAATCGATCCGTAGTGTTATCACAGACAAATACACTGGGAAATGTAGATACATGTACATGTTTTGGTTTTTTTTATTTCTCCAGATGTCAATGAATGCAACAGCACCTCCACCAATACCTGCGACTCTCTTACTCAGGAATGCGAGAACACAGAAGGGAGCTTTTTGTGTAATTGTAAAAATGGCTACCGGAAAATCGGCCAGGCGTGTGAAGGTGAACTTTAAAAATCAATGGACCCCTTAAACTCAATAAATATAATCCTATGTACTCAATTTACTGCATGATGAATCAGTTCAATGTACCCCCGAAATGAGAAGAAATTAACATGATACTTTTTACAGTGTTGAAAGCGATTCTTGTGAGCTAGAGACAGTGGTTTTAAGAAAATGTTTCTTTAAAAAAAATCTTAGATCTAATGTGGGACATTACCAGTAACTTTATGACCAAATAATACATGATTTGAAAATTATGAAACAGATTTTTAGGATTTAAAGAAAATTAACCCAAATTCTATTCGGTTGTTAGAGGGTGTTTGAGTTTCATTATCTTTTTTTTCAAAATTTTACGAAAAGTTTATCACGCAAGGTACACAAATTAAAAGTTATGTAACATTTCAAAAATAAGAAAAACATTCCTATTTATGCATCAGAGGTTATTGAGTTTTACTTTTTTCAAATACAGAGGTATTAAATTTTTAAAAAGTTTATGTGTAGACTGGTGGAGATAATTACAACTGATCATGAGTGTAATTCAATGGCAAGCATGGATCCATGAAACTAAGAGACTTCGGCATTTCCCAGGGGGGTATCGCAATGGCCTATAACTGATAAGAAAGTAATACCTGTCAAAATTAACCTCGATAAAACATAAAAGAATTATGTCATTGTGTCAAAAAGCGATTGAAGAGAGATATGAAGGGTGAATGGCACAGTCTTATTATTAATTTCACTTTTAGAAATTTTTTCTTATTCTTCTTATGAACATACACATTTTTATCGATGCTTTATCAATGTTTTTATGATTTTCAAATTTTCTTATCAACAGATATTGACGAATGTGCCGAGGCTACTTCTGGCTGTCAGCAGGTCTGTACAAACTCCCCCGGATCTTACAGCTGTTCATGTGTGGTGGGACACACCCTCAAAAGCGACAATAAAACGTGTGAAGCGCCAGGTATTTAAAAAATTACCATTCAAAACCAGTCATCTGAAAATATCTGAATGAACTGGGGGAAAAAAAATCCACAAACATTTAAAAACGTATTCAAAAAATAAGAATTATTGTCAACAATACATCAATATTATTCTGATTTAATAAAAGCACTTTTTATACGACTGAGCAATCAGTTATCGATATCAAACATGTCTATATATTTGACTTTTGTGGACACTTTATTAATTTGAGTTATTCGTTTTTTTTAAGTGACCGATCTATGCGCGGCTGCCGGTTTGAGCTGCGAGTACACATGTGATAATTCCACGGGAACCTTCGTCTGTGTGTGTCCCAGTGGTTTCGAACTAGAGTCCAGTGGACAAAACTGTACAGGTATATATACTAGTACAACAGGAAAAAAACCACTTGGACATCACATATTTTCTAATCAATTACGTGCAACTTTTTCTGAAATTACATATGGGTTATCGACATTGCACATTTAATTGACCAAGAATGACACTTATTCATAGGAGATTTGATCATGCTAAATCAGAAAAAAAGATTCCTATTCAATGAAAAGCTTACATCCATTTTTCTATCAAGAATAAATATCCCATAACATGGATGCAGTAAAACATCAAAATTATTTTCAATATCTATCTGGAACGGGCATTTTATTTTTGAATCTAGAGAAAAAGAGTTTAACTTGAAGATAAAAAGAAAGAGTTTGGAGCGGGTAATTGATATTCGTTGCGTGAATGGTTGTTGTTGTTTTTTATAGAATGCTGTTAATTTTACACATTGTATGCTTTCGTTGTGTTGTGTGGTGAATGATCAATTGAATATGTAGAAGTGCTTGGGGTGTTAGTTACATTTGTGTAAAAAGCATGTCAAATCACATCCGCATTGATTATGAAAAGCAATACGAGCAACATATCATTTTTGGTATGTTTATGTTTTGGTATGTTTATGTTTGTTTTGGTATGTTTATGTTTTGGTATGTTTATGTTTTGGTATGTTTATGTTTTGTTTTGGTATGTTTATGTTTTGGTATGTTTATGTTTTGTTTTGGTATGTTTATGTTTTGGTATGTTTATGTTTTGTTTTGGTATGTTTATGTTTTGGTATATTTATGTGATACATGTACGTTTCCTCCAGATATCAACGAGTGCCAGAGAGGGGTCTGCTCACAGGGATGTGTGAACTCCATTGGGTCCTACAACTGTTCCTGCTTCACTGGATACAGTCTGAGCTCCGACCAGACCACTTGTACAGGTATATAACCTTTAACATAAATTTTTACCCATTCGTATCTTCTGAATTTTTTCATCCGTTCTTTTTTAATAGACAAAGCTTATTTCATTGAAAGACAGTTTATTTGTTAGTAAAATGAGGATCACATTTTTTATATGTACAACATATGTTCAGTATAGGAAAATTATGTAAGACATAAAGTCCCGCTAAAGATTTTAACATACATGTATAAATTTTAAGTCGTTCCCTAGTCGGAAATATCTGACGTTCTCCTAACTTTTTTTTTGACGATTTTGATATTTTACTTGCAAAATCGTTAAAAAGGCCAGGACATTGGCAGATATTTCGTACAATGTAGTATGTATAGTCTGTCCCGAGATATTTATGCTGCACATTTGGACGATTTAAATAAAAATACACTTACCTGTGAAAGAAGTGCAATTGAAATAGTTGAAAGGGATATTTTCCAAGATAATTTCATTGACACATTATCATCTTTCACTCGGAAAAAGTTACAGGAACGAAAACAGATTCCTTACGGAGATTTATAATGGGGAATGTTTACATCTTTTCTCCATTCGGAATACACTCGGAATACATCGCGCAATTTTTCAACGTTATCATCCGGGCTTGCTGCAATACAAAATCTCCGTAGACATCACATTTTTTAGCACTGTATTGTAACCTGATAAGCTTGCAGGGGCGTTTCGACTGAGAAATCTTGGAAATTTTTCATACTTTTGAATGAACATCGTTTGAATCCTGAGGTATTTATAAATATCAAGCAATTAAGCCAAATGTGAATCCAAAATATCTTGGGACAGAGTATAGTTGTTTCCCTAAAAATGAATATAAAGGCGAGGAATCAAACAAAACAAGCTTTTGAGTCTTTCAGCATACATATATCTTTCATACTGTGATTGCAAATTACATGTATAATGACATTGATAAAATAGAACCAAGATTTTGATCCGCTTCGATCATACGTCAACATAATAAAAAAAAAAATTTCTTCTATTTTAAATCTAAATTTTCATATTTTTTTTTCTCAGCGTGCGTACCACCAAATTATGGAGACAACTGTGAAAGTTTGTGCCAGTGTGGGTCCGGTGTGGACAGATGTGACTCGGTCAGTGGGTGTGTCTGTCTGTCCGGGTGGGCGGGGTCCAGGTGTGACCAGGATGTAGACGAATGCACGGTCAACCCGGCCATCTGTGGGTCAGACAAGATCTGTCACAATTTGCAGGGGTCCTATAGATGTGACTGTCGCCCGGGGTTTACAAAGAATGGAACAAACTGTATTGGTAGGCATATTGCTCTTTAATAAAATGATTTTTACGGTGTGATAAGATGAAACTTTATTGTATTTGCAAAACCATAAATCAGATTTTCACTTGTCTTTATTTCCATGCAAAAGTTAGACAATTTTGTGCAGTTAATTTAATATGTTTTCAATAAAAAAATGCTTATAGTTCATCATAATATATTACTTTGTAATTATATCGCCTTATAGTAAATTCATTCAATGACATTTAATTTCCTGTTTCAAAAATTTTAAACTAGACCGAAATTTCAAAACGTTTTCCATTTCATCATAAATGTATTTATTACATGTTTTAAAAAGACACAAAATTAATATGCATGTGTTAACGTTGAAAACTTTCTAGGAAAGGAAGTGATTTATTTACCGAATATTACTTGTAAACCATAAATAGCTCTTGCATCTACAAATTTTTTTTTCAAGACCGCAAATAACTGATACTTGAATGGAAATTACTTTTGCCTGCATTTTTTATGGATACCACCTGTTCTTATTCGATGACCGTTCTTAATTGATACGAATATTGTATGTACAGGAAACTACTGGATTAATTGAATGATTGCTCTTATTTGATACTTCAGTGTGGAAGAATTTACAGGATAATGATTGTACTTAACTGAAAAATACTTTTATTCACCGTATAATACTTTTGTACTGGATAATACTTTCATTTACAAGGTAATTCTTTATTTTACTGGATAATACTTGTATATACTTATACTACTTGTAGATATCGATGAGTGTTCCAACGCCGCCACACACAACTGTACGGAGTCTTCGTCCACATGTCTGAATAATGATGGCGGATATACCTGCCAGTGTAAGGCTGGCTACGTCCAGCAAACCTCGTATGTCTGCCAAGGTAATATCAACCAGTTCCTTGTAAAATGTACACACAATTTGTGTGTTTAATCTTTGAAAAGCTGAAAAAGATGAAAACATTCAGTGATATTTTAAGACACCTTTCAGTAAGGGAAAATGTATGCTATTTTGAAGCCCACTTTTTAATGAACAATCATGCTGTGACGATATTGTGGAGACGGAATCGTCTTTTTTATCATAGATATCAACTTTTGATGAATAATCTTTGAGTTATTATTAAAATTGAATCGTGTGGCCATCTTTTTACATGAATAATGTTAAAAATAAATACCTAATTTCATGTGGCAGATTTTGATGAGTGCGCTGCTGGTTCGGACGGCTGCTCTCAAACGTGTACAAACGTCGACGGAGGTTTTAACTGTGGTTGTGAATTTGGGTTCTCCCTCGGCGACGACAGAAAATCGTGTCAAAAAGGTACTTTGTCTTTTCTTCTTCTTGTATGAATATGCATGTTAACTAACATTTTTCTCAAAGATTTTGAATCAAATTATTTCATAAACGGGTTTTATTTATAGTTGCTGACATTTGCTCCCTGTTCCCTGCATTAAACTGTAGTTACGGTTGCAAACAGGATCCCAACAACGCAGCAATTGGGTACTGTTTCTGTGAAGCAGGCTATAGTCTTAATGCTCAAGATAAACAGTCTTGTATCGGTAAGCACGCCCTTATCAAGTAATAACTGACTTTTTTTCTTTAAACACTGATTTCAATGTATTAAGTAAGCTTAATTTGAAGAAAAAAAACACACGTTATTTTGAATGTTCACTTTGCAGATGTAAATGAATGTTTGAATTCCACAACGAACAAATGTTCTTTCCCCAACAACTGTGTGAACACTCCAGGCTCCTATAACTGTACCTGTCCAATTGGATATTCTCTTGAAAACGATGGAAGAACCTGCACAGGTAAAAATGATGAATCCAACAGGTTTTTATCCGTGTATATAAGTGTACATAAAACTCATGATGTTCATCTTAACGAGTCTTAATCAAAATTCTGAGTTCTTATAGTGTTCAATATTTTCATATCTTTTCAGAGTGCGATGGGTTTTACTATGGAGAGGGCTGTAAAACGCCCTGTAACTGCGGGGCCGGAGCCTCCGGTTGTGACAAGGTTTTGGGATGTCAGTGTAAGACCGGATGGGCGGGGGCCAAGTGTGACGCAGACATTGACGAGTGTGTCAGCGGTACCCCGTGCACTGGGGCCAACCAGGTGTGTCAGAACACCCCCGGATCATACAGGTGTATCTGTGAAACAGGATACAACGAAACTTTACCTGGCAATTGCACAGGTATGTTTCATAGAGATTTTTAAATGAAAATTAAAACATGTTTGATTAAATAAATATCAACTTATTTTCTGGACTTGTTGTAACATCTTGCTTTTGACTTGTTATAATTGGTTTGATATTTTACCGTTTGCTTTTTCAGACATTGATGAATGTGTTACAAACCCCTGTAGCCAGGTATGTTCGAACACTCCCGGAAGCTACTCCTGTAGCTGTCACGCAGGATTTCGGTTGGTTGGAACCTCCCAGTGTGAAGATTATGACGAATGTTCCGCCCCTGTTAGTCCCTGCGACCAGATTTGTACCAACGCTATAGGAAGCTACAAATGCTCCTGTAATCCAGGATTCCTCCTAAACACCACAACAAGGACAACCTGTTATAGTAAGTAAACATGCTCATAATTACATGATCACAATCTTAAAATCACATTGCAGTCGTCTATGATTTACAAGCCTCCTCCTCCTTCTCCTCCTCCTTATCGTCCTCAATAAACCACCATCATCATCAACATCATCATCATCATCAATATACCGTCATCATTATCTTCATCAATAAACCGTCATCATCATTATCATCATCAATAAACCATCATCATCATTGTCATCAACAAACCATCATCATCATTGTCATCAATTAACCATCATCATCATTGTCATCAATTAACCATTATTATCATTGTCATCAATTAACCAACTAATTAATTGATCTGTTGTGATCAGCAGCAGTAGCTGCAATGTAAAATAAAGCAGTAAAATGTGGTTTTTGTAATACTTACTTTATAAATATTGTATGCAAAATGCTTACCTGTCGCAACATTTATATGAATGGTGATCTAATCTAAAATTATTTACATTTCGTCTCTTTAGCTAAGACGGTATGCACCAATACTACCTTCAACTGTTCCCAACAATGCGGAGTCAGAGCTGATGGATCGGAATACTGCTTCTGTAACACTGGCTACAAGTTGAATGCAGATGGATATACTTGTGATGGTAAATATAGAGCCCTTGCATAGCCCAGTTTCATAAATCAGTATTGTTAATTGAATATTTATATAATTCTATTGTTATATGAACGTTTTGAAATACGACCAAAACCCTGTTAAATTTGACAATTTCAGACATCGACGAATGTTCCCCGAATCCATGCAGTGAGAACTGCACCCAGAATGGACCAGGTCTCGGATATACATGTAACTGTGTGGCAGGAAAGAAACTGGATGTGGATCAGAGGACTTGCATTGGTGAGCGTATAATTATCAAAGATAAAGAGATGCGCGATTTTCTCAGAAACTTTAGAAATTCCTATTTATAAATAAATGAACCTGTAACGATTGATGTTTAAAGCTTTTTTTCCACGAAATCCAAAAAAAAAAATTCGATTGATGATATATGGAAAAAAATATTTATAAACCTTTCCAATGCATTATAATTTTATTTCTTTTCTAGACTGTGACTCGGGTAAATACGGTCTCAACTGCGAATCGAATTGTAGCTGCAATGCACAGAACACTCAGTCTTGTAACAACGTGGATGGAAGTTGTACTTGTAAGACTGGCTGGGAAGGAGCCACTTGTACAGATAACATCGACGAGTGTCTGAACTCCTCCATATGTCCCCTCAACTCTAACTGTACCGATTCTCCAGGGTCCTACTCGTGTGATTGCATTGCTGGATATTCTCTTGCTGGAGGACAGTGTGTTGGTAAGTCTTTCTGTTCTTTTTGTGTTTATCCCTCAGAAGAAACAGTGCAGATTTTTTGTATGTCCAAAACATATAAAATTAAAAGATAAATGCATGCAAAAATTTTATTCCATAAATACATGTATTTATACATCAGTATAATATTGTAATGTCTAACGGCCGTAAGAGGCCATTATTTTAAAAAATGTAGATGAACAAGCATATTTGTGACAATTCTTTTGAAGTACAGATACATAAATTGATTTCTAGAAATGGATCGTTGAAAAATAATTTTGTCTGTACTAAAACATTTCAGAGTGCTCCAGTACAACCTATGGCCTGAACTGTGCCAGTCAGTGCAAATGTGACTTCAGCAACACTCGGGCATGTGACAAAAGTACTGGCGCCTGTATCTGTAACGCTGGATGGCAAGGCGTCAACTGCACAGAGGATATATTGGAATGTACTAATGACCCAAACATCTGTGGAGCCAACGCAACCTGTACAGAACAGAGCGGATCCTATCTCTGTTCATGTAACACTGGATACGAAAAAAGCTCCACTGGCGAATGTATAGGTATATTTCAAAAAGTAACTCAATTCAGCACAATATATAGATTTATGGGCCGTTTTTCTTGACCAAAAAGATTTTAAATCATTCAGTTGACGGAGAGAATCACCTGACAATTAAAATTTAAAGACTTGTGGAAAAAACCCCTGGTTTTCATTACATGTTGGAGTAAGAAATGGAAACATACAACATTTTACAAAGACATGTTATAGATATTGCTGGCCTTTTAAAGAAAAATGATCAGACGATATGTAAAGGACTCGTGTTTCAGACCTGTTGTGCAATAAAGAAAAATAGTGTAACCTTGCATATGTTTACAAAGATTACTTTTATTTCCATATGAAACCTCAACGAAAGAATGAAAGCCCAATTTCAATTACTCAATTTTGAATATTTATTTAGTAAATAAAGGCCCATAAAGAATAACATAATAGTATAATAACATAATAGTATATATTTTTTTTTTGTCTTTTACTCTTAAACAAAATAATGGATGATAAAGCGAATGATTTCAACTACTATCAATCTATATGTTGTATGTTGGAAGAGATGGTCTGTATCTGTTTACCATATTTGAACATGTCATGCACACGTAACTACATGTAGCTTGGTGATTTTCTCAACTTTCCACCAATTATAACAAGATTTAAGATCTTTAAGATCTAATTAGACATGCCAATTATACAAGACTAGTGATCTTTGAAAAAAACTAAAAAGTTTACAAAAATCATTTCGGGGAATGTCTTTAATGTTGATAAGGTTTCCTGAAATACCGTAACAAATTATCTCAGTTGATACATCAGGTCTTGCTCCCTCCTTAAAAATAGACTAAAAGCACCCATGCAGTCTTTTTCAGAAAACGTATCATTTAAAAAGAACGACCACTAGGTCACAAAATATTCGTCTCTTTATCATAAAGGTTAAACAAAGCTTTAAATTTAATTCTTTAGGAAATATTTGAACTTTTTTTTTATTCTTCAGAAAGCGTTAAGTTACCCCTCTGAATGTTCAGCTCATGGTAAAAGCCGTGACGCATGAGATTGGCACATTGTTAAGAAAATTAAGTTTCAGTTTGCTGCCAATATTGTAAAGTAGAAATAAAGTTAGTGTGGGAAGACTTGTATTTGTATGCATTACATTCCTGCGGAATAATGACCATAAAAAGGGTGTTTTTTCCCCCTAAATGTGACGCTCCTTTGGCTTTAAGGGTTTGTAGCCCATTGCTGTTGGCGTGAAGATTTTAGCGGTATATATATATATATATATATATATATATATATATATATATATATATATATATATATATATATATATATATACACTCTGTGAAGTGGATTATTTCTATGATTGTACAGTTCTCAATGCAAGAAGCGTTTTGAGAGGACGGGAAATGTAGAATACAAATTGAATATATATATAATAGAAATTTACAAATACAAGGTAGTCTATATGAAAGGAGAAGATCTAGATGTAAAGTGGATTTTTTTTTTACAATTGTAGCATTCTGAAAGATAGGGCGTTTTGAGAATGTGTAAATATTCAATAAAAGTTAAGTATGATAGAAGCATATGATATAAGGTACTTGATACAAAAGGAGAGGAATTATGAATTCAATGCACCAAAATACATTATGGGTGTAGACTTTTGCAAAAGTGCTGCATAATTGTTTACATTATAAGACGTTTTAATGGAACATGACCATCAAGATTTGGAAGGCTTTTTTTAACATGCTTGAAATAGCAAGGCTGTTTTTATTGCGGCTCGTAACATTAGATGTTATGTCTTGTGTATAAAGTAACGATAAAAATGGCGCTGCAGAGTCAAGCTCTAGGAATATTGATGCGGCAATATTGATAGAATACTGACGTGTAAGTTTGGTGATTTTGTGAAAAATCATTACATGTATTAATATCATGATACGATATCAATACATGTACATGGACGAAAACATTCTGCAAATTAGATATGAAACCCAACTTATCAAAACCAGTTTCACAAACATAAAACACATGCTACCAAAATTTATTGCTATTTTTACATCTACATGTACGATTACCTTACATATATAATACATGTGTAACTTTATCATTAAAAGATATCAACGAGTGCGTGCGTGGAACCGACGATTGCAGTACGAATGCCGCCTGTAGTAACACTGATGGGAGTTTCACTTGTACATGCAATACTGGCTTCTTTGGCGATGGTCGGACTTGCACAGGTATATAATTTTATTCTAAAAAATCTAAAAATTAAACAGCGTTAGAGCATATATTAGCCTAACTATCGAATTTTAGAGCTTCTTTGATCATTCATTGATTGTAAAACAAGGATTGTTTATAATTTTGATTCTGTTGCAATATCCAGCATGCAGCAGCACTACGTTTGGTTCACAATGCTGACAAGTGTGCTGTGTTTAGCCTATTTTTAATATATGCTTCAGCGAAAATGCTACTTAGAACTTTAAAAGCAATGCTTGCTGCTTATATTTTTTGGGTGACTGCTTACTAACATTTTGATGAAAATGGCTTAAAATGTTGTTCAGAAGTATCTACAACAACGGAAGAAGGGACAACAACAACAATGGCAGGTTCCACTGAACCAACTGCACCTGGAACGTCTTCTCAACCCGTAACTACAGACTCTTCAACATCTGCTCAACCCGTAACTACAGACTCACCAACGTCTGTTCAACCTGTAACTACAGACTCATTAACGTCTGTTCAACCCGTAACTACAGTCTCATCAACGTCTGCTCAACCTGCAACTACCGTATCTGGAACATCTTCCCAACCCGAAACTACTGACTCGGCAACTTCCGCCCAGCCTGTTACTACAGACTCCTCAACATCTTCTCAATCTGTAACCACAGGATCGGCTACAACTACTCAGTCTGTTACTACTGACTCGGTTACAACACAATCTGTAACCACTGGTTTGGCTACAACTGCTCAAATTCTTACATCAACTCAGGCTGTGTCAGACCCGCCAACAACAACTATGCCCCAGGGTACCACCACACAGCCAACAAATGCCCCTGTAACTACAAACGAGGCTACAACTGAAGGTACCTTTCCCAGTACGCATGCACTACTCGGTACTGGTTTACACCATGCACCCTTCCCTAAAGCACTTTATTCGATGAGGTCTGAATTTAACAGGCGCACTCTGAATTGCATTCTTTCAGAAGGAAGATTGGTTGATGTTTAACCTAATTGCACAACCTTATATGTTCCCGAGATAAGGCTGATTTTTAATTTTTAATATGTATCTCATGTGTAGACAGTCTATCACTTACATCTTTTATGTAGAAACTCTTGCATTTAACCATTTTTTTAAAACTTTTTACTAAAGACAATCGATTTTCGCTTGAATATATAGCAATATGCATTATTCATATTATTCATACAAATTAACAATTTCTCTTTCGAATAAAGTCATTTGAAAAGTGAATTGTGCATAGTACATTATCTTACACGCAATTAATAGAAAATATTTATATTCGTAATAATTTTACAGTACAATCTACAACAACTCAAACAACTGAAGCTTCCACGCCCACTGCAACAGACGTGACGTCAGAAGCTGCAACAACCACAACAGCTGAATCTTTCACATCTACAGCCCCTGTAACAACTACAACATCTGCAGCTGTTACTTCTACCACAAAAGGTAATAGTTTTATATTTATATACATGTAATATATGAAAACCGGTTGACATGTTTATTGTTGATAAGCATTTATATAAGCCTTCTAAAGTCATAGGCATGATAAGGATACCTTTTTCATTTTTTCTTAAGAAATTGATAGATATTGTTCATGAATAAACATTTGAATAGATTTAACATTTTCCAAAACTTTTGAATTCTTCAGTGTTGAATTTTTTTCTTCAAAACGATTTTTTGTGATTAAATGAAGATTTTAAATATTCTTAAAAGTGAAAACCTTTCTACATTTGATTTTCTGAAAATATAATTTAAAAACCTCCAATGATATATAGTGCAAACTATTTATAATCTGAGAAGCGATAAGTTTATCAACTAGGTCTATGCGCCTTTTCTTCCAAAATTTCAATCTGTTCTTAAATTGAATTTGATAATAGAATTTCTGAATAATGCTTGTAATGTTCTTTTTTTCAACTCATTTTAGCTCCAACAACCTATCAACCAGGTAAAGTGAATTGAATTACTTTTCAAAAGTCAAATAGTTCTATTCATTGACATATTTATTTTTACTATCACTATATGCATCATTGATTACGTACGGACTAATGTCTTTGTTTTTGTAGCGTCTGGGGAAAGCGTTTTTTCGGCGGTTTTTACTTTTAACATTAACGGCAATCCTTCGGAAAAAGATGTCATAAAGGCAGAAATGAAAACTGCTGTAAGTCCTATTTATTTTAAATTTAAAAGATCTTGAAATACATTTTGTTTCCCTTAAATTTGTTACATTGAATATTAAGTGTACTGAATTTAATATCAGCATCTAAATCATTAAATCAGTTAAAAAAAATGACACTGTTTTGATAATTCCCCAACAGCTGACTAATCTATATCAAGGAAGAATAACGGGTTTCCTCCGAGTGGTCATCATAGAAATAAGGTAATCAACGTTAACTAAAATGTTAAACATAGGTAAAATCTGCTTGAACACCTTGATATTATAAAATTTATGAATGTAATAAAAAAATTAAGAAATATTTTCATAATCATAAGACATTTGGCAATTACACTTCTATGTTTATATACCACGTTATTCTAGGGGTACGAGTCCACCAATACAATGTACTCATCTACCAATTAATTTATAAAAAATATAGCCATTTCTTAAATATTAGGTTGGCAATTGTAAGTTATCAAAACCTTGCAGTTTTGCAATCCTACATTGATTGTTTGTCAATATATAAAACATGTTCAAAACAAAGCAATAATTGTTCCTGATACATTATATTATGATATAGATTTGGGAGTGTGATTGGAGATCATACTGTTGTGACGTCAAGCACCTCAGCGACCCAAGCGAAGAGTGACTTCACCAAGACCCTGACTAACTTGGCCACAGGGGCCCTGAAGGTCACCTACAACAGTACCGATGTCCCCGTACAGTCCATGACGGTCACTGATTCAAACGGGAACTCTCAGAGTATGTACTAATAGAACCAAACCATTAAACACTGTTTCATTTAGTAATACTCGTTCTTACTTAAAATTATGTTGTAGTAGAAAAAATTTAAAAGAAAATAAAAATATAACTTATTAAAAATTGAAGCTTTGAATGAAACACGTCTAGAGTCCGGAAGTGTAGGGTGCAATGACCTCCTCAATGTATACTTTGCTCTCAGGTTTAAAACTATGACCATTAACTCCATTCAATAGTAGCTTGGTTTAATGATGCATTATTTATTTCAGCTGTACCTGTCTCTTCGGGTGCAACAGCATGCCAGGTGTTTAACACCTTTAATACGTGTCCAAGCGGACAGGAATGTGGGGAGGAAAATGGCGTCGTACAATGCAGGTATGGATTGCTTGATATTAATTGTTTTCTTCATACTTTCTACCCTGCCTTTTTGTACATTTGTAAATATTGTTTTTTACCTCGTGTATCATTGATATGGTTTGAGTGAAATTAATCATTCATTCACTAAAATGATAGTAATTGTTTTATTTTATTTGCCAATTGATGGGTTTTAATTATGCTTGTTTTTCTTGTATTGCAGACAAATCCAAAGTGATGGTAAGAATATTTTTCTGCACAATCCGGCAAATAAGTCTCGACCTGTGAACTGAGTATGAATTTTAGGGTCCTAGAGGTTACTACAATAAAACCATAGACAAGTTATAACTAGTTTACTGTTGTATCGTTGCAGATACCTACAAGTACATTGTGGGCTTTGGAGTGGGGATACCCCTGTTTGTAATGGCCGTCCTCATTATGGTCATCATCTGTGTGTACTACCGCAGAAAGAAGTACAAGAAGGGCTCCTTTAGCTCAGAGGAGGATGATTTAGATAGGTGAATGTGTATTTCAATTATAATGTCAAAAATGATAAAAATCGGACAAAATATACTAGGTATATTTGATTATCCTTAATCATATGATTACGTTGGTAAGATTTTATGTATATAAATGGAAAATGTTGGAAAATGTCTGAAAATGATGTTAATCATTGGCATGTGAGCCAATGCAGCTTATAGATCTTAATTGTATAATAAGCAGTGTACAGCTTCTGATTCAGTTAAAAAACACAGCAACACGAACGTCGTAAAAATTGTCTTGGTCTCTTGACAAAAATACACATGAACAGATAACCACAAATATTGCCGAAAAATCAAAATAAAAACTGGTTTTTCTTTTAAGGACAATGAATGCAGAGGGTTTCTTTAAGACCGGAATCCCCACCAAGATAGACAGTTGGGGACGACGTGGTCCCTATTCTGTCAGGAACTGGGGCGACGACTCTAGTCTGTCCGACATGAATGAGAGGAGGGGGAGGACCGGGGACGGCTTCGATAACACGTACCGCGGGGGCCGGGAAGTGTACAGTAAGTCCGCCATTACGTAACATGCAGTCCAGCAGGCACGTGCGTCTGTTGTCCATTGATCGTAAAATGTTAATTTGATTTTTTTTTCACCACGAAATTATATTTATTCTTAACAGACTTGAAGTCAAACTTGAACTCTAAATATTTAATTATATCAAGCTCAAATATTGATTTTAAAGCATAATTTTATGCCTATTAATTCAAGTGGTTGTAGATTTGAAGTATAATCGATTTTTTTTTCTCAGCACCAATATTGATTATAAGCCCACGTATACTAGTATACTAGATACATGCACATATTGATTGATCTTTCTATTGATATATTGTAGCTTATGACAATGGAGCCAAATCCAATTTTTCTTGGGATTTTATGTATCAAGCTCTAGATCCCAACACACAGTATCAGATAAAACGGCCCCAGGCTGAGTCTAGGCCACACCCACTTTTTGTAAGTATCTTGTGACCCTTATCAGAGTACTTAACCACCTATTTAATTTTAGAATAAGATACTTGTATACATATAGTATAAGATACATGTATATTATCGATGAAATGCACACACTTTTTAAGCTAAATGTATCATGCAAAGATTATCAAAAATATATGAGTAACTTTTATTCTTATGCAATATGCATAACCTTATGTCAGAGAACGGCCTTCAGCTGCTAAATTGGACTTGTGTTATGGAAATGATCTAGTTACTTGCTAAACAATGTCTGTGGTAGTAATTGAGGGAAACTCGTTGGACATTTTAAATAAATTTTTTAACATGTTTCAATGAACATTTTTGTATTTTATTGTAGAAAAAATCGGACCAGTAGACCTCTAGCTGAAATCCATATTCTTCCAAACATGTGCCAATATCCTTATTCCAAGTAAATTTTATTTACCGTCAGGGTCAAATTTACGTATATTTGTTGTCTAGAATCATATGCAATCTGCAATGATTCATGTATAGTCTGGTTCTATTCGTTTGATGTCTGGATCACGTTCATGCGCTGACTGGATTAGGGTTATGTGTTTTATGGAACAGGTTATGTGTTTTTCGGGACTACGTGTATATATACTAATGCACAATCTGGATCAAAATACGTACTTTTCTGGATTAATAATTTCATGTGTCGTCTGGATCAGCTTCAAGTGGCGTCTGGATCAGTTTCATGTGCTGTCTGGATCAGTTTCATGTGTCGTCTGGATTATTTTCCTGAGCTGTCTGGATTACTTTAATGTACAATCTGGATTTACTAGCATGCTGTTTGGATCATTTTCTGAACAAGTTCCATGTTCTGTCTGGATCATGTGCAGCTCGGACCATGTTTATGCCTTTTGAATTAAGTTCGTTCCATTTTCATAGTATTCATGCGGTTTAGGATTCATCCTGATTTTTTTGCGAACATTTCATAGAAACTCTACCTGGATGTGTTCCTATTGTACTGTGTAGAGAATGACTTATGTATTACTTTAGAATGAAACTAATAGAGTTACTTTAGAATGAAAAGCATAATAATAACAATCATGATTCGAGTGCAATTTGCTCCTTTTACTTACCTCAGTTCTAAAACACATGAATCCATTTAAATAAAGCGTATAACATATCATTATGGAAAATGCGTGGTTCAGTAATCGTAACTGATGTACAGTAGAACTGTACCTTTGTAGTATGTGCATAATATGCATATTAATGTTGGATGCGTGAAGAACGATTTACCGGTACCATAACGTCAACACATGATCTTCGATATTTTA
Source organism: Magallana angulata (assembly GCF_025612915.1). Lineage (NCBI taxonomy): Eukaryota > Metazoa > Mollusca > Bivalvia > Ostreida > Ostreidae > Magallana > Magallana angulata. Next base: position 28,473,784 of record NC_069111.1, on the reverse strand, counting down.
GCTATTCATATTGCCTTCGTAGATATAGGTTGTTATATAAATGAGTGAGTCCTCATACCAGTATGTTATATATTTATATAGATTGTGATGTAATCAAAAACTATTTATATATTTACACATATATAAATGCCTATTGTTGTTCTTTTTTATCAAATCTGATTATATATTTATATATGTTTTATACAAATTAAAAAATATTTTTATACATATACATGTTGTAACTTTTGTCACTTCCTAATATCATATTAAGTATTCGTATGTTAGTACTTATATGCATATATAAATGATACATTGCCTCTCTCTCTCTCTCTCTCTCTCTCTCTCTCTCTCTCTCTCTCTCTCTCTGAGGGATGATACTTCGACATGCAACCTGAGCCAGTTTTCTGATCAGACCATTCACTTTTGACCTATTTTTCACGCACACAAAGCTTGCCTTCTTTGACCTCCACCCGGAATTTTAAAATTAACGGTAGCAATTTCAATGGAAGAAACATTCCCGTATTCCTTGCAACAATTGCAAATTGGTGTGCAAATTCCAGGTCCTCTTAACAGCACTTCAGAATAAACACCGTATCTCTTAAAGATATATCTCAAAAATGTTCAATATATGCACCAACATATAGTGAATTTTAAAGGTATTCTCTGTGAAATGTTAATATAACAATAGACCCGAGAAGACATAGTTCAGTGGGTTTTTTTTAATGCACACTATCGTAATTTGAGAAGACGGCTATATACAACGCCCTGGTGAAACTAGTTCGCCTATTTCATTTACCCCGGTGTGAATTTACCGCTCGGAACTGCGGTGGACTGTTTGCAATTTCTGTGTTTCGGAAGGATATATATATATATATTCAGTTGTTTTGGGAATATATTCCTTTCAGGTGCTAGAGGATTAAAAACCTTAAGGAAAAGTCAATCGACTTTTCCATATTTTAAGGGTAAGCTTGATCTATTCATTTTGCATATCTAAAGAGAAACCATTTACAGTGAACACGTAGAAGCATGGTGCACACATGGCAGGGAACAAGATAATAAACGTCGATAAAAATCAATAGTGAGCTTCATTGATTACATTTATTGAAATATGACGGGGAAACTAATGAGTAATTCATATGCAATGATTTTTTGATAAAATATTAAAAACAAAAATTCTGCAAGTTTTAATTTCAAGTCATTTACATCTGAAAAAGTAATTATAATATGAAAGCAATACTACTATTTAAGTTTATATCTACTTTATCAAGTAATATATATACCAAAAAGTAAAGGCAGTTATTTTTCATGAAAATGAATTGTAGAACTTTATATTTAAAAAAAAATAACACCTGGAAAAAGGGAGTTCGAATCAAGGTTTCATGAGAAAAACTAATGGTTAAAGTTTGCAGTAAATGAATAAATCTACCCCCCCACCCCCCATGTTTAACTTTATACATGTAATGCATGAAAAGTAGAATTTAAATAAATATACACATTTTTAAACAAATATCTTACTTTTATTGGGTTATACCGAGTTAAAAAAAAAGTTCCTTCTAAAATCAAACATTCCTGGCATCGAAAATCTTGAGAAAGTGTGACCAAAAAGTATTTAATCGAATTTGATTAATTTTCAATTCATTTCGAAGGAATTAAAAAATCGTGACTCAAGTTCGACAACTCGTATTTTCACGATTTAAAAGTCAAATATTAAGAAGAAACATTCGTTGAACCTTTGTTACTTTGGTTTCACGTGCAGACACGAATTTGTCCCAATCCCCTAGCTGAATTCTGCATGTGTACAAAGTCGCACACAGAGACTGTAAAACTTTTGAAAAGAATATCGATATTTGTTCAAGATAGGTGTTTATTGCATTGCGCGAGTGCAATAACAACATTTAACAACTTTTCGACTACCCAACATTGGGCAACTAGTTGGGACACCGTTTATAATCGCTGTTTATTATTACTGGTATGCAGATCGACATTTTACAACCGTTTGAAAACTTAAAGATCGTAATATTGGTGGGCTATGAAGCCTATGATCCTTAATTCTTCTTATCAGCATGAATTCGCATTGCAAAGCGTACAGCGATTTCTATCAGTTTAGAACCGATCGGTTAAATTTTTGTTAAAAACTATGAAGGGCCCCCTTTACAGTACGCGTTCTATAAATTTGGTCTGAATCAGATTGCATCTACCTAGGTACGCCTTCTATTATCTTTATAATGACAATAGTCAATGCTACGAAAGACGAATAGGGCCACTTATAAAAATATTTTTATCTCGTAATTACGAGAAAAGATCTAGTTATTACGAGTTAATTATCTCGTTATTACGAGAAAAGATCTCGTAATTACGAGAAAAGATCTCGTTATTACGAGTTATTTATCTCGTTATTATGAGAAAAGATCTCGTAATTACGAGAAAAGATCTCGTTATAACGAGTTAATTATCTCGTTATTACGAGTTAATACGAGTTAATTATCTCGTAATTACGAGAAAAGATCTCGTAATTACGAGAAAAGATCGCGTTATAATGAGTTAATTATCTCGTAATTACGAGAAAAGATCTCGTAATTACGAGAAAAGATCTCGTTATTACGAGAAAAGATCTCGTTATTACGAGTTAATTATCTCGTAATTACGAGAAAAGATCTATTTTTGAAATGGCGCGTTTCATTATTCTATTCTTTTTATATAAAGTGTATGAACTACTGAAATGTCTATTAATATACACTTACTTAGCACATGTGATCATCGTTTAAAACGCATAATTTGATATAAAATCGGACCAAGCAGTTTTAAAGAAATTTTAGAAGAATTAGCAAAGCAAATTGATTAAAAAATTCATTGAACTATATGTCAATAATTAAGAAGGATACGTGTTATTTTTTTCAGACTCAAAAATGTTTATATAAAATCAATTATTTTCAATATACATGTAGGTTGTGTATGAACATATAAAACACAAATTCGGGTAAATCCTGTGTATCCATATCCATGACTGAAACTATATAGTCATTAAAGTGATCTGTAACTAATAAAACTGTGTTTTTACGACTATAGGACTACCTGGTATTTACTTCGGAGTGGGATTATAATATATATAAGTTGAATAGAAAAATTACATAAAGTTCTTTCCTTTTATAAATACCAGACAAAATGTCAAATCCAATCATTTTGATATGTAGAAATTAATGAATAATGATCGTTGTTATTCTTAAATATTGATCAAAATTGAATCAACGTTTCTGGAATGAAAAAGATAGACTTAAAGTGTGATCCAGTCGAATTCTTTTTCAGAAACGCACCATTTTATATAGATCTTTTCTCGTAATAACGAGATCTTTTCTCGTAATAACGAGAAAATTAACTCGTAATAACGAGAATATTATCTCGTAATAACGAGATCTTTTCTCGTAATAACGAGAAAATTATCTCGTAATAACGAGATCTTTTCTCGTAATTACGAGATCTTTTCTAGTAATAACGAGATAACTAACTCGTAATAACGAGATCTTTTCTCGTAATAACGAGATAACTAACTCGTAATAACGAGATCTTTTCTCGTAATAACGAGATAATTAACTCGTAATAACGAGATCTTTTCTCGTAATTACGAGATAAAAATATTTTTTTATGTGGCCCTATTCGGCTTTCGTACAATGCATATAAATATATGATAAAGAAAAAAAGCCCCCACATGTTGCATTTTGTAGCGCTAATCAATGACAACTACGACTTGTATAGACTTTTATACACTTATGTGTGGATAAATAAAAAAAACTTACAACACAGTTTAATAGATACGTGCTCTTGTAACAGGTTGATTAATTCATTGGAGTCATTTGGATTAAATGATCAATTCTTTAGAAGAGCCGACTTTTTGGTTATAATTGTACAGTACTCACGTAGAAAATCGCCCAACAACTTTTGAGACATTGTATTCACGTAAGCCCACCCCCCCCCCTCCTAAAAAAAGTGAAAATACAAAAAAATCAAAATTCATGAACTGTATACATACATGTAGGTCTGATGGCTACAAGAGTCTCAAACAGTCTTCGAGAAAGCATGCAAGAAGTTCAACATTTGTCTGAATACATATTTATTTTCGCTTCCTCTAAAGTGTTTAATTCTCATACAAGAAAGTAGAAAATATACTTCGTTAGGTGAAGACTATCGCTATGCAGCTAAAAGATCTGGCAATATTTTGATTTTTTTATTTAAAGTTTTTGACGCTACTGTAAAAAGCCTTAAAAAGATTTAGGGTAGATAAATCTTAATTTCTCTCTGTAACAATTTTAAAATTTTACAGTAAAATAGTCTGCAATCGGTGATTTTGTATGAATTAGCTTTAAAATATTAATATATAAATCATTTAATGTTGTCTAATTTTTTAATTACGGACATCATTCAAATTAAAGAGTTTAAGCTAAATAAAGCTCAATAAAGTAGAGGTCCATTTGTAATATATGTTGTCATATTATAATCACATTTAATAATCTTGCATGCTCCAACACCTTGCGAGCTTGAATGAAGAAAAAAACCCAAAAACAAAACAAAACAAAGCAACTGAAGGCATAAAGCCTGAATTTCTTGTCTGGTAACTGTACTGTATTTCAACCAATGGGAACTCATTTAGCAAATATAACGTCAACAACTAAATATCTGATCCTTTAAAACGTGTATCAGGTTACGTGGTAGTAATTAGCACGATATCCCAGACGGTTATATGTGTCTACGCACGAAATATGTCCAAATTTTGAAATGTTTTACCGGCATCTTGACACAGGAACATGAAATAAGTACATGAATGTAGACTTAATCAGGTAAAAAAGAAATAGCCACAATTTTTTGTGAAAATGGTTATTTTTAAATAAGTTATAAACAAACCTATTAGGCTGTTCTAATCAGTGAAAAATATTAAGTATCATTTAGTAATACTTGTACATTTATGTCTCGTCAGGCTTTAATGTCATGCTGGTGATGTTTAGATCCTCATAGAATAAGCAATCAACCATGCCCAATTATAATGTGATTTCATATACAAAGTTTATTTTTTTGTAAAGGTTGATCAGTTTAAGTTGCAATTTGATGTTGTTATTGAAGTTGTAATTGAACAACATCAATTTTATGATGATATTATCTAATATATCTATGTGGAGAAGAAAAGAGTCTCTAAATATTTATGTACCATTTTCAAGTGTAAATGCATATTGAAGAACGTGAATGGTCGATCTTTTAACTTTATTCTCGAATTTTTCAGGCTGCATGGAGTAGGTTTGCATGTTAGTCTTGGTTTAAGTCTATGGCTCTCTCGATGCTATCGAATTTTACTCCTTTTCTTTACCTTAGATGTCTACAAGATGTGTACCTATCAATCACTAGACTATGTCAAATTTTATTGTGGGTGCCCTGAGAAAAAACCCCAGCAACAACCCCCCAACTCCCCCCCCCAAAAAAAAAACCCCAAAAACAAACGCACCCCCAACCACAGAATATTAAAAAAAAAATCAACTATATTACGTATTTGGCATGGATTGTTTGAAAAAGCATTTGAATCTAATACTTAGTTTAGTACATTGTATTATCAGATTTTTTTTCTTGTGAACTTCATAATGTGTTAACGAGGAACTTACAACATGGTCTAATGAAAGTACTGAAAGTTCTGACAGCCGATCTCTTGTATTTATTTTGATGAAACAAGACTGACGAGCATCACTTAATAGAATAGTAAACGACTGCTGATTTGATGAAAAAGTGGGTTATGTTCTAAATCAAGTTGAAAAGTTGCAAAATTTAATATCAAATTGTACCCTGAGATGATGTCTATCGTCTGCATTATAACTCTACAGAGAACAAGAATTTATTCGAATTTCCTCTAAACTATTGAACACGTAAAAATACATCTCAACAAAAAAAAAGCTGCGAGTAATTGTATATTTGATAATTTTAAAATGCTAAGGCTGTTTAAAATTAATTCTACGTTTAACGTAACCCGCGCGCGTAGGTTTTGGCGAAATCGTCGTTTTGAAAAAACAAACAAATCCGGATTTAAAAAAGTCGTTCCGGTTTGGGTTTTCATTTAGCGACTGAATTCTACATCCTGTATGAGAGAAAAACATGCTCAAAGACAGCATTGAGGTATTCAGTTTTCACAATACGAAGAACATGAGAGTCTACGCCACTATCAAAGTAAACAAACCAACAATAATGGATCAGACAAACACATGATCGAAGTTGGCAGTAAAAATCTTATTCGAGATTGTTTAATGTCGGTTGTCAAGTCACAGAGCCTGAACCATGCTGAACCAACTTCCGCCCAAAAAGGCAAAAACGAGGTTTGTTGTATATATTTATTTATAAGTGATCCATCAACAGGTGAAATGACTACCCATCTTATTTAACAAAAACTCAGAAGGTGTACGGTTAAGTTATTTTTGCATTTTTTTAAGAAGGGGAAAGCTTAAGCAATTTCTTACCACCGCTTTACTGAAAAGATATAAAAAGAGTTTAAAAAATTATACCTTTCTCCATAGACTTCAATATTAGCTCCAAGATGTGATAAATTTTTTCCTTTTTAATTTTTGTTTAATTTCAAAGGTGAATGACCCAATAAAATCATACAAAGATTTCAGTGTTCGAACTACCAATATTTGGTTTTAAATATATAATAATTGTGGATGTATATACCTTGAAGTGAAGCAATGCATTAAGTCAGCATAATATACTGATTGAGATAAGAGTTTTGACACGATAATGACTGCAAATCCCTTTCATTTGAAATGTATCTACATTTTTAATAACATGTTCAGGAAAAATAATTCATTCTTTCACAATTTATAATAGGAAGAAACTAACAGGAGGCCCAACTAAAGTGGAAGAATGGAGAGAAGTGGAATACACTTGTAGGGTGGAAGTTATTTCAAGAACCCTGTCTTGAGTTCTTAGAAGTAGGTACAGTGAATCTTACAACACAACTCTGATAAGTTAAATTTTAAAATGTGTCATTGTGAAAATGTATGAAATGATATCATTATTTTGATTGTAGATAATCTGTGAATCACATGTGTTGTGCAACATTTTCCCTGAAAAGAAAAAGTTTTCCCTTTGGTTGCTATGTTGATGTAAATCCACTGGATGTACCACTTGATGTGCTTGCAAGTCACTCCACTTCTCGTCCAGTATACATGATGTACCCACAGAAAGGATATAAACATAAATTACACAAAACTATATGCTTTGAAAATGCAAAAATTAACATGGACTGAATCTTACCATATATATTATATGACAGTGATGATGTATTGATAACTGAATGGGTGACTTTCAATAAATACACACCTGTTTGAAATTTTTGTTTGTTTATTTTTTTCCTCCCTCCCTCGTAGGTTTTAAATTTTCATGTTACGTTAAACGTAGAATTAATTTTAAACAGCCTAATTTTGTAAATTGAGAATCATCATTTTAATACAATGTTATTTAAAACTGAATCAATTAAAAAAACCCATTAATAGCTCTTCTAATTTTTGCTTTTTTTGATCCATTCAATCTTATGTGTAATGAGGTGCAGGTAAGAGACGTTACATGTAGGTTGATGGTGCGCCTTTTGTTTACGTTTCATGGAATTTCAGGCTTATATGTAATGTGTCACTCAACGTCCTAAGGCTTGTAAAAAATCAACTTTAAGATTGTAAAGTGTTAAAATGCAGCGTATTACATAGGGTCTATAAACTATAAATGCATTAACAATTAAGGGGTGATGCATAGATACATAGTTGAGATGCCTTTTATTGAATGTTTTGCAATTTTGTAATGACTAATTGGACAAGTTAACATTCTTACGCGAGGAGTCCCACTTGAAAGTAACCGTCGGTGTACATGTACATGTACATATACATGTACGTATATACTGCCTCATTTCGTCGCTATGCAGCAAATAAAGATAACTAACAGAAAACCCAAAATAAACAACAAACCCCAAAAATACAAAACACGCTTTCATGAGTGGTTCAGCTACATGTATACTAGATGCCAATCGCATAAAATGTTTATGCCCGAAATATAAAATAATGTGAGACTCCTTATAACATTTATTCTTTTACAAAAAATAACAGAAAAAAAAAATATTTAAAAAAAATAATATAATGTTTAAATAAGTGATAATGTTTAAAGCCGAATGTTATACACTTTATATCTTTGACGCTGGTTGTTTTTGGGTTTTTTTCTTCATTTTATCTATTTATAGTGACATCAGCGATTCGTCGTCCTGTAGCCAATACTATTGCCCGGTTATTTTTAAACGGATGTAAAAATCACGTAACCTCACGTATTTCGAAAGCCCCCTTTTTAACACCGAAACGCCTACTTCTGGAATAATATATTTTTTTCAGATTTTTTATTTTTCGAAATGTAAACATATTCTATTGACACACTATCTTTTGTCGCCCCACCCTGTCAATTATGCAGAAATGCTGATTCATATGAGAGATGAATGTTTAAAATGCGTAAGAAATTGGTATAATTTTCTGATTGTGTCAAAATCATCAATTCAATTGACCATGATAAACTGAATCAAAACGTACTAAAAACCCAGCCAACCAGTCGAAAAAAGTGTATGAATTGGTATAAATGTCTCCACCCAGTATCCAGTTTAAAAGTCACTCTTGCGTTTATTCGCATGCATGTATACATTTTAAGATGGGATAAAAAGGAATATATAATATGTCGCGATTCACTGAAGTTATGCAACATTTTACGTTTAGTTAAATTAATCTTTAATGTGTCTTTTCGTGTATGCAGATGAAGCTGATATCAACCCTTTGTTAGGAATATGATAAAAAAAATCACACATCATACATAAATAATGTCACAGAATAGGAAAATATGACTTGGTACATGTAGTTTTATTACACTTTGATGCTAAATACTGAAATCTGATTGGTTAAGTCGCAGTTGATAATCCGTTCTATAACCCTCAGCTTGGCAACGGGTAACACAACGAATTGTTACATGCGCGTAAAATATGCGCGTACGGTTCGCCGTAGAATTCACGTAATTTCTATACAAAAGCAGTAAAAATTTCTCTAAAATTAAGAAATTCAGTATAATAAAATAAAAAGTACCTGTTTGGGAGGATAACAGTTGAAATTGACACCCCTCGAAAACCATTGTCAACCTCCGCTACGTAAAGTTGAGAAGGATTTGCAATCGAGAATGAAATGAAATTCGTCCGCTGATTTACCACTATAACAGAGTGTGCAACTTCTATCATTTACAGGAATTCTATACCATCTACCGGTTTCAATCGATAAACAGTGATTTGATGTTCTGAATTTGATAAGTGGTTTCCAATTTGTTTTAGCAAGAATGCATAAGTATTTTTCAAATTTTGTTGATGAATTTTATATACCGGTATTTGAACCTTGGATAAATTATCTATATCATTTTACCATTTCTGAATAAACTGGTCCTGTAATCTTATATATTTACATATATTGTTTTAGTAAATATTTGAAAACAGTAAACACAATCTTATTGTCTTGACCCTGGATCATTTTTGTCCAAAAAGAACTCATTTGATAACATACAGTGACATATATAAAGGATAACGACCTGATTCACCATAGATCATATAAGATGGCGTACTACTTTTCAAATATAGAACATATTCTAAAAATTTCAAATGGATTTTTTTCAATAATATCTATATTCTCGTAATTTCACAACCATACCTCTTCGCTAGCCAAGGGTCTCTGTTCTACACCGCTTCGTGAGAAGAGATGCGGATCAGAAACCCTTGGTCAACAGATCAAACTTAAGATAAATATCTGTGCTTGCTCGACCAAGTGCTTTTTGGCTTTACAAAAAGATTCACTTCTGGAAAATACAGTACCCATGCAAATGTTTGAATTTAATCACTATTTCAACAACGTTATTATTATGATAAAAAATATTTTTAGGTTTAGAGCCTTTTGAAAAAATATAATATCTTTATTTTTTCTAGATTGACATTTAGTTTCCATCGTAAACAATACACATGAGATGTATCTAGTGCTTTCTGAAGATCATCAGCGGTCTCAGTCTCTATATCCGTATCGTCCGCCTAGAATTACAGGCAAAGTTTCAAGTATAATATCAACTCATCTTCAATGGAAGAGCTAATACATTGTACTTTGTACATGTAACCCAACAATATTAAATCAAATAGAAAATCTTCTATGTCGTTAATAAAAATAGAAAATGATAAAAAAGGAGATAAATTTTCTCCTTGGCGCACACCTTTCTATTTTTTAATAAATATCTTAGATTTATTTTCTTCATTTTTCGTATAGGGGCATTACATTTTCTCCCATTCCATTATCTAGTAGTTTATACCTTAGACCATTTCTTCAGACGGTATTAAATGCTTGTTTTAATTCAACAAAAGCACAAAATAGGAAAGCGGAAGTAAAATGAATCGATTGATCTATTAATTGCTTCCTTAATTAAAAGGAAGGTGTTTTGCATACATGAATAAAAATTCAATTCAAATTTAAATAATGTACTTTTTGCCAAGATCTAAAAACGTAATTATAGCATACATGTATAATATGAATTTAACGACGTGATAAAACAGGGTTATTGCCAGGTGAAATTTTCTCTTAAAAAGGAAATGAATATGACAATAATTGTCAAAATCTTGAATCATTTCAAAGAATGTCAAAACACCTCAAAAGGCGAGCTGAATAGATAACTAGCACAATCATATTATAGAGGATCAGAGATAGCATAATGATACGAATGTCATTTTGTTGTGAGCACCTTGGATATACTTGAAAGAACGTCAACATTTAATAACCAAACAAAAAAAGTCTTTCAACCTTTTTATAAGTAAACGCACGTCTGCTTTTAAAAGCGATTTAGAAATAAAACACAAAAATATGGAGATGCTCATAAAAATGGGTTGCAAAATAAACAACAATACATAAGAGGAATGATATTATTCATGATCAAAGCACTTGGTATGTGATAGTGCTAAGACGCGCGGAAATATCAATAAGTTCATTTTCTCTTATGAGCTGGAATTTCACAAGGAATGAATGAATGATTAATTGATTATTTTTTTTCTCTATCTCTCACCATTCTCAGACAATGAAGATTGGAGGAGCACTACCCTGCACTGTCCTGACACTGATTGCTCTAGTCCTTTCCAATAATGGCTGTCTCGGAAGTAAGTACAGTATACGTTTAGTATATATATATATCATCGCTGAAAATATCTATTTTGCATTTAATTGTTTTGTTTGAATCCGAAATAAGATGAGGAAATTTTTATGACATTTTTTTTGCTTCTTACTATCAATCGATTGGAGCACGAAAAAGTTTTTCCATTCCTACTTAACATTTATTTCAGTTGAACTATAAGGATCAGTGCTATCGTTAAGAAAAGTGAGATTATTGTTGCAGGCATTTTTATCAAATTACTAAATAACACAATAGTTTGTGTACTTTTTCTGAAATGTTATTTTACATCTTAACATGATCATTTCGCCTAAAAATCAAAAGACTAGTAAGATCTCTTGATTTTTTTTTTATCTTTCATACTTGAATGGTGTTCCAGGGACATCGATATACATGTATATATAATGCTACAGAAACAGGAGATAAATGTATATGCAATATAAACAATAAGAGCGTTGTGGAAAAAGAACTGTCAAGTTAAACAAGGTGGCTTTAGCGTTTCGATTTTAGAACATTTCCAATTTTCATCATCTAATCATCATCTTCAGAACTACTGGGCCGATTTCAACTAAAATTGTTGGAAAGCATCATTGGTTAAAGGGGATTCTAGTTTGTTCAAATGAAGGGCCACATCCTATTAAAAGAAGAGATATATTAGAATAATTGAAAATTTGTTGGTATTTTTCAAAATTCTTCTCCTCAAAAACCATTTAACGAGAAAAGCTAACACTTGTGTGGAGGCATCCTTGCATGCAATTGGGTAGTGTAGATTCAAGTTTGTTCAAACCATGATCCTCGAGAATATGGTTGAGCCACAATGGGAGATGAAGTTTTACATAGGAATATATTAAGAAAATCTTTAGAAATCTTCTTCTACGAGAATTTGTCCTATAACAAGTCAAGTGATGCAATATTAATAACATAGTCATGTTATTAGAGGATTGTCGTTTTTTATGCATTTAATATAAAATGTCAATTTTAGAAAGCAATTAAAGGAAATCATACAATACAACGTATAATATCCACCAAAAATATAATTGAATAATAATTCATTTTGTAACACTGATATCATAATATGTATATTTAGAAGTATATTTATAAAATTTGATTCTTATTCATGTAAAATCCAATATAACTTCATCTAGCAATAAAAGAATAGTTTTGTATACTAATTTATTCATCAAGCACACTGTCTTGTGATCTAGCAAATGATACATTCCAATTTCAAAGTTGGTAGAGATTCAGACGATAGAAAAACGTGGCAACTAGATAAACGCATTATACATTTAACCTTTGGACTTTTCATTCAAACTCTCAATATTTTCAGGTACGACGGAAGCAACATCAACAACAGGTAAGTCTTTTGAATTTTATCTGATAGATAGACAAAAAGATAACCTTTATGGTGTATATATATATATATATATATATATATATATATATATATATATATATATATATATATATATATATATATATAGGTCCTATATATAAGGTGGTTCAGCTATTTTTTTGAATTAGAATTTAATTTTTTGTACATGCAGTAAAAGATATAATTACCTTTCAATTACAATTAAAGAAACCCTCCCCCAGATCAACATACATCAGTACAGATTTTTTGTTTAGGTCACCCGAGTCACTTTTAAAAAACCCAGCAAAAAGGTGCAATTTTAACATATCTTCTAAACTAAAATTGGAAATATCAACTTAGAAACTTCAGGGCAGGGCTCTAATGGTCATAGTCAAGATGTATTATTTTTTTAACAATTTTTTCTTCTCTACAATTGGATATTCAGCAGACAAACTAAGCACATGGTTTTAATGAGCCTCTAAAAAATTGTGAAATTTATGTCCACGCTTTAGTTAATGCCAGTGGTGTTAGCAAGGTGCTTTAAGGGTTATATAGTCAATAAACGTTCAGCAGACAAATTAAAGACAAACTCACGATAAACAAGGAAGCTTCTACCCAAATTGCCCAATTCATGGTCCCGGGGTCAGGAGCTTTTGTATTAGAGCTGGTTTATATTGGTCATATAGTTAATATGTAATACATTTTCAACAGTCTTCTTCTTAACAACCAGACATCTAACAGACAAACTTTATTTCAGTGCATGTTCTTGATGAGCAAATATAACTCTATCAAGAGAGTGAAATACATGGTCCTAGAGTCAGGGGTTCTGATACATGTATTAGGTTTCCAAGTCGAGGGTTTACTTTTTCTGAAACTTAAATCATAGAAGATATGATACAATTACCATCATGGTAAAACTTTTTAACGCATGTTAGGCAGCATTGTAAAGAAGATGGGGGAATAAGATGGCGCAAATGCCCATTCGGTTTAGTGTGAAAAACAATTTTGAATTTATTTTTCCCCAATTACATCTATTCAAATATATTATAATACAAGTTTGCAAAAGCAACATTTCTAACTATAGTCAGGTTTTAATATATTTAACAAAAAATAAGAAAAAATTGTCTGAAATATTAGTGGTATCGAACCCGTAACATAAAAACCACAGATATATAAGGTTATCTTATGTCAGGTACTTTAACCACTGAGCCATTTCAGACACAACAAGGTGGGAGTTTTAAATATAATGTGTGACTTTGGCCACGAACTACCGGACTTGTAGTATTTTTTTTAAAAACGTTCAATTGTTGGGATACAAAATGATATTTTTAATGTATAATGGGACATCTTTCCACGTTTTTGTTGGTTGAAATCGGTTTGTTTTCCAATATACCTTAATTAGACTACGAGAAAAATATTGAGCACACACCCACTCTGTAAAATAAAATGCCTTGAAGTTCTAAAAAATGACAGTGTTTGCAGGTTTTGATAGTATACGCCTGTTTGAGTCAATATATTCCAAGTATTGAACATATTTATGGGTTAAAAATCAATGATTCGTTAAATATATATAATTATTTTAAATGATTTAAAAAAAACCCCATCAGATTTATTAATACTTTAATTTTTCAGTCGCTTGTCCGACCGTGTATGGGTATTTTACACGCCTTATCTACCCATCTTCTTTGTTTGTTTCCATAGAAGAACAAACAAGCAAGCAAAAATACTTGTAACGTTTTAGATAATATAGTTTAGGATCTAGGGCACAATTAACAATTATGGCCCGGAGTGCCATTTTTTGATTCCTTGAAGAATATTAGAAGTCATAATGACATTTTTTTAAATTAAAAAAAGACAATTAAAAGAATCAATGTGAAAGAGTAAATTGCAGTACACAAAGAATCATAAATATTAAAAGTATAGAAATAGCAAGTACATGCAATGGGTACCTTCTTTTATACTATTTTGGAAAAGGATGACTGCACGTAAGGAAATTTAAAACTTGCGACAAAATATAATTATGTAAGAAAAGGGACTTTTCTTCCAATTGAAGGAATTGCCAATGTCTTAACTGCAACTTTATGTAAATATTTATAAAGTTAATATTAAGAAAGAACGAAGGCTTTTTCATAGGTTGGGGGGTCATTACATTTTCCTAAATTTCCGTAGGATAATGAGGATCCCACTTTTTTACTGGCTTAATACATACTCAGCGCATGTTTGTCTATTGTTCTCCTTTTAATGGTAGTTGTAATCAATATTGTAGAGATGAATTTGTTCCGCTGGGCAAGTTTAATGGTTGCATAGTGTAATATTCCTCATTCTCTTTTATACGAGGGTTGTTCGGAAATTATTGAGACATTTACTCTTACTCCCTTGTGAAAAAAGATAAATCATTGAAATTTCACCAGAACATAACCCAGGGTTTATTAACGTAACATTTTTGAAGTTGATGATATCATTTGTTCATTCCTGGTAAACTAACAAACTTGTTTACATCCAATGATCCGGCGCAACCACAAACTCATCGCAACGTCATTTTAACGTTTACCTTGATATTATGTTATAAACACCTTACAAACGAACGGAAAACATGAACTATTCGTCATTTTACATCTTTTATTTTTATTTTGAAATGGCAACAGTTTCATATATTTTCCATTCTTCATTTTTGTGTGAAAATAACAAGTTATTTCTTTTCGAAAGTCAACTTACTGTGATTCTTCTCAAACAATTATTCTGAATATATCTTAGAGTTGTTAAAATCAGTTTGTGCGAAAAAGTACTTGATATTTAGTCCCTTTGTTTTAATTCTAGTTAAACAATCCGAAACAAATCTGATTAATTGAAGATTTTGACCCTTTCCCATCGAATAGGTTTTTAAAGCAATTTCTTGGCCTAAAAAGGTCTTCTTCCGAGGTTCACACCAATTTTATGTATATTCACTGCGCCGCCTTGACGTCAAAATTTAATAAACCGTCTCAGTCAGATTTCAATTGCTTGGTTAATATTTAAGTACTCTCTTCGTATTTCAACTTGAACACTAGTTAAACGTACACAAATGTTAGTCACAATAAATAGCAGAATGAACATACATAACTTAATTTCTCTTATCAAGAATTGTAGGTCTAACAACACTTAATAAAAAGATGTTTAACTTTTTCAAACTCCGAGTTTGTGCCTGTGCCTGGTACCCCGACCACAGACTTGTTTATGTACTATCATAAACCAGCTATTAATATTTTTGTAGTATTACTTTGTTCATTTATTTGATTATGTTTCTTCAATGTTCATGCCAATTTTAATTAAAGTCCGCCGCTTGGAAAGAGAGATACATGTATTTGTGTTGTCTCAATAATTTCCTTACAACCCTTGTAATGTTTATCAACACATGTTTTCCTCTTTGAGATTTAAATGATAGACGTTTAAGACTTCTAGGCCCTTAAAACCCTTCTCTACGTAACATAGAAAATTATTGATTTTAATAAATAACTATAAAACAAAAGAACGTCTATAGTGAATTAAAAATATTATGAAAAAAAAAAATGAAAAAATATAGACCCCTCTTGGCCGTAATTTGAATGGTCAGTCATTTTTTTTTGCTCACCTGAGCTGAAAGTTCAATTGAGCTTTTCTGATCACATTTTGTCCGTCCGTCCGTCTGTAATCTTTCACATTTTGAACTTCTTCTCTAAACCACTTGTCCATTTTCAACGAAATTTGACACGAAGCATTCCTATAGAAAGGTGAAAATAAATTGCAGAATTGAAATGGCCATTTTTTATTCAAAGCAAAGAAAACCTTGAAACTGAACAAAGGGGTCAAATTAAAAAAAATTCTTCTCAAGAACTACTGTGTCAAATTCAACGTAATTTAGCCTAAATAATCATAAATGAAAGAAAAACTAAATTGCAACAATTATGGACAATTATATTCCAAATTTGAGTTAATTACGTAAATGATAATAAAGGGAGGGGGGGGGGTCATTCAATTTATAATTTTGGGTTCGGTATACATCTTGCGTAGAATCTTCTTATTTTTAGTAAAAATATTATTCCATGTAGGTTCAGGTGCCAAAGATTGAGTATTTGCAAAAATAAGTGTAAAATTCGGATATTTATTTTTTGCTCATCTATCGAGGGGCCATATATCCTTTCAACGCCCTTAAAAAACATTGTTGCTGAGGTGAGCGATGCGGCCAATCAGACTTTTGTTCTACCTGTCACATTTTTTGAAAGAATGTTTATGGGACAGTCCCTTTATCTCCTTATCTGGACTGTTAAATTGTAATGACTGCTTGTTGTAATGTACACCAATCTGGGCATTCTCTATTTATTTATATTGTTTATCATAATATTTCTTCTGTTTGATATATAAATGATCAAAGTTCTATGATTCTAGCCCTTTAAAACCCCTAATTACGTGATACATAGAAAATATCATAATTCATGGTAAATAACTATAAGATGCACATTTTTGCTTTTTTATCATATTACAAAATAATCCAAAGTAAACAGCCATGGATGAAAGACGTAAGAGTCCTTTGGACCCCAAATGTGAAGAGCTAGCCCTATTTTACATTGAAAAAAAGTCTATTGATTCTGAAACTTTACTGTCTATCAATATGTGAGGTACTTGGAGTATCAGTGTTTGAAGTATGATTTATAGACTGCATACAACAACAGAACTACCAACCCCAACAACAACAGAACAAACTGCATAATATAATACATAAGCAATAAGTTTGAAAAAATCCTATGGTCAGAAAGTATTCAATGTACCAGGCTAGAATTTTATGTGTTAATGCATTATTTAAACCATAAGATTTGTTTTCAATTATAAATATTTCATGATTATTAAAATATTGCGAATTGTATACAGTTTCTTGTCTAAAGTTTATCAGCTATAAAAAGATTTTTTTTATTTAGATAAAATCCTCTCCCTCTGATGAAAAATTTTGCTAAAGTATTTCTGTTTTTAATAAGCAATGTAACATTTTTTGAAATATCTACTACAACCAAAGCTAACTGAAATGAAAACTAGTTGTAATCAACAGATAATATTTCATTCGTCTTGCAAAACCTAAGGCCGATTAAAATGTTTTTAAGGAAATACATGTAGAACACATTAATTTGATTTTAAATAACTAAATAGAAAAACAATTAAGTTTTAATATATTATTACAGTAGAAAGTACACCTACTACAAATACAGAACAATCAACAACTACAACTGAACAAACAACTACAACAACAGACTTAACAACTTCAACAACAGAACCAACAACCACTACAACAGAACCAACAACCACTACAATAGATACAACTACAACAGATCCAACTACAACTACAATAGAGTTAACAACTACAACAACAGAACCAACAATTACTACCACAACTACCACTATTACAGAGTCAACAACCACTACAATAGAACTTACTACAGCTACAACAGAACCAACAATCACTACACCAGAGACAACAACCACTACAACAGAACCAACTACAACTACAACAGAGCCACCATCCACGACAACAACTGCAGTACCAACAGAATGTCACTGCTTAACGTCAACAGAATTAACAACTTCATCTACTACAGCAGAACCCACAAGTACTTCATCAGAACAAACAACCACCACAACAGACCCAACAACGGTGTGTAACTGCTTAACATCAACAGAAGTAACAACAACTACATCTGTAACTACATCTACTACAACAGAGCCAACAACGACTTCAACAGAACCACCAACCACTTCAACAACAGGACCAACAACTACTTCAACAACAGAACCACCAATCACTACAACAACAGAACCTCCAACCACTTCAACAACAGAACCAACTACTATTCCAACAACAGAACCTCAAACCACTTCAACAACAGAACCACCAACCACTACAACAACAGAACCACCAACTACTTCAACAACAGAACCACCTACTATTTCAACAACAGAACCTCCAACCACTTCAACAACAGAACCACCAACCACTACAACAGAACCTCCAACCACTTCAACAACAGAACCACCAGTCACTACAACAATAGAACCACCAACCACTTCAACAACAGAAACACCAACCACTTCAACAACAGAACCACCAACCACTTCAACAACAGAACCACCTACTACTTCAACAACAGAACCGCCAACCACTTCAACAACAGAACCTCCAACCACTTCAACAACAGAACCACCAATCACTTCAACAACAGAGCCTCCAACCACTTCAACAACAGAACCACCAACCACTTCAACAATAGATCCACCAACTACTTCAACAACAGAACCACCAACCACTTCAACAACAGAACCACCAACCACTTCAACAACGGAACCTCCATCCACGTCAACAACAGAACCACCAACCACTCCAACAACAGAACCACCAACCACTCCAACAACAGAACCACCAACCACTTCAACAACAGAACCACCAACCACTTCAACAACAGAACCTCCAACAACATCAACAACAGAACCACCAACCACTTCAACAACAGAGCCTCCAACCACTTCAACAAAAGAACCACCAACCACTTCAACAACAGAACCACCAACTACTTCAACAACAGAACCACCAACCACTTCAACAACAGAACCACCAACCACTTCAACAACAGAACCTCCATCCACTACAACAACAGAACCACCAACCACTACAACAGAACCACTAAACATAAGTACGACATGCATAAAACATCATGTTTGAAAACTAAGTTATTAAAGAAATTAAGTAGAAAGAATAAAATGCATTTAACAAAATGTTCCTTATTGGTGCGTTCTTATGAAGTGCTTAATTTAGTTTAATGTACAATAATTTTAGATTTTCAAAACACAGGGTTTTCTTGTAGGTTTTAAAGCAATTGTAAAAATCGATGCAGTGTATGCTTTTACGACAACCCCCGAGGCTGATATGGAGACAGCGGTATTTCAATGTTTTTATTTTTTTATGTATCTTATATCATGAAGGAAAAAACTGCATTTACCTGTATTTTTAGTCCTTTGAAATTATGTTTATTGGGAAGTTTTGCTCAATCAGTAGCAAAAGATTAAAAATGTACTACAATTTGTAGACAATGGTCTATGACACCGACCACAACGTTTTATATTGAAAAAAATTAAGAATCTTCTCTGTTTTCAATTTATAAATATTCATTCATTTTGTTGTAGTTTAGAACAGTATTCAATAGCACCACGGGATTTTTACGTATTGACGTAATTAATGTAATGTAAGTTTGAAAGTTTTGATATCACTACGAAATCATACAATATCAGTGATCTCAAATCCAGGAATGATAAGCAGAGATTCACATTTAGTAACTTATGTTTACCCCTCTTATGAATCTGCATTGCTTACAGTAATTTTTAAACTCTAAGCTGCCACTTATTTATCATTTAATCTAAAATTGCCAAAAAAGAATTATCATTAGAATTGCAATTACATTCAACATGCATGAAACAAAAACAACAGTTTGAAAGATATCAATGCTTTATGTATCATTATCTTTATGTCAGAAACGGAAGTATTGTTACTGATTTCAACGTCGTTGTTGAGTTATCCTCTGAAGAAGAAGCACAGCGCGACCTGGCAAAGATCTATCGACAGTTACTGACAGGCGAAGTTAAAGTCCATTTCAACAGCCAAGATTACTCTGTGGAGGAGTTGACAATTACTAGCAGGAATGGACAAAACACATGTAAGGAGCAATGTTTAATAGTTCTTTAAATCATTATTGCGCAATGAAATTATTAAATTAATCTTAAACATTGAATTTTTGTTTAGCGTTCAACTCTTCTGTTGACATTTGTGCCATATTCATCAGTATCAACGAATGTTCATTTGGAGTTTGTTTGGCAGTAGGGGAAGATCCACAATGCATGTAAGTAAAAAAAAACAAACTTCATAGAATATAATTGAAACGTGAAAGCAATGGTGTATAGCGATCTAAGTTCGCTGATTTAAAATGCATAACGAAAATACGATGTGCATAATATATGTAATAATTAATCAAGGTTGCTTAAAACTTAGAAATTAATATTTTATATTATCAATTCTAACTTAAATTTCAGGAATGTAACAACCACAACAGATATGACAAGCTCGGTAACATATACTGCAACTACAACAGAGCCACCAACAACTACAACAGAGGCACCAACAACTACAACAGAGCCACCAACAACTACAACAGAGCCACCAACAACTACAACAGAGCCACCAACCACTTCAACAACAGAACTACAAACCACTACAACAGAGCCACCAACCACTACAACAGAGCCAACAACCACTACAACAGAGCCAACAACCACTACAACAGAGCCACCAACCACTACAACAAAAGAGCTACCAACAACTTCAACAACAGAGCCACCAACGACTTCAACCTCAGAACCTCCAACCACTTCAACCACAGAACCACCAACTACTTCAACAACAGAACTACCAACCACATCAACAACAGAACCACCAACCACATCAACAACAGAACCACCAACCACTACAACAACAGAACCAACCACTACAACAACAGTAACAACGACCACTACAACAGAAATAGGCGATATATTTTCATCAACAACAACAGACCCTTCAACCACTGCAACAACAGATCCAACAACCACTACAACAGAAACACCAAACACAAGTACGACATGCATATATAAAACACTACATGTACGAAAGTCATTTAAGAAACTAAATATAAAAAATAAAATCATATGCATCTAACAATATTTTTCTTATTGGTGCGTTTTTTATGAAATGCACAATAATTTTAGATTTTCAAAATACAATGTTTTCTTGTAGGTTTTAAAGCAATTGTAAAACTCGATGCAGTGTATAATTATACGACAACACTCGAGGCTGATATGAAGACAGCGGTACTTCAAAGTTTTTATTTTTTATGTATCATATCATTAAAGAAAAACTGCATTTTTCTGTATTTTTTGTCCTTTGAAATAATGTTTATTGGGAAGTTTTGCTCAATCGATTAAGGATTTGCTACAATCTGTAGACAGTGGTCTATGACACCAAAAATAAAGTTTAATATTGAAAAAAATACGAATCTTTTCTGTTTTCAATTATAAATATTCATTCATTTCGTTGTAGTTTACAACAGTATTCAGTAGCACCACGGGATTTTTACGTGTTGACGTAATTAATGTAATGTAAGTTTAATAGTTTTAATAATGCGTTATTCACTACAAATTCCTACAATATCATTTATCTCAAATCCAGGAATGATAAGCAGATATTCACATTTATTAACTTATGTTTACCTCTATTATGAATCTGCATTGCTTACATAATTATTAAACTCTAAGCTGCCACTTAAAAATCATTTAATCTAGAACTACCAAAAAAAATTATCATTAGAATTGAAATTACATTTAACATGCATGAAACAAAAGCAACAGTTTTTGAAAGATATCAATGCTTTATATAACATTTTCTTTATATCAGAAACGGAAGTATTGTTACTGATTTAAACGTCGCTGTTGGGTTATCATCGGAAGAAGAAGCACAGCGTGACCTGGCAAAGATCTATCGACAGTTACTGACAGGTGTAGTTAAAGTCCATTACAACGGCCAAGATTACTCTGTGGAGGAGTTGACAATTACTAGCAGGAATGGACAAAACACAAGTAAGGAGCAATGTTTAATTGTTTTTAAAATCATTATTGCGGAATGAAATTATCAGATTAATCTTTAACCTTGAATTTTTGTTTAGCGTTCAACTCTTCTGTTGACATCTGTGCCATATTCATCAGTATCAACGAATGTTCATTTGGAGTTTGTGTGGCAGTAGGGGAAGATCCACAATGCATGTAAGTAAAAAAAACAAACTTCATAAAAAAATAATTGAAACGTGAAAGCAATGGTGTATAGCGACCTAAGATCGTTGATTTAAAATGCATAACGAAAATACGATGTGCATAATATATGTAATAATTAATCAAAGTTGTTCAAAACTTGGCAATTAATATTTTATATTATCAATTCTAACTTAAATTTCAGGAATGAAACAACCACAACAGATATGACAAGCTCGGTAACATATACTACAACTACAACAGAGCCACCAACAACTACGACAGAGCCACCAACAACTACAACAGAGCCACCAACAACTACAACAGAGCCACCAACAACTACAACAGAGCCACCAACAACTACAACAGAGCCACCAACAACTACATCAGAGCCACCAACAACTACAACAGAGCCACCAACAACTACATCAGAGCCACCAACCACTACAACAGAGCCACCAACCACTACAACAGAGCCACCAACCACTACAACAGAGCCACCAACAACTACAACAGAGCCACCAACAACTACAACAGAGCCACCAACCACTTCAACAACAGAACCTCCAACCACTTCAACAACAGAACGACCAACTTCTTCAACAACAGAACCACCAACCACTACAACAGAACCAACAACTAATACAAGTACGACATGCATAAAACATCACGTTTGAAATTCTAAGTTATCAAAAAATTAAGTAAAAAGAATGAAATGCATTTAACAAAATGTTCCTTATTGTCACATTCTAATGAAATGCTTAATTTAGTTTAAATGTACAATAATTTTAGATTTTTAAAACACAGAGTTTTCTTGTAGGTTTTAAAGCAATTGTAAAAATCGATGCAGTGTATGCTTTTACGACAACCCCCGAGGATGATATGGAGACAGCGGTACTTCATTTTTTTTTATTTATCTTATATCATGAAAGAAAAAACTGCATTTACCTGTATTTTTTAGTCCTTTGAAATAATGTTTATCGGGAAGTTTTGTTCAATCAGAAGCAAACAATAAAGGATATGCTTCAATTTGTAAACAATGGCTTATGACACCAAAAATAACGTTTAATATTGAAAAAATTACGAATCTTCTCTGTTTTCAATTAATAAATATTCATTTATTTTGTTGTAGTTTACAACGGTATTCAGTAGCACCACGGGATTTTTACGTGTTGACGTAATTAATGTAATGTAAGTATAAGAGTTTTGATAAAAATGCGTGATTCACTACGAAATCCTACAATATCATTTAACTCAAATTCTAAGAATAATAATCAAAGATTCACATTAAGTAGTAACTGATGTTTATCCCTCTTATGAATCTGTATTGCTTACAAATTACAAAAATTATTAAACTCTAAGCTGCCACTTATTGATCATTTAATCTAGAATTGCCAACAAGAATTATCATTAGAATTGAAATTACATTCAACATGCATGAAACTAAAATAACAGTTTGAAAGATATCAATGCTTTAGGTATCATTATCTTTATGTCAGAAACGGAAGTATTGTTACTGATTTCAACGTCATTGTTGCGTTATCATCGGAAGAAGAAGCACAGCGTGACCTGGCAAAAATCTATCGACAGTTACTGACAGGTGTAGTTAAAGTCCCTTATAATGGCCAAAATTACTCTGTGGAGGAGTTGACAATTACTAGCAGGAATGGACAAAACACAAGTAAGGAGCAATGTTTAATTGTTTTTAAAATCATTATTGCGGAATGAAATTATCAGATTAATCTTAAACCTTGAATTTTTGTTTAGCGTTCAACTCTTCTGTTGACATCTGTGCCATATTCATCAGTATCAATGAATGTTCATTTGGAGTTTGTGTGGCAGTAGGGGAAGACCCACAATGCATGTAAGTAAAAAGAAACCAAACTTCATCAAAAAATAATTGAAACGTGAAAACAATGGTGTATAGCGATCTAAGATCGTTGATTTAAAATGAATAACGCAAATACGATGTGCATAATATATGTAATAATTAATCAAGGTTGTTCAAAATTTAGCAATTAATATTTATATTATCAATTCTAACTAAACTTTCAGGAATATAACAACCACAACAGATATGACAAACTCGGTAACATATACTACAACTACAACAGAGCCACCGACAACTACAACAGAGCCACCAACCACTACAACAGACACACCAACAACTACAACAACAGAACCACCAACCACTTCAACAGAGCCACCAACTACTTCAACAGAGCCACCAACTACTTCAACAGAGCCACCAACCACTACAACAACAGAGCCACCAACCACTACAACAACAGACCCTCCATCCACTTCAACAACACAACCACCAACCACTACAACAAAACCACCAAACACAAGTACGACATGCATAAAACATCACGTTTGAAATAATAAGTTATCCAAAAAATTAAGTAAAAAGAATAAAATGCATTTAACAAAATGTTCCTTATTGTCACATTCTAATGAAATGCTTAATTTAGTTTAATGTACAATAATTTTAGATTTTTAAAACACAGAGTTTTCTTGTAGGTTTTAAAGCAATTGTAAAAATCGATGCAGTGTATGCTTTTACGACAACCCCCGAGGCTGATATGGAGACAGCGGTACTTCATTTTTTTTTATTTATCTTATATCATGAAAGAAAAAACTGCATTTACCTGTATTTTTTAGTCCTTTGAAATAATTTTTATCGGGAAGTTTTGTTCAATCAGAAGCAAACAATAAAGGATATGCTTCAATTTGTAAACAATGGCTTATGACACCAAAAATAACGTTTAATATTGAAAAAATTACGAATCTTCTCTGTTTTCAATTAATAAATATTCATTTATTTTGTTGTAGTTTACAACGGTATTCAGTAGCACCACGGGATTTTTACGTGTTGACGTAATTAATGTAATGTAAGTATAAGAGGTTTGATAAAAATGCGTGATTCACTACGAAATCCTACAATATCATTCAACTCAAATTCTAAGAATAATAATCAAAGATTCACATTAAGTAGTAACTGATGTTTATCCCTCTTATGAATCTGTATTGCTTACAAATTACAAAAATTATTAAACTCTAAGCTGCCACTTATTGATCATTTAATCTAGAATTGCCAACAAGAATTATCATTAGAATTGAAATTACATTCAACATGCATGAAACTAAAACAACAGTTTGAAAGATATCAATGCTTTAGGTATCATTATCTTTATGTCAGAAACGGAAGTATTGTTACTGATTTCAACGTCATTGTTGCGTTATCATCGGAAGAAGAAGCACAGCGTGACCTGGCAAAAATCTATCGACAGTTACTGACAGGTGTAGTTAAAGTCCCTTACAATGGCCAAAATTACTCTGTGGAGGAGTTGACAATTACTAGCAGGAATGGACAAAACACAAGTAAGGAGCAATGTTTAATTGTTTTTAAAATCATTATTGCGGAATGAAATTATCAGATTAATCTTAAACATTGAATTTTTGTTTAGCGTTCAACTCTTCTGTTGACATCTGTGCCATATTCATCAGTATCAACGAATGTTCATTTGGAGTTTGTGTGGCAGTAGGGGAAGACCCACAATGCATGTAAGTAAAAAAAAAAACAAACTTCATCAAAAAATAATTGAAACGTGAAAACAATGGTGTATAGCGATCTAAGATCGTTGATTTAAAATGAATAACGCAAATACGATGTGCATAATATATGTAATAATTAATCAAGGTTGTTCAAAATTTAGCAATTAATATTTATATTATCAATTCTAACTAAACTTTCAGGAATATAACAACCACAACAGATATGACAAACTCGGTAACATATACTACAACTACAACAGAGCCACCGACAACTACAACAGAGCCACCAACCACTACAACAGACACACCAACAACTACAACAACAGAGCCACCAACCACTTCAACAGAGCCACCAACTACCTCAACAGAGCCACCAACTACTTCAACAGAGCCACCAACCACTACAACAACAGAGCCACCAACCACTACAACAACAGACCCTCCATCCACTTCAACAACAGAACCACCAACCACTACAACAAAACCACCAAACACAAGTACGACATGCATAAAACATCACGTTTGAAATAATAAGTTATCCAAAAAATTAAGTAAAAAGAATAAAATGCATTTAACAAAATGTTCCTTATTGTCACATTCTAATGAAATGCTTAATTTAGTTTAATGTACAATAATTTTAGATTTTTAAAACACAGAGTTTTCTTGTAGGTTTTAAAGCAATTGTAAAAATCGATGCAGTGTATGCTTTTACGACAACCCCCGAGGCTGATATGGAGACAGCGGTACTTCATTTTTTTTATTTATCTTACATCATGAAAGAAAAAACTGCATTTACCTGTATTTTTTAGTCCTTTGAAATAATGTTTATCGGGAAGTTTTGTTCAATCAGAAGCAAACAATAAAGGATATGCTTCAATTTGTAAACAATGGCTTATGACACCAAAAATAACGTTTAATATTGAAAAAATTACGAATCTTCTCTGTTTTCAATTAATAAATATTCATTTATTTTGTTGTAGTTTACAACGGTATTCAGTAGCACCACGGGATTTTTACGTGTTGACGTAATTAATGTAATGTAAGTATAAGAGGTTTGATAAAAATGCGTGATTCACTACGAAATCCTACAATATCATTTAACTCAAATTCTAAGAATAATAATCAAAGATTCACATTAAGTAGTAACTGATCTTTATCCCTCTTATGAATCTGTATTGCTTACAAATTACAAAAATTATTAAACTCTAAGCTGCCACTTATTGATCATTTAATCTAGAATTGCCAACAAGAATTATCATTAGAATTGAAATTACATTCAACATGCATGAAACTAAAACAACAGTTTGAAAGATATCAATGCTTTAGGTATCATTATCTTTATGTCAGAAACGGAAGTATTGTTACTGATTTCAACGTCATTGTTGCGTTATCATCGGAAGAAGAAGCACAGCGTGACCTGGCAAAAATCTATCGACAGTTACTGACAGGTGTAGTTAAAGTCCCTTACAATGGCCAAAATTACTCTGTGGAGGAGTTGACAATTACTAGCAGGAATGGACAAAACACAAGTAAGGAGCAATGTTTAATTGTTTTTAAAATCATTATTGCGGAATGAAATTATCAGATTAATCTTAAACATTGAATTTTTGTTTAGCGTTCAACTCTTCTGTTGACATCTGTGCCATATTCATCAGTATCAACGAATGTTCATTTGGAGTTTGTGTGGCAGTAGGGGAAGACCCACAATGCATGTAAGTAAAAAAAAAAACAAACTTCATCAAAAAATAATTGAAACGTGAAAACAATGGTGTATAGCGATCTAAGATCGTTGATTTAAAATGAATAACGCAAATACGATGTGCATAATATATGTAATAATTAATCAAGGTTGTTCAAAATTTAGCAATTAATATTTATATTATCAATTCTAACTAAACTTTCAGGAATATAACAACCACAACAG
The DNA here is from genome assembly GCF_025612915.1 of Magallana angulata. Lineage (NCBI taxonomy): Eukaryota > Metazoa > Mollusca > Bivalvia > Ostreida > Ostreidae > Magallana > Magallana angulata. The sequence continues at coordinate 28,445,924 of NC_069111.1, read as the reverse complement.
ATATGACAAACTCGGTAACATATACTACAACTACAACAGAGCCACCGACAACTACAACAGAGCCACCAACCACTACAACAGACACACCAACAACTACAACAACAGAGCCACCAACCACTTCAACAGAGCCACCAACTACCTCAACAGAGCCACCAACTACTTCAACAGAGCCACCAACCACTACAACAACAGAGCCACCAACCACTACAACAACAGACCCTCCATCCACTTCAACAACAGAACCACCAACCACTACAACAAAACCACCAAACACAAGTACGACATGCATAAAACATCACGTTTGAAATAATAAGTTATCCAAAAAATTAAGTAAAAAGAATAAAATGCATTTAACAAAATGTTCCTTATTGTCACATTCTAATGAAATGCTTAATTTAGTTTAATGTACAATAATTTTAGATTTTTAAAACACAGAGTTTTCTTGTAGGTTTTAAAGCAATTGTAAAAATCGATGCAGTGTATGCTTTTACGACAACACAAGAGGCTGATATGGAGACAGCGGTACTTCATTTTTTTATTTATCTTATATCATGAAAGAAAAAACTGCATTTACCTGTATTTTTTAGTCCTTTGAAATAATGTTTATCGGGAAGTTTTGTTCAATCAGAAGCAAACAATAAAGGATATGCTTCAATTTGTAAACAATGGCTTATGACACCAAAAATAACGTTTAATATTGAAAAAATTACGAATCTTCTCTGTTTTCAATTAATAAATATTCATTTATTTTGTTGTAGTTTACAACGGTATTCAGTAGCACCACGGGATTTTTACGTGTTGACGTAATTAATGTAATGTAAGTATAAGAGTTTTGATAAAAATGTGTGATTCACTACGAAATCCTACAATATCATTTAACTCAAATTCTAAGAATAATGATCAAAGATTCACATTAAGTAGTAACTGATGTTTATCCCTCTTATGAATCTGTATTGCTTACAAATTACAAAAATTATTAAACTCTAAGCTGCCACTTATTGATCATTTAATCTAGAATTACCAACAAGAATTATCATTAGAATTGAAATTACATTCAACATGCATGAAACTAAAACAACAGTTTGAAAGATATCAATGCTTTAGGTATCATTATCTTTATGTCAGAAACGGAAGTATTGTTACTGATTTCAACGTCATTGTTGCGTTATCATCGGAAGAAGAAGCACAGCGTGACCTGGCAAAAATCTATCGACAGTTACTGACAGGTGTAGTTAAAGTCCCTTACAATGGCCAAAATTACTCTGTGGAGGAGTTGACAATTACTAGCAGGAATGGACAAAACACAAGTAAGGAGCAATGTTTAATTGTTTTTAAAATCATTATTGCGGAATGAAATTATCAGATTAATCTTAAACATTGAATTTTTGTTTAGCGTTCAACTCTTCTGTTGACATCTGTGCCATATTCATCAGTATCAACGAATGTTCATTTGGAGTTTGTGTGGCAGTAGGGGAAGACCCACAATGCATGTAAGTAAAAAAAAAAACAAACTTCATCAAAAAATAATTGAAACGTGAAAACAATGGTGTATAGCGATCTAAGATCGTTGATTTAAAATGCATAACGAAAATACGATGTGCATAATAAATATAATTTTATATCAAGTTTGCTCAAAACTTAGCAACTAATATTTTATATTATCAATTCTAACTTAAATTTCAGGCATGTAACAACCACAACAGATATGACAAGCTCAGTAACATATACAACAACTACAACAGAGCCACCAACAACTACAACTACAACAGATCCACCAACCACTTCAACAGAGCCACCAACCACTTCAACAGAGCCACCAACCACTTCAACAACAGAACCACCAACCACTACAACAGAACAAACAACCACTATATCAGAACCAACTACCACAACAACAGAACTAACAACCACTACAACAGAACCAACAACTACTACAACAGAACCAACAACGACTACAACAGAACCAACAACGACTATAACAGAAACAACAACAACTACAACAGAACCAACAACTTCTACAACAGAACCAACAACGACTACAACAGAACCAACAACTACTACAACAGTATCATCGACTATAACTACCACTATTACCACATCAATTGGTAAACTCATAAAGTGTTTCTTCATTTCAAACTTATAATTACAAGACATATATATATATCTGGAAGCAATTAACATATTAATGACTTACATGTATTGTTATTGTTGGATGGCATACAGATTTGGGGGAAATGTAATGTTGAAATTAAGTTCATTGTTAAAAAAAAACAGTCAAAAGTTTAATCATTTATTGTGTGTATCTTTTACCTAGCCTCATTGTTAATAAAGGAGTGTAAATCCTTATTAATTCTTTATTTTTAGAGACCAGATTTTCAAGCAGTATAAAGTTCAATGGAACTAACTCAACATCTGTTAAAGAAGATATGAATAGTTCGGTAAGAAATGTTTAATTGTTCCTTTAACAAGACACTATTTTGAGTGTTTCACAATTATTTTGAGATCAACTTAAAATATTTTTCTATAAACTTATTTTGTTATATGTTGCTTTTTTTAGCTCACACAAATATATAACGGTGTAAGTGGATTTAAAAGAGTAGAAGTGAAAGATGTAAGGTAGGTTTATAATTATACTGTTATTGAAATGCATGAAATACCTTCCAGATTCTAATATCTTTTAGGCATTAATGTTTAAAGATATAAAAGCGCATAATAAAACATTTTTTTACTTGATATACATGCGTTACTAATTAGGTTTAAAGCTAAAATAAACTGCGCTATTTTTTCTTAGTCATTTTTGCTTAGAGTTGATTGAAATCCAACACACCATCACGCACACAAAAGAAAAAATAAAGCAACCATAAAGGAAAACGCTTTAAGGAATAAAAAATATGGGTTTATTCTGTTCGTAATCCTTTAAAATGTAGGTCTGGCAGTATCATTGTCGAATATGATGTATTTGTGGATTTGTCGTCCGCCGACCAGGCACAGGCAGACATAACAAACATAGTTTTCCGCTTCCTATCCTTGGAATTGCAAATCTCCTACATGAACCAAACATTTCCAGTAGACGAAGTGAGTGTGACAGACAATTATGGAGCCACACAAAGTAAGTGATTCGTGCTTTTGATATTTTATTAATGTAATAGCATCTGGTTTTAAATTTTCTAGATTATTTATTACGTTTAAAGCACAGAAACTAAAAATAAAACCAAAAATTTATTATCGTTGCCTGTACCTTACTGTTTCAAATAATGAAGTTTATAACTTGAACGGAAACCCATGTATTTTTTAAGATACACTATCTTGAAGTGTTCGAGCAATCGTGTACTCGATGACTCGATGACATACATGTAGTTTGTAAATACTGAAAAATAAAGAAGTCTAGCTTTGTATTTAGATTTTCGTTTTCCTTTGCAAGTTAAACATCTAACACATCTTGTTAAAAGCACATAACATTATATATAATTAAGAATAGATGGATTTCGAACCCATATGTATAAATTCATATAAAATAACATCGATACGTCAACATGTCAAGACAGAATTCAAGCAATAAACTATTTTCATCGAAAATTTAACCAGACACTGTTTTTATCATAAGATATATAATTTTGCCATTAATGATTTGATTAATCTATGTTTCACATTTGAGAAGATGTATATATATTTTCCCTAGACATCTTGGGAATCAATTAATTGCTGACCTACTCTGGGACACCAAAAGAATGTCCAATCAAGGATATGTTATTACACTTTGAAATGATACAATCATGGTTGACGAGCACATATGTATACCTTTGGGAAATTAACTCTTGATTGTTGTCTTGCTGTACTTTATTTCAAATAGGATTTGATTTGCTAATAGCATTTAAATCTTCCAGGCATAACAAGAGATATGGACAACTGTACCATCTTTACTGCGCTCCAACCATGTCCTTCATATATGATCTGTACAGTAAATGGAAACAGTATTAGTTGTGTGTAAGTTAATTTTGAAATATGAATGTATAAATGTTTTGGTTATTTACAATGAGCAGCTACATTGTAATAAGATATCGATATCGATAATTAACATATTTTAATCTCAGTATTATGTATAAAAAGTGTAAACGTGAATGATATAAACAAATTTTTACTCATTGCTCTTTCGGTGTAATCAAAGACAATAAGATATGACTGTGCCATGTAAGTATGACTGTAGCAGTAGGGGCTATGTTATTCTTTCTAGATTTTGGGAGAAAACTTTCTTATTATTTAGCGATTAGAATATATCAACCAATCTTTGATTATATTGTGAGAAGAACATATTCTCATAAAGTGTATACCCGTATCCAAAGAGGTACAATGTTGGTTCCAAATTATTCAAAAGTGACCAGAAAAATGACGATAAAAATTTATTGGTTCTAGCTAAAATTCTCCATTGGCATTTTTTTGATGAAATATTAGGCTTCAAAAATTCATAGTTTGAATTGTTGAATATGTTACCTAGAAATAAAACCTCAGAGCAACCTAGCACTACAACTACAACGGAAACAACAACAACGACAGAAACGCCCAGTACGACAATGGAATCCACCACTACAACCGAACAAACTACTGTGACATCAGAGTCGACAACTACCACTACAACAGAACCTACCACAACAACGATAGAAACGACAACAACCACAGAACTTCCGACAACAACAATAATAGAAACCACTACCACCACAGAGGTACCGACAACAACAACAATAGAAACAACTACCACCACAGAGGTACCGACAACAACAACAACAACAATAGAAACCACTACCACCACAGAGGTACCGACAACAACAACAACAATAGAAACCACTACCACCACAGAGGTACCGACAACAACAACAACAATAGAAACCACTACCACCACAGAGGTACCGACAGCACCAACAACAACAGAAGCTACTACCACCACAGTGGAAATTACCACAACCACAACAGAAGCTACCACCACGACAACAGCTGAGCCAACAACAGTGGTGCCACCAATAAATAGTATGCAGTTATCAATTACATGCTTAAAATAAAAAAAAAACTAGAAGGTCAATGTTATTATGTTTTAGTATGTACATGTATACATATGGTCATGAATAAGAGTTTTGGTTTATGTAAGATATTGAAAGGACTGCGAACGATAGCATTGTCTAGCCGCCTAACTAAAAGTCATTTTTTGAAAGTTGTCTAATCAAAGTTTTTTTTATATAATAATGTAAACATTTATGTATATTTTTAAAATAGCTCATTTTATAATAGAAAATAACGGAAAACGGAAACGTTTTTAACCACCCCCCCCCCCCCCCGTGAAACAAAAATTCCTTTCGAGGGGGTTTTAATTATTGTTATTTAGCATATATTTACCAAAGGGTTTGTTGTTTAACGGGGGGGGGGGGGGGGGCATATGTCCACAGAGCGAAATACATTCAAAAAAGAATTTTGCTCTGTAAATTTTCGAAATATAATTAACAGATATAATTTGAAATGAATTTTTACTTTAATATATATCGTAAATATGTTATCATTAAGTTTTTATGCACATATTGGCCGCTAAATAATATTTTCCTCACTCATAGAGACCGATTTCAATAAAAAAATTTAAGACCCCGCATTAGCAAAACTTTTGTTTAAAAATAAAAAAAATGATAACAAAGGTTTTTTGATAAAAAATTAATTAGGATTTGTTTATACCTTTTAGCAGAAAACTAGTTTTTGAATATCTGACAGAAATTTCGAAATATTTGGATGTACAATGTAGGCGGGAAACGGGCGTTAGCGTTCGCAGTTCTTTTTATTAGTGATTCAACATCTATTTTCATGCTTATTTACAAAAAATATTTAATTCAGATGCGCTAGCATTTGGTGATGTAGCTGGGGATTCTATGTTGACTGGCGATGATCGTTCGTCTCCAGCATTACAATCTCCCACATTGCTACAATTTGGAAATGGTCAATTGGGTGGATTTCACGAGGTTTACGTGAGTACATTTGGTTGAGGATCTTAACAGAACTGATTTAAAAGAGAATTAGGAGTGGGTATGACAAGATAAAACACGGTTACTCTTTTTTCTCAGATTGGAACAAATGGCATCATAGGACTTGGAGAGATATATAATAGCTTTTCAATTGAAGAGATGACTTCATTTAGACTAAGAGAACGTAGAATTATCTGTCCATACTGGACCGACCTAATGACTTATGGAAGTGATTCAGCAGTTTACTACAATGTTTACAAGAGGTTTGGAGCATGTTAATTTCCTTTAGATATAAGTTGTATGAAAATGCCTGTTTCGATGCAACGAAACTATGTTTAGTTCGAAATTTGTCATAATGATATTCGGTTGTATAACAACAAATAGATGTTTTTCACCTAATTGTAATACAAATTAATCTAATATCAACTATACTTGCATTGCATGATATCGAAAATTTACGAAATAGATACGTCGGCACACCGTATTGTTGACATTTACATAACAAAGCTAAAAGTTCACAATAATTCTATAAATTTCACTACACTCTGCTAAGTTAGAATAATCTAACAGTATCTCAAGTGCCTTCGCCAGTTAAAATGTCTCCCATATACCAGTAATGTAGCTAAAAATTGCAGAATCGCTCCGAAACGATTATGGAGAAAGTTGCATTAAAATAACAGTAAAGTTATTCATAACAAACCATTTTGAGGCTGTAAATACCTTTTATCTATAAATTTTATCCATATTAATGAAGAATTCAGCATTTTTTAGGAGTTGATTTTAATCGACTCTCCTATGCAGTTACTCAGACAAACCGAAAGTGAAACAGTGTTTGGACCTCAGCACAAATCATTGCTGCTGACAAGACTTAGTTCTTGAAAATAATTGATGAATTCGATATAATGTATGCTAAAGCATCGTTTTTCAAGGAAACTTATTTATAAATACCGTGAAAATAGTCAGATTTTAAATGGTATAAACAATTTAAATATTTTTTGTAGTCGTATGTATTCCTACGCCAGGGTTCAATATAGTATCGTTCAACTCGACGCTCGGCGGTCTCCGTAAATCCTTTTCGGAGATTTACGGTGTCAGCCGAGCGTTTGGTTGAACGAGACTAGAGTTCAATATTGCTTGGATCCATACAATTTTCGAGAAATATTTCTTATACTGATACATAGTTTGATTGAATTAATTTTATCTTTGAATATTATTTAAAATGATTCATATGGGGGTTTCTCGACATTCTTGTCGAAAAAGTCTAAAAATTCATATTATAAAATTGTGCGTAATTCAAATTAAAAACTACATGTACTTATCATGCAAAATAACATATCATTAATTTTAAAATAAATAAACATCGACAAAATCAACTCCCGTGAGTTCTTCAGTACTTTGATTCACCTACGTTTTTTACTCGTTTTTTACTTGCTTCAATTTTTTTGACATTCGGAACTCTCTGGGTTTTTCAAACTAAATGCACTGAGTTAGAGTTATCTCTATTATATCTATTTTCTTTGATGACAGTATACATAACAGCTTTTTAATGAACTTTTACACGTATTTGTATTTTATCAAGATTGTAAAATCTATATAACAATAGACAGTACTCCTCCCATTTCTCGGTATTAAAGCCAAAAATTCAAGTCTATAATTTTAATATAGTAGTAAAGATAAAGTTGCACTGTACATAAAAAAAGAAGTATTATTGAAATTGTTGTAAAATGTTTGCTGTATGATAAAAACCCTTTCCCTTAGGAATCACCCCCCCCCCCCCCCAATAAAAACTACCTATTGCAACAGAAACCCATCCCCCATCATTGGAATATTGCCAATATAACGGAAAAGGTACTTTATAGCCTCTTTATTTTTGACTTGCAAATCAGTTTAGAGGGCCATATCTATTCACAATATAAGCAGGTATTTTAACGCTACATGATTACAGCGAAATTTAAGTAAAAAATCATTCATTTTTCTTTGAGATATTATACTAGTAACTCTTTTTATTTACAGTGAAAATACAGCTGATAGCAAGACTTTACATGAAGTAGACAGAATTATCCAAGAAACATTCAAGGATTTTAAAACATTCCAATCTTCAATCGTTTTCAAAGCAACATGGAAAAATATGGCGTTTTATGCAGACAGTTCAAAGGTATAAATATTGCAGTATTGTTTTTAAAGTACACAATTTGTTCTATCATTCTGTATTATTCTGTAATGATATTGTTGAACTTAAATCGTATCTACTAAATATTGAGAACAAGAATTTAACCAAATCTTCAATTGCGACGCAATGAAAAACTGTGTTGCAAGGCTTAACACTTTTTTTTCATATTTATTTTTTATACTGTGAACTTTGTTTCATTTTTAAAGCCAACATTTTCTTATATGGCAATATTTTAAAAAGTTTCTTTTTTATACTAAGCGTAGTAAAGGAGGGGGTATGCTGAATGGTTATGAATAAGATTAACCCTTGTAGAGATTTGGAGGAAATGAAATGATGTTCACATATATATCTAAGCTATTCAAAGAAGTATCTGAACTGAATTTTAGCCATTAGAAATATTTGAAAACAATGCTGTCTATTTTTCAGAGAATCTCTTTCCAAGTTCTCGTTGTATCGGATGGCCAGCATTTATTTAGTGTAACGAATTATCTCGACGTTGGGGTCAGTAATCTACCTGGAAGCCATGTTTCAATTGGTTACAGATACAAAGGATTATCTAGAAGAAATACATATTCATGGCAAAATGCTGCATTTAGAATGTCATCTATTCCCGGAAATACTGGTACGAAAACAAATATACATGTTAATTGAAAGTGTGGATGTTTTGCCTGAATACTTTAAAATCAAAGTATAAAATACCCAAGAGACGTGTTGGGTAAACTTTAGGTACTTACGTAACTATGCTCAGTTGTAAGAAAACATGCGTTTTAAAATCAGAAGTAAGAATTTCGGATTAATTATTGAAAATTGCGCAATGATAGTTGTATTTACTAGTATACTTGAATAATTGCAATAAACAAAAATTAACATAGACACGATAAAAACGCTTGAAAAATAACATAGAAACGCTAGAAAAAATACATGTGCCTGCTAAAATATTTTAGATATCCCTGTGTCATAAAGATTCTACAAAGCAAAATCAAAAAGAATTCGTATATAGCACTAATAGTTTGCCTTATGAATACTACCTTGATCTGTTATATAAACCAAAACCAGAATATGTAAAAGATCAAAAGGCTACGGTTTTTGGTTCCATACACGTTTTCAGGAACTCTAAAAATTAGCGCTCTGTAATTTTTATTGATTGAACAATGCAACCAATCAAGTTTGAATGTTGGTTGAAATATTCAAAAATTTGCTTTTCTTTTTTAAATTTATCCAGCTTATACAGGATTATGGGTGGAGAAATTGACAGATGATAACATTAGGATTAATCCACTAGAGAAAGAGTGCTACAGCTGGTATTCTAGACAGGCATTGACTCTGAGACCAAATGTTTGGTGGTTGACATGTCCTTGTAGTGGCAGAGGCATGAGGTTTTTTGGTTTCCGATTTTTCCTTCATCGGATTGAAGGAGACATTATATGTTACGTATCAATCACCTTTGGAGCAACTTTGGTATGCCATAATTGTTTTCCTACCACATTCGCTTATACATGTATTTTGTTGTGATTACTTGTTTATGATACTTTGCAAGACGAGTTTAGATTTTAACAAGCCTTTTCTTTCTGTTATGTAGGAGTGCTGTTATTCATATAATAGTTATTTCGGAATCATAGGCTCGTTAATAAGTCGGATTCCTGATACCGGCTCAACTCTGTCTGCCAATCCTTTCTTTCAACCTAACGATTATTATATTGATAACCTAAGACCAAAAGAGGCTTGCTGTGCATCTGGACATTGCGATTGGTACTACAGCTATAGACCAAGACCTTTTTTCTGTTTAAGGTTAATTCCAGTAAGAACAGGTAGTTCATTTTTTTTATAGCTGTGGTTAATCAACAAAAACAATCCCAAAAACTAAAATAAATCAACTTTTTTTTCATAAATGACAAAACGATTATTTAAGTAAATGTAACTGCAAGTACAAACATTAAGCTATTATACGTACATGATTCATACTTAAGATTTTACTGTAATTTTAGCCTGGTTCTGGGGAGATCCACATATCAACACTTTAGACGGTGGACAATACACTTTTAATGGTTTCGGTGAATACACAATGATGAAAATAGACCACAATGGAACACAGTTTGAACTCCAAGCCCGAACAGATTTAGCAACTACCGCCAATGGCACAACAATCAATGCGACAATATTTAGTGCTTTTGTAGCTAAGGATCATACAGGTTCAATAGTTCAAGTGGAAATGTCAAGAAACAGGGACAGTGAGTACAAATGCAAATTAGCCTCATTTTAAAAATCTTGTAAAAGATTTATTTGATTTAAAGGAATCAAAATCCTTTTGTTATTTACAGAGATGTATGTGCGTGCAAATGGGAGAGATATAACAACAAATATTGAGAGCGATCCTAATTTTATCTTAAGAACCGTCAACTTTACAGTGTCTGAAGATAATGGAACAGTTGAGGCATCCTTTGTTCAAAGCGGTAAGCATCTAAATAATGAAAATGTTATCATCGTCATTCGAGAAATAATTTTCAAAAAATTGATTCGACTATATTTTCATTCAAAAGATCAATTATCTTGGAAGAGTTCCTCGAGTTGAATGTGAATGCTAGTGTTTACGTGTTATAAAAGTGTTTGTATAATATAAATGTTCAAAATACCTGTCCATCTGCATCAATATCTGAAGATGTCGAACGTCACAAGTTTGAGTAATTCGTGCTCTGCCTTGATGAAATCTTACTTGAAACAAGAGAGTTGTTACCAAGCTGTCCCTCTTTTCTCTAGCTCACCAGAACCTTCGCTTTCGGTAAGCTTCTCTGATCACCCGTTGCCCGTCGTCCGTCCGTTTGTTCGTCTGTCTGTCTATCCTGTCTGTAAACTTTTCAAATTTACAACTTCTTTTCTGAAACCACCCGGACAAATCTAACTAATCTTGCATCCCTATGGAAAAGGAATTTTAGATTCTTTAAGAAGGCACAACTTTTTTGAAATGGGAGATACATGTAATTGCAATATAGTGAAAAAAGGGTTCAGGTCTTTAAAAATCTTATTTTTAGAACCAACTGCACCAGGAATGCTAATATTTACACCAAAGCTTGTATATATAGTAAATATTCTAAATTGTAAAATCGTGATCCCTGGACTTTAACTGTGGCCCAAAGAGGGGTTCAAAAATTATTCTTAAGAACTACAATACTACAATTTTTGAGATTACTATGCAAGCATCTCCATATATAGTGTAGATTATAGAGTATTAGAATTATAACCTCCGGAACCAGACTGGGGCTTAAAAAAACTTTTTTATAAGAACTACAATGCTACAATTTGTGATATTACTATGCAAGCATCCTCATATAATGTAGAATCCATATCGTAAAAAAAATGAACTCCGGACCAAAACTTAGGCCCCATGAGGGATTCACATATTTTTATAGAAATATATTGGAAAATCTGAATTTAAAAATAAAAAATCTTCATCTCAAGAACTGCAAGCTACATTTTGTGTGATTATTACGCAATCATCCTTAAAAAATGTAGATTCTAAATTGTTAAACTCGTGACCCCCTCAATGATACTAAATTTAACATACTAGGAAAAAATTAGGGATAATGTGTAAAAATATTTCTCTCAAGAACCACAATGCTACAATGTATGAGATTACTATGCAATCATCCTCAAAAAAGGTAGATTCTAAACTGTTGAAATTATAAACCTCAGACTAATAATTTGGGTACCAATAGGGTTTTACATAGAAATATATAGCGAATATGTTTAAAAATCTTATTCTCAAGAACTGCAATGCTATAATTAGTATGCAAGCATTCTTAGAAAGGGCAGATCCTAACATTGTTTAAATTGTGATCCTAGATTAATACTGGAGTCCCAAGAGGGTTTCAATGTTTAAATCTGAAGTATATTGGGAAAATATCAGAAACTGAAATTAAATTATGAAAAATGATAATAACAAACTGCCAACCATCTCAAAAAACTCATAATGCGAAATACAAATTCAGAGTAGAGCAACAAAGATCTAAAAAAAGATATAGGTGGGAGCAGGTGCTTAGAAGGAGTGAGCATCACCTAATACAATGAATTGTTTTTCAGGAAAGCGATGTGGCCAATGGGCCTATTGTTAATTCATATGTCACATATGTTAGTATGCATCTAAAAATAATCTGAAAATAAAACATTATTTTTTTTATAAAAAGTGTCGAGTGGCTTGGTGATGTCATTACAATCAGAGTTCGTTATAAACCCCAATGACATAACAGACAGTATTTTTAGGCACAACAGCTTTTAAGTTGCATCATCTTATTCAGAATATAAATACTATTAACATATCAACATTTTTATCCTTGAATAACTATAACCCATTCATTTTAGAAACCTCGGTATATCTAAGAAAAACTGATGTTTGTCAAAAAAGCATCGCTCTCTTTTGTTATTAGCTGAAGGACAATATGATACGTATAGTTATAAGGTACTTGAGTGGTATGAAAAAAAAAACTTTAGAAGATACAAAAGTAACACTTTATCTTATTGTACCATGTTTGTTTCAGCAATCACAATCAAATTCAGCTTAGGCGTCAGATTCTTAACTTCGGAGTCAATGGTAGATGAAAAATACAGTGGACAAGTTGTAGGGTTGATGGGAAATTTCGACGGAAATTCCACTAATGATTTCATTCTTCCAAATGGCACCATTCTGTATGGTAGTGAAGTAGATAGTGAGCGAAAAATCTACAATAATTTTGGACAGCAATGTGAGTATTTGCCTTAATGATGTTGTCTTCTTCACAAAACATCTGAAATTTGTTTCAATTTTATTTACAGAATGAAATTTTTGAATTTTTGAATTTTTTTTTAACGTCGTACACGTAAAATCTTACACTGCGTCGAACATTATGAAAATACAGAATACAAAACAAGTTGTTATTAAGTTTCACTGGGTCGATCAGTGGCTGCTCCTGAAAGGAATTTTCAAAGGAAAATAAATAAAGTAATAACATGTATGTATTAAAATGGGATATTAAAAACGATCATGTAAAAAACGTCTATGATTGAAAAAAATATTAATATGATGAATGTGATTTGATTTTTACAGGGTCGATTGACAGTGACAAATCACACTTTCATTATGATACTGGGCTGTCTCATGCTAATTTTACCCACCCAGAATTCGTGCCTTTCTACATCGACGAACAACCACAGGACAAAGTCAACCGATCCAGAGAAGTATGTGGTGGTGCCAGTGCCTCACAGGCCTGTATATTCGACTATCTTGCTACAGGTGACGAATCCTTGGCCAAATCTTCAGGAGATGACGCAGCAACCTCTGCAAGTGATACAGCATCTTTAGGTAATTATATGTACAAATAGACCTTAATAAATCCATTTTTTTCTTAAAAGTTCATTTTTTTTTCAATGTTGGTAAGCTTTTGTATTCTTTGTAAAACCTTTCTTTCTTAGAAAATGAGATTCCACAGATCAGTGGCGATTCCCAAATTAAAGCTAAGTTCAATGAGTCAGTAGAACTTAAGTTTAATGCAAGCGACGATGGAACGTACTCATACAAGATAATTCAACAACCGCTTGGATTTACCTTTGATAATGCCACTGGCATAGCAACATGGATTCCACAAGATACTGGTGTCACAAACATCAGGTACGAAATTGTTAAAAAGTTTTGAAAATTATAAAGATACAGATTGTTTTCTTTAGATATCTTAGGCCCAAAAACTACGCCTCTTTGTGTTTGGTATAAATATTTTAAATGGAATGAAATTGAACACTTTAGACAGTTTGATTATCATTTGCCAGAACACAAGGCACAACATATTTATTTTCATTATCCTGGAAAATATTCCGATGCTATGAGACGTCAGAATATTCCGTCGAAAAAAAATCTTGCAGTTACTGGTTGCAAATACAATGTATTGCAAAATGAAATTAGTTACAGGAAGTATTTTACTTTAAACATTTTTTTTCAATTTGAATTGCAAAATCACCTATTTCCAGATTTATTACCGAATTTCTATCTTTATGAAAATAAAATTTGCCTTCATTTGATAATTGTTATCATGTGTTTAAGCCGCCATCCTTACCGTTAAATAAATCAGAGATAAAGATGTGGATAAAAGAAAAATAGATTTTTTTGTTTTAATCTGATAAGTTTTTGAAACTGCTGAGATGGATCATGTAAGGTACTTATTTGAATAACATGATGATTTTCAGCATTACTGTTGTGGATGATAAAGGAGAAGAGGCGGCTCCCATAGACGTGGCTATTGTCCTCTGTTCTGGTTGTAATGACCACGGGACATGCGATTACAACACCACACGGACGTCTAACAGTGATATGTTTAAATACGCGGCCTGTAACTGTACCATTGGATACTCAGGTTTGTTTCCTTAGCACATAGCATACAACTATTTAAGACAAAATGGTCATTTTGGTCAAGGATGATGTATATTGTTTTTATTCTTACATTTTGTTACTGTTATCCAAGATTTTCAGTGAATAAAAAGTAAATGCAGTTATATGAAGTTTTAAAAAACTATCACTAGATTCCTTTAAGGGTGTTGTTTACTCAGGGTTTGAGTTCTCGAATTCGGATTGTTATAAAGTTTAATGTCATGAGTAAAATTTGTTCTAAACACAAAAAGTATCTGTGAAATGAATTATTATTGACATAACATTCGATATTTCTACTTTATTATGGAAGTATGCCAAAACAAAAATAGACTTTTAGCCAAACAGAGGAAATTCGGAATAAATTTTGCAGATTTTGTTTTCTGCTAAAACCTTTTTGTAAGTACTCTAATATTAAAAGTTAAGATTTTATATTTTAGTCTATATAATTTTGTATATTTTCTGGTAGTTTTACCTCATTTATTCATTAAAATAACCGTATGGCATGAATTTGAAAAATATTGAAATATGCTAAAAAACGAGAAATTCACCATATCTCAAAATTTTGATCATTGACCTCATATAAATTATATGCCAACAGAACAAGATCAATATAAGTAGTTTAATACTATAAATGTTTTTGTATTATCATCATTCAATTTTTTGTAAAACTGGATCAAAAACGGGTAGGAATTTGAAAAGTGATAGAGGAAATTCGGACTGGAATATTTATAAAATTTATGAAGGAAAACTTAATGCTTTGTATGTATTTAGTGTCACTGCCATTCATAAATTGTATTTCATATTCAAAAGTGTTGAGCAATTTGTATTATTTTCACAATTAAGAAAATCTCAATCATAGTGTAAAATTTTAAGTGATTTTCCTTTAATTTTCCAAAAATATACAATGGCCATTAACTAAAAAAGTAGGTCATTGACCTACGTTTTTGAAAATGAAAAATAACACTACAATAAAAGGTCTATAACACACAATAGTTGAATTTTCATTATCATCAGTGGAATTTTTTTTCATTCTGAGTAAACGTCATCCTTAAGCATAATTCAAATTTATGGGAATAAACCAAAACAAAAATTTAAAATGTGACTGTATATATACAGGGCAGGACTGTGAGAACGACACCGATGGTTGTGCTGATTCTCCGTGTGCCCAGGGTAGAACTTGTGAGGATATCAAGCCTGAAGAAGAGGCAGTATTAGGGCGAGGATACAATTGTTCTGATTGTCCGGCGGGGTATATCATAAAGGATGAGAAATGTGAAGGTAATAAAAAATCTAAATATTTTCACGTTTTTTACTCAATACACATGTAGGAATATAAGTGATTATGATTTAAAATCCTTAAAACTGTAATGATATGTCAAAGATGAATAGACACTACTAAAATGCATTATTTACAATATTTTGTAGATATAAATGAATGTAACAGTACAACTACCAATGACTGCGACGAAGCCTCACAAAACTGTGTTAATACAGAGGGAAGTTTTGAATGCAACTGTAAAGATGGATTTAGGAAAGTAGGAGACAATTGTCAAGGTTAGATACAAATTTTAGTAAAAAAGTGAATGCACTCTCATTCATTTTAATCAAGGTTTAAGAAATACGATGTCATTATTGATTTTGTTCTCTAATAGATATCGATGAATGTACGGAGAGTACCTCTGGGTGTGAACAGCTCTGTTCTAACAGTGCAGGGTCTTTTGAATGCTCTTGTATCAGCGGATATACATTGAACAGTGACAACAAAACATGCACTGGTAAACATTCATTGCATTGAAAATTTTGCTTGCGTTATCAAACTAAAAACAACCAAATTTTGTTACAAAAAAACAATACACTCAATAATTTTTATCTTTGGTTATCTATTTCAAAGTAGCCTTTTAAGGAAATCTTACTGCATGAAGTAATGGATTTAAATTAATGATTAAAAAAACCCGTAACCGCTGTTGTTTTAGGAGAAAACAGTTGTCCAGGGTTAAATTGTGAATATGCATGTAATAACGAAACTGGTGCAGCGCCTGCATGCATATGCAAGACTGGATATAGATTGGTGAATAGCGAAAATTGCACAGGTAAGATGTTATTTTTATCTTCTGTTAATAAGCTGTTGGTTTAAAAAATTGATTAAATTCTAGTAACTTTCAGAATTAAATTTGCCATTAAAATTGGCAACAAATAATGTTTCAAGAAATTTAAAAAAAACATATTGCGCTTCATATGATATTTTTGACGGACCGTGACTTTAGTTAATTTTATTTCAATTTCACATGTGTTCTTATAACATTTTACCTCGTCTGCGGTATGCACGTATTGCTTTAATAGAAAAGGGTACCAGGTAAAAGAGTATCGAAACCCTTGAATAAAACACTACTTTTTAATATACTAACATACAATGTATTTTATTCTTAGATATTGATGAATGCGAGGTAGGAGGTGTGTGTTCGCAGAAATGTAATAATTCAATTGGATCCTACACATGTTCTTGTTTTTCCGGATATCAACTAAACGACGATAAAACAACATGTTCAGGTGCGTTATGTTGTTTTGCGGCGCTTAACAACAGAAATAATTTTTTACAGTATGATAAAGTAAATAAGTATTTTGACTTTTCTTCAAATAAATGACTTCTTAATGCACAATAAACTTATATTCAAATAATATTTGAACAGCTTGTGAACCTCCAAACTATGGCGTGAATTGCCAAAGCACATGCAATTGTGGTCAAGGTATGGATAGATGTGATCCAGTCACAGGATGTGTGTGCAAGACTGGTTGGGAAGGAAGTAATTGTGACGTGGACATCATTGAATGTACCGTAAATCCGACCATATGTGGGAGTGATAAAATATGTCAGAATCTGCAAGGATCGCATGCATGTAACTGTAGGGCTGGTTTTGCGAGAGATTCTAACGATAACTGCATAGGTATGAAATTTGCTATATATTTAAAGTATATGTACCTCACTACACCAAGACATACATTTTGAAGACACTTTAACTGTTAGAATCAGTCTAATAAGGTGACTTTTATCATAGCATAATGTTTAAATTATCGGTCTCGTAACTGCGTGTTCCTGAGAACCCACAGATCGCGAGTTCGAATCCGTCTTCAGCTGTTATGTTTATTGAATTGAAATGTTTTTAAATAATAATTTTCATCCAAATTGCATCTTTTTCATATATTTGACTTTTATATTCTTATTCATCATGCTATCTTTCATAATCAAGTATAATTTAATCAACGTTTTCCAAGTGTTGTTAGCCATTTTAATGGCTAAAATTGCTTTTGATAAAGTAATCTAATTTTTAACTACATAATGTTTTCACTTGTAATTAAGGTTTAGGTACAATATACATTGATATACAATATTAAAAATATAATGATGATTTGACCATAATATGACAATTTAAATAATAATAATATCATGATGAAGAAATCCTAAATGTTGTTTTATTTATATTCAAGATATTGATGAGTGTAACATAGTCACGTCAAACAATTGTTCTTCGTCAACTTCGACGTGTAAAAATAAAGATGGAGGATTTGTTTGCGAATGCAAATCTGGATATACAGCCAAAAATCTCTACGAATGTGAAGGTAAATAAAAATAATTATATTTTTAAAAATAAATTGCTATATTTGTATCAATTTTAAGTTGGAAAAACCTCGACTCATTCATTTTGAACTAAGTATGATCGTTGTTGACGAAAGTAACATAACTACGAAAAATTGATATCCTTCCAGACTTCAACGAATGCACAGCCGGAACTGACGGATGCAGCCAAAACTGTGTGAACGTAGACGGAGGTTTTAATTGCGAATGTGAATTTGGTTATACATTGGGCGACGACAGAAAAACGTGCATCAAAGGTATCTAATGCATCGGTTCCTCTTACTGTTGTTGATATCGACACAGAAAACCAAAGATAAACATGTGTATTGATTCCTTCATCATAATTTAAACCATAAATGTTTTTTTTGTTTCAGTACAAGACATTTGTTCCTTGTTTCCTCAATTGAACTGTACCTATGGTTGTAAAGCAAATAACTCACAAGGATCTTGTTTTTGTCCCGCTGGCTTTTTACTGAATGCACAGGACCAACAGTCTTGTCTTGGTATGTGGTACAGAGTCTAGATCCTACAGTTTGGTATGAGCTGCATGATTGTGTTTGGTTGGTAGTAGTCATTTGGCTTGCCATCTCAATGTCTACAATATATTTGGAAACTGTCAGATTTTCTGATTAGACGTTTAATATGGGGTTATCAAAATATGTACCAGAGTAAGAACACAATTTTAGAATCAAGAAAAAATAAACTGATTAGTTTGCAAGGTTTTTAAATTGATGTTAAATAATTATTTTACAGTATTTATCAGTGTTTTTACAAACATTCTTCATTTTATGCGACAAAACAATTAAATAAAACAGAAAAAGGTTTATTGATAGTATTATCTATACTACCATATTAAAATAATAGACTCGATTTTTTTGGCTTTAAAACCGAGAAATCGGATGAGTACTGTCTTTTGTTTTCTATATTTGTCATATATTCATCAAAGGAAATACGGGAGATAACTCTAACTCAGTGCATATAATATGAAAAATCCCAAGAGTTCCGAATGCCAACATAGTGTTTAAATTCAAAGCGAGGAAAAAATTTGGTGAAAAGTGATAAATTCTTCGATCATTAGTATGAATAAGTTTTTTAGATGAAAGGTATTTCCAGCCTCAAAATGATTTTTTGTGGATAATTTGACTGTTATTTTCAATGCAGCTTCATTTATTTTCTCCAAAATCGTTTCGGAGTTTTTGCTACATTACGGGTGTACATAACGGAGGCGTTTTAACTGTGGTTAAGGCCTGTCCCGAGATTTTTCAATTAGATTTTTCTAACTAGGCAGAGTGTATTGAAATTAATACATGTAGGCTTCAAGCTTGGTTATGTAAATGTCAACAATATGATGTGTCGATGTATATATTTCGTAAATGTCCGATATCATAATTATGTTACATGCCAACCCGTGCACGCACGGGTCACACTCTAGTGTGTACGAAAAATGATATAAATATAATTGCTTTCTGTCATCATTGTTTATTGGTTCATGAAGAAAAAAGATACAACATCATAAGTTATTTAATTCATCACGAGTTACTATTTTGTAAAAGTAATTTTTCAATGAAAGATAAAGATAGATGCAGACTGATTTAAATACTAGTATTAAGATAAATATTATCTTTATTTAAAATACATGTATAAACACGTTTGTTTACATTGAAATTGGATTGTTTAAATTTCAGATATTGATGAATGCAATGACGCCAGCTTGAATAAGTGTTCTTTTCCAAATCAATGTGTGAATGTTGATGGGTCATATAACTGTACATGCCCTGACTTTCATACCTTAGACAATGATGGACGAACGTGTAAAGGTAATACCAACTGTAAAACTCTTCCACCGTTTTGAATTTTTTTATACTTATAATAACAATAAAACAAATCATACAAAAATAAAGAAAATATCGCTTTCAGAATATAATACAAGAAATGAACTTTTAGCAAAGTATTTCCACTACCTTTCTTTAGAATGTGATGGGTTTTCGTATGGAAAGACTTGTGAAAACGCCTGCAACTGTGGGCAAGGTGCTTCCACGTGTGACAAAGAAAAAGGTTGTGTCTGTTTAGCTGGTTGGACAGGTGATAAATGTGACCTCGATAAGGACGAGTGTGCTGCCAGCAACCCATGTACTGGTGACCATCAAATATGTCAAAACAGCATCGGATCTTACAACTGTATTTGCGAAACAGGGTTCAATCATACTGGTGGAATTTGTATAGGTATGCATTTAACTACATATGATTGTACTGAATTTACATGTATGACAAAAATATATACATTAAAGGTCATTTCATAGTGATTCTATTGGGCAGCAATATTACTATTTAAATAAATAAATTTGAAATGGATGTAAAACATTAATAAATAGTTTGTCCCTGCGACAGAGAGATTATTTAAACCTCTATTATGTTTTCTCGGGTTGGATATTTGTTATCAAATTATTAAATTTTTAGAAAGTATTTCTTTTTTGTATTTGTGATAAAATGTAATGTTAAACGTTTAGTTACGCTGTGAAGTTCAAAACATTGAAATATATTCCTGCATGCTAGACTTACATACAACGCAATATTTCCTGCCAAAATTTAATTTTACACGATAAATCCTCGTTTATATTGGCATTTTTATAAAAAAATTTCAACATCTACAAAGAGGATGTATTGAAACTTTTTTTGTATTGAAACTCGTATAGTTTGTAGGGAAGTCAGCCTCAAGCAAAATAAACTAAAGCCTAATTAATTAACTGACGTGAAAAAAAACCCACATCTATATCAACAATAACTAAACATCTTTAAAAATAAGTTCAGTACTTTTAAAAAGTTTTATACAAAATCAGTAGTAATTTTAAGATGGGTAAATTTAATTTACTCAGATGCCTTGTTTTCGTGTCAACTATGCTTCAACGTGCAACTTATTTGCCCTTAAATGGACACATGATTAACATATTTCAAAAGTAATACACCTGCTTCTTATTCTTAACGTTTCGTGACACAAAATATTTGCCAGCTGTTTTTGGTAATGTAGTGTAAAAGTAATGTTGTCATTATTACTAAATTTGATATACATGTATAACAATAAATAAAGGATATACTGTAGATACCTAGACCAGTCACACCAAATTAACTGTCAATAAATTCAACTTCCTCTTTTTACAAGTACCGCCTTTTAGATGGTCTTGTACAAAATATTACTAGTCAAGATTGTCTCAGCATTTTGCAGCTTTGCCCTTTATCCTCATCGACGGAACGTCGAAATCGACACCGTAGAATATGTTTTATATAAACCATTTATGACGAGATTATATACTTGCCCGTAGAATCTCTTGAAAATAACATAAAAACTATGTTCACCTTCAACATATTAAATTTAAATATTAAATTTTCACAAAAATGCGATTATCAATACCATCCTATTGTACATGTTAAAGTACATTTATTTGGGACAACCCCCATGATAATCTATAAGTTGAAGTTTCAGAAAACTTTTCAGCTACAATAATGTCAGTTTACTAGTGCATATAATAAAAATAACGAGATTTTCTATCGTTATGATAATTTCTTCTACACAAAACGCCGCCCCTCAAACGATTTTGACGTAATATAATACACGTATTAGATATCGCAGACCATAGCTTTAAAAAATAGATATTGTACCTATTTTTACTACTCTTCATAAATAGCTTCAAAATATAAATAAGACAAAAATAAATGATTAAAGGATTGCCAAAATGCGCTTGTTATATTGGAAAATTGTCAACGAGTGTAGAACATGGATTAAAGATGTTAAAATTTGCTTTACTGTTTCTTTTATTTTGATATGTGAACAATCGTGTATGTATTTATTTCTGCAGATATCAATGAATGCGATAATTCACCATGCAGTCAAATTTGTACGAACACCGAGGGGAGTTACTCGTGTAGTTGTAACGACGGATTCCTTCTGTCCAATAACTCAGAATGTACGGATTATAACGAGTGCCTGGCACCAGTCCGTCCCTGTGATCAGCAATGCACCAACACAATAGGAAGTTACAAATGCTCCTGCAACGACGGATTCATTTTAAATATTACTACTAGAACAACGTGCTACGGTACATATAATTCATGCTAATATGCATACAAATGGCATGTTTACAGTTTGTTATTGTCCTTTTTATGGTTTTATATTATACAACTTCTATTGATAAAAATATCATATGGTTAAATTTTCATTTCAGCCAAAACGGAGTGCACAAATACGACATTTAACTGCTCACAGCAATGCGGAATCAATCTAGATAAGGAAGAGTACTGTTTTTGTAACTCTGGGTATTCCTTGAATGAAACCGACCAAATCAGCTGTTTAGGTAAATAGTGTTAAATTGCAGAATGGTAAAAATTAATCGCTGGCTTAGATAAGAATATATTGAATCATTAGTCGTTACAAGTCCAATATATCTTAGATGAATTCGGAATAATGAAATGGTACAAAAACAAATCTTTATTTTAGACAATGATGAATGTGCGACTAACCCGTGTTCTGACAACTGCACTGAAAATGCACCTGGTCAGGGATATACTTGCTCCTGTCCTCCGGGGAAAAAATTGGACATTGATCAGAGGACCTGCATTGGTAATTATCGTAAAGTTTACAATAATATTTAATGTGAAATCCTTGTATTGCAATTTCATGAAGTGTGATGAATAAGTCGTTCAACTAATACTTATGTGTAATACAATCATGTAGATAAGTATAAAATTCAAGAACTCAAGGAAAAGTCAGCATTCATTTTAACAGAACCATTTAGAAGGTTTATTACAATGTGAGTTGCAATAACTAAGAACCCTGTGTAACAATAATCAGGAAAACATGACATATCACAGCAAATGCATGCTTTAAAAATATTAATCTTTACCCATAAACACCATCTATTACATTTATAACTCGATTCGTTTTTTTAATTTGTAGACTGTGAAAATGGAAAATATGGAGACAACTGTGCCTCAAACTGTACTTGCCAGGCTGAAAACACTGACGTGTGTGACAAAGTATTAGGCAACTGCACATGCAAAAAGGGGTGGGAAGGATCAACCTGTACAGAAGATATTAATGAATGTGAAAATGCTACTATTTGTCAAGCTAACTCCTTATGTCAAAACACAAATGGATCCTATTCTTGTAACTGTGATGAGGGATATTCACTGGCTGCTGGAAAATGCGTCGGTATGTGTTTCTAATTGGTCACTTCATTTAAATTGTTTAAAGTCTAATAAATCATCAACAGTATAATACTTAAGACGATGATCTTAATAAATGTGACTGTTTTTATGTTTAATTTCAATACTATAAGGGTGCAAAACGCAGTGTTATATGTAACGTTATAAGGACGTTTTCAGATGAGGGGAAAGCAAAACTGACCCATATAAAGATAAATTGTAAAAACATGTTACATATATATCTATATAACAATAGAAAGATAAAATTGTGAAATTTTTAAATATTTAAGAATAATGCACATGTAACTTAATGCTAGAATTTATTTGGCACTCAAAACATGCGGAAAATAGACAAAAGGATGGCTCTAAATGCAGTACACCCATGCATTTTAGGCTCCCCTAAAAGCAGAATGCAACCAAATCAGCAATTTTAATATCTGTACATTTTCTAGAACAAGTCCTTAGGCATCGTTTGATAGTATTTTCAGGGAACATTCGCCAGCTTTTTAAAGAGCTATGTCACCCGCTAAAAAATTAATGAAATTCTGCATGTGTAAAATCCGGATGTTTTTGGAGTTACCTCCCTTTATTTTAGAGTCTCACAAAATTAATTTTTAACATTTTTCTACATACTTTTTTCATGTATTCGACAGAAAATCCACTATATTATGCAATTGAGAATTTAGAAAATTAATTTTCATGTATACCGCATAAAAATAGCAGGAAAATCCCTACCCATCATGCTTTTCCCCAAAGAAAACCCCCCTGGATTTTATACGAAACTGTGTTTAGCTACCTAAATGATTTTTAATGATAAATATTTAAAGAAAACATCAGTTTAAATATTATATTTAATGTTTTTAAAACCTCACCAGCAAAAGCCATATATTTTCAAACAGACCAAAATATTTGAAGTAAAAGATGTATATTTTTTAGGCATTTATGAAATTAAAAGCTTTAAGTGTAAACAACCTGAAAAATTGATTTTGAGTTGTTCATTTCGGTCTCTATAAGAAATAATTTTGATTTGCAGAAACATTTTAAAAGCATAAAAGCATTTTATTAGAATGCGTTTACATTTGCGTTTGCAATTGACACAGATTTTATAAAAAAATTTATAATAAATTCTATTTTCAGCGTACAAAAACTATGTTTGCAAGTGTTTTAAAAAAAACGTTACTTTCAATGAAAAGTAGAATATCTTACCAGCTAATGCATATATATTTCAGAGTGTGCTTTGAATACGTATGGTCTAGATTGTGCAAGTCAGTGTTCTTGTGATTTCACAAACACCAAGTCATGTGACACGAAAAATGGAACTTGTTACTGCAAAGTGGGATGGAAAGGAACTAATTGTACAGAAGACGTTTTGGAGTGTGCTAACGCGACTATCTGTGGTCCAAACGCTCTATGCTCGGAGACAAACGGATCCTATGTATGTAACTGCGACGTTGGCTTTAAAAAGGATGCTTCTGGGTCTTGTGTCGGTAAGGATTCATATATAAGTATATGTAGGAATTGAGCATATTTGCATTGAATATCAGTGCATTACCACTTTGTACTTTTTATATTATGTACATGGCCCTGTATTCTGTAACCGATTTTATGTATAATTGATGTTTAAGCAAATGTTTCCTTTTTTATGAAAAATATTGGGCACATGTTTTTGTCCTTGTAAAACTATCTAAACAAGTTGGAGTTGGTGTGATACACTATAAACTTAAGAAATTTTTTCTTCAAAGACTACTGCATATGGTCATGTTAATGTTATTGTACTCTTTCAACTTTAGATATTAACGAATGTACACTTGGAACTGACACTTGTGACACCAATGCTGAATGTACTAACACTGTTGGAAATTTCACGTGTTCTTGTAAAACTGGATTTAGTGGAGATGGTTATTCCTGTTCAGGTAGATACTTTCCAATATTTTGTATTTATTTTGAATGTTTATCTAATACTAGTAACTGAAATTGTTTTATTTTTTCCAAAACAATTACAAATTGACAATTCTACATATACATGTTGTGATTTTCTATCCAATCAGTGATCTGGTCTGTCACTTACATGTATATCAGAATTAAGTTTTATTTTGATTCTCTGTCTTCTTATATGCTTATATAAGTAAAACTTTATTGTAAACAACATTGTAAATTTATCTGTTTTAAATTAGAGAAATATTTATTTACATTGGTACATGTAATTGATGATTTTCAGCTTGTAATAGTACACATTATGGTGTTGACTGTTCCTCTCGGTGCATGTGCATTGAGGATAATACAGCAGACTGTAATGACGTCACTGGACAGTGTAATTGCAAAGCAACATGGAATGGAACAAACTGTGACGTAGATGTCGATGAATGTGTGTTAGGGACAGATGACTGCAACTCTTCAATTGAGATCTGTGTTAACAGAGATGGCGGGTGGAATTGTTCCTGCCGATATGGATCAGCAAATGGAGTTTGCAATGGTATGATTATTTTATTGAGATTATCAACCTGTAGGGTGTGCTAGTTTATTAAATATCTGAAAATATTTTGAAACATCGTTCTCTTAAACTAACAAAACTAATGATAAATTGAGACATTTTCAGGCACCGTGATGTTCTTTAACATTAACAGTGTGAATGTCATTTTAAAAGCAAGCATGTCCATCTTGATCTTCCAACAGCATTGCATGTTAAACGTGCAAAATAATATTAAGTTAATGTACGGTTACTACTCTACATGCATGACGCTTATTAATATTAATCAATTACAAATAACATAGACTTGAAAATGGTTGATTAATCTTTGATTGATGCATGTCAGCTTATATAACTATTCAATGAAACCCCAAAACAGCCATGACAACAACAGCAAATCCTGAAACGACAACCGAAAGCACAGAAACGAGTACAGATGTTACTCAGTCAGTGGATAGTACTACATCAAGTTCGCAAAGTAATCCAACAACTACTGGAGGTAGTACTGAGTCAACAACCCAAAGTACACAGAGTACTCAGTCAGTGGGCAGTACCATGACAAGTGCTGTAACAACTACAGTGGGTAGTGCAAGTACTACAAGAGGTAGAGGAAAAGCACAGCAAGACAGTCATATTTCATTTTGCCATATTATATATTGAATAACAAAACACTGTATTGTTTTGATTACACTTAAAATATATAACATCTTTTAAATAGCTTTAATAAAACATCAGATTTTCAGTTTAAAACATCACTGCTTTTGTATAGTTTTCAAATATCAAAACATATACATATATGTATTTAAACTGCACGGCTTTCAAAGTTAACTGCAAGTTCTCACTAATATTTATATATAAATGATACAGGTCAGATTTGTTTTCCTATAAGTAAAAGTTAAACAGCAACTCTTCAAACGACTAAATAGAAAGAACGAGTACTTTTTCAACCGTTATAAGTAAAAATTCAACTCAAACACTCATTGACAGTTTTTCTGAAAGTACAGAGAACGGCACAAAGCTAGACATGAACGTCACAGAAATCATGGTCAACAGAACGTAATACCGGTTTTTTTTTCAGACCAGCTTATTTAACACGGAGGTAGTGAAAAGATGGTTGATACATAAAAACGTTTTTGATTGATGAAAACCATATCAAATTGAAACGTCATAAAGTAGTCGGTCAGTAGTAAGTAATACGGATAGTACCATAACTATTCCAACAACAAAAGGATGTGGTGAAAACACTACAAGAGGTAGAGGAAAACACATCAGGACTATCGCAATTGCTACAATGAATAAAACGAGAAGTTATTACAGTGCATTCCACATAATTAACGTCGGTTTAAAAAGTGTAACAAAATTCTTTCATAACACTGCTTCTTATAATAATGAATATACATGTATGCAATGAATATTCAGAGTTAGATTTCATTTCAAATACATACATGTATACATGTATTGTTTACAATGAATATTTTTCTAATGGGCAATTTTTATAAAACAATATTTCCTCAAAACTCAGTTCTTACAAATGTATCGAAGACAGTTGTGCTGAATAATAAGCAAAAATACTTTGCATTCTTATAGAATGAGCAAATTTTACAAAAGTATGTAATTGTTATGTTTGATGCGAGGTGGCTAGTACGGCATTACTTTTATATTTGATAAACAATAGAATTTATGTAATATTTAAATGGATGTGAAGTTGTAGCTCTCTGTTCAAGACCAAAGAGCTACATAGCCTCACAATTGTACTACTGTCTTGCACGCACGCTTTGATGTGTGAAAAACAACTAATACATTGTATTTTCATTCCATTAATCCAGTTGGCTGTAACAACACACATTTTGGAATTGGCTGCGATCAAACGTGTCCATGTAATACTACAAACACCTTAGATTGTAATGATAACGATGGTACCTGTACTTGCCTTCCTACCTGGTCCGGAACGGATTGCACAATTGACGTAGATGAGTGTATTACCAATAGCAGCGCCTGTAACGCTACTACTGAAAAGTGTGTGAACAACGATGGTGGATTTAGCTGTGTCTGTCTGTATGGAAATAGCAGTACCGGCTGTATAGGTATTATTAAATTTTGTTGTAGAGATTTTTTATTTACCAATCATTAATGGACAATTGTGAAATAACATTCATGTAATGAATCCTATAAAATGCAATTAAATTATATTCCATAGATTTCATTACTTTAGAAAAATGTGCATTATCATCATCATGATCATGACTTCTTTTATTAAATGCGTTTTGTATATTTTAAAGGAACACATGCTATAAAAAGTTGTAAGTTAAATTAGTTTTGTAATTAGCTGTGATAACGTGGTTCACTTTATACATTTTATCTGACATTTCGAAGAGGGAGTTTCAATTCCAAACGATCTCCGCGATGCTTCAAAAAATATTTTAGTTCATCTGATTTGGTCTAAAAAGACCTTTTTTTATTTAAATTAGACTTCCTTAAAATAAATTTTTAATTCACAATGAACAAACTAAACCTATACAAACCAACACCAGACAAATTCACTAGCATGTTTTAATGCGTCTTTTCTGTAACAGGCTTGACAGGTCTTGTTTGATTTTATGGGAATTACATATACAACTGGAGCTTAGAATGGCCTGATTGAGTAAAAATCAGTGTAAATTAGCAGTGATACCCTTTTTTTCGATAAACATCGTATAAAAAAGTGCTTAAAGCAAAAATTTATATTGATCACGTTTAAAACGCAAGCGCTGCAGATGTGAGGTTGATATTACGGATGCTAACCGAAATTTGGTCATATATAATTTTGGATTTTTTTTATATTGTACACAACAACATTTTTAACAGAGGAAAGTAATGCCAATGACTAGCTTATTAATATAAACTACACCAAATTTCATTCACAATTACGGAGATCCTATGAAGTTTACCCCCCCCCCTTCTCCCCCTGAAAAAACCCCAAGGAAAACAACAAAAGAAACAAGCAAACAAAAACAATTCAAAACTATTGCAAAACAGACACCGAGTTAGATGCTTTGATATTGCAGATTTCAATATTATTTATTTTTTTATTACATTATTTCATACAATATGGCTGGATGATTTATTTAATTACATTTTGTTATATTTACTTCTTTTAGAAAAAGTACCTGCATATGTACCAGGTGAGTATAAGATATTCTAAGAATACATTTCATAACATGCAATTAAATCTGGACTGAACATAGTATTTATTTTGTCTCCCAAACGACATTTTGTTTTACAGAATCGACTGAAGTAAAACTTGGAGTAGTTTTGACTTTCCCAAATGACATACCACTTTCTGACTATGAGAATGTTAAGCAATCGATGAATAGATCGGTAAGATAATGTCCCGGTGATGATTTTGTTACTGAGCTTCTTTCAAGTTTTTTCACTTATGTGGATTAAATGTGGATTATAATACTTCTGTATTATTTAACAGCTTGACGCTTTTTACAAAGACAGAATTGCTGGATTTATTAAAGTGATAATCCTTGTCATCAGGTATTAGATTTTGTCAGTCTTTTTAAAAATTTAATGGACAATGAATTTGTATGATGAACCTATTTCATTTTTTTATGCAAATAAATGCAAATATAGCATTTCTTTTTATATTCTATAACAACATCAGATGTAAATGCAACATCGTATCATATTTTATAACAGGAGAGGAAGTACAATTGTTGAACACGAAGTTGTAGCAGACAAATCAGAAGAAGCAAACCAAGATCTTGTGAAATCTGTGTTAAGTTTGACCAAAGGAGAAAGCAAAATCACGTATGAAAATACACCGCTTACTGTATCATCAGTAGCAGTAAATGACGCATCTGGAAACCCTAAAGGCATGTTAATTATACAAATCACAATAATATCAATACGGTGATACATTTCATTTGAAAAGTAATTAAATAACCAAGACTAGCTGTCTATAAATAAACGATAGTTCATCTCACCGCTTTTTTCTGTTAGCAGTAAATGCAAAGAACTAGTGAAGGCATTCTCGATATCAATAATGTTTTTGAATGAGAGACTTGATCATAAATAAAAATGATTTACATTATTTATCTTCAGTTATCACAAACACATCTTCGAAATGTGACCTGTATGTTATCAACAATCCGTGTGGGGAAAATGAGAAATGTGTTGAAGACAATGCCAGGGCTTATTGCACGTATGTTCTTTTTTGCTAATAGATCCTTATTTACTTATTAACATGTTAAATCAAAACTTGTTTGATGAATTTGTAAGGTGTTCTTAAATGAATCTTATTTTTAAAAAGTTAGAAATTTATAATGATAGATGTCTACTTTCGCACTTTTATACTTATTATTATTGTCATTTTTTGTTTATAGAGGAATTGTGGATTCGAGTAAGTATACTTTTCTTCATAAAATATTCATTAAAAAAAACAAAATCTTTTTTAACATAACCTTCTAAATTTCTAATTAAAGAAAAAAAATTGTAATTGCAATTTTCTAATAATAGTGTTACAAAATCATATGAAAGAGATTTTTTCAATACTGGTGATCGACCTCTCATTTAGATAAGATTTCTATGAAAGAATGTATGAAAAGATTTTGCTGGGAATTCTCTTTTGTTCTTTCCGACTTTCCGTCAGCCCATCACTTGTCAGGAGTATATCTTTTTCTCCCTTTGGTCCAATCTAGCTTATACTTGACCCACAGGGTGTCTTTGATAAGAGGGCGTGAAATGATCTTTGATATTGTTGTAGGTTAAGGGTCAGAGTCAAATTATACATATACTACTCATTCCTCCACCCCCACCCCATAAAGAATATATACTCTCCCCTTAGCCCTGTCTGGCTCATACTTTGCATAAACAGTGCTTTAAGGTAAAGCGGCAAAGGTCAAGGCCCTATCAGACCAGAGCTTAAATAATTTTCCCTTAGTCCTAACTAGCTCATACTTTACGTCCACTGAGCGTTTGGATAAAGGATCTGCAACGACTTTGAACCAAGTCTATGTTTCAAGATCTTTCAATGTCGTCGTGGTCACGTGGTATGGTCAGGGTGTAGTGCGAGAAAAAGAGCTCCGCTGTTTTTATTTAATAATTCATACAAATTACGCTTCACAAACTATTTTGAGTGCACAGTGTGGACTATACTGGAGTACGAACGACTGGACAGCCGTTTAAAGTGTGTTCGAGTGGAAATATTGAGGTATTTACTAATTTTCCTGCACGAATAGATTGTCGTTTCAAAATGTCGACAGAGACCCCGATGAGCTTAAGGAGACCGGAAAAAAAAACTGACAAAAAAACATTGGACAACCCTTTGAAAACATCCGAAAAAAGGTACGTGCAGTTGAATTTAAATTCAGCATCGACTTCTATTAAAAATTCAGTGGTATCAGATAAACAACCTCAAAAAAAGAAACGATCAAGTAGTTCAGACATAGATACCCTTAATGGAACCCCAGATTTGACCAGGGACTTGAACAATATTCAACAAAGCCTGCTCGAAATTCGTCAAACAATGGTAAACAAATCTGAGTTAAAAGATATTGTGAAATCTGTCATTGCCGAAGTGAAAAGTGAGTTAAAGGATGAAATAAAAAAAGAAGTTTTGGCAGAAGTTAGTAGAGATTTAAAAACAACTTGAAATCAGAAATAACGGATTCGGTCAGGGAAAATTTCGATCTAAAAAAACCAAAGAATTTGAATGTCAAGTAAAAGAAGTGTCAGATGGTTTCAATCTGGATTTCGACACTTTACGCGAAAAATTACATGAACAGAATAAGGAACTCAGATCTTTGAAAGAAACTATTAAAGAGTGCGAAGAAATTTCAGTAGACGCCTTAAAACTGGCGAACCAAAACCTCCAATATTCCCAGAAAATAACATAAAGTTCATGGGTTGGAAAGAACAAAAAGACGAAAATCTTAGGATGGATCTATGTATCATTCTGAAAGAAAAGGCCGGTGTAGCTCTAGACCCCAACGATGTGCTGGAGATACACAGATTGCCTCAAGGGAATCGCGGTGGGATAAGACCGGTGATTGCAAAATTTAAGTCCACAGAAGTTAAGGTCAAAGTCATCAAAAACCGATCAAAAGAAGAAATCAAAAAATGTTTCACCATGTACGACCACATAACCCCAATGAACGCAAAACTAATTCACGATTTGAACAAGAACCCACAAATTCAATCCGCATGGTTGTACAATGGAAAAGTTTTCGCTCTTGATAAAGACAATAAAAGGCATAGATTTGACATATTTGACAATGTGAACATGAAGGTGAAGCATTAAATATCAGCGATGTGCCAGCGGAGCCTTGTGTGAAGACATTTCGATCGGGATCGATTTTGGGTGACCGGGATCGGAATGCACATAAAATCTTGTAACTTTCGTTTTTGCGTGTGTAACTTTCGTTTTTGTGTATGGAAGTGTGTGAAATGGCGATGTGTGAGTTTGGGTGAAAGAATAATTTTTGAAAAGGTACTTAGGATATGTTGTTGTTTACATAAGTTATCTTATTACTTTTTATTTCTTTTTGATGTAACAATAAATGGCTGATTTGATAAAAATAGCATCAGTGAATTGTCAAGGTTTACATACATCTTCGAAAAGGCAAGACGTACTAAATTTTTTCAAGAAACAAGGGTATTCAATATTATGCTTACAGGATACACACTTTACATCTGAAATTGAACCATTTATTGAAACGCAGTGGGGATATAAATGTATATTCAATTCATTTCGGTCGAACTCAAGAGGTGTCTGTCTTCTTTTTAACAATAATTTTGAATTTAAAATACACAATGAAATTAAAGATAATGAAGGAAATCTTTTAGCGATTGATATAACCATCGAGGAGAATCGTGTTACTATTATTAACATATATGGTCCAAATTATGACAGTCCATGTTTTTACGAAGAAGTCCGTGATATTTTTTTGAACCTAGATAATGACTATTTTATACTTTGTGGAGATTTTAACCTTGCTTTAAATCCTGTGTTGGATACAGAAAACTATATCAATGTTAATAACCCAAAAGCAAGGGACAAGGTTCTTGAACTGATGAAGGATTTACAATTAGTTGATTACTACAGGATTCTAAATCCAAGCAAAAAAATATTTACTTGGAGAAAAAGAAATCCTCTAAAACAAGGCCGACTTGATTATATACTAATATCTGAAAGCCTGTCAAACATGGTAGAAACAATTTCTATTAAACCTGGTTATAGATCAGATCACTCTGCAGTACTTTTGGAGTTAAAATTCAATAAATTTGTAAGAGGCCGTGGGCTATGGAAGTTTAATAACAGTCTTCTGACAGATAAAACTTACATTGAAAAGGTTAAACAAACTATTCATAAAGTCCAAGATCAATATCTACATGATGATGATATAAATCACAGTATTTTTCTGGAAGTTTTACTTATGGAGATCCGTAGTATTACAATTTCATATTCTTCATTTAAGAAGAAAGAAAGAGATAAAATTGAAATTACCTTACTGAAAGATATTGAGAATATTGAGTCACAGTCTGATATTGATTTTGAGCTTTTGCATGAAAAAAAGTCTGAACTTGAAAAAGTTCGAAAAGAAAAGTTACAAGGTCATATTATAAGATCCCGGGCTAAGTGGGTAGAAGAAGGAGAGAAACCAAGCAAATATTTTTGCTCACTAGAGTCTCGGAACTTTCTAAATAAAACTATTAAAAAAGTTGAAACACACAACAATAACACTATATATGATCAAAGCAGTATCCTTCATCAGGTCAAAACTTTTTATGAATCTCTTTTTTCTTGTAAAGACTCAGATCTTCTAGATATTAATCTTGAAGATATAATAAAAACTGACATTCCAAGGTTAGATACATCCACTTCAATATCCCTTGAAGGCGATATATCGGAAAGTGAGATTTATAATGTGTTGAAAAATATGAAAAATAACAAATCTCCAGGGAGTGATGGTTTTACTGTTGAATTTTTTAAGTTTTTCTGGAAGGATTTCAAACATTACATTGTGTCTGCGGTTAACCATATTTTTGTTAAAAAAGAGCTCCCTATATCTCAAAGGCTAGGAATTATTACATGTCTACCAAAAGGGGACAAACCCAGACAATATTTGAAAAACTGGCGTCCAATTACCTTGTTGAATGTACTATACAAATTAATATCAGAATGTCTCAGTTATAGAATTAAAACT
The DNA here is from genome assembly GCF_025612915.1 of Magallana angulata. Classification (NCBI taxonomy): domain Eukaryota; kingdom Metazoa; phylum Mollusca; class Bivalvia; order Ostreida; family Ostreidae; genus Magallana; species Magallana angulata. The sequence goes on along the minus strand of NC_069111.1, from coordinate 28,411,890 downwards.
GTTTTAAATTATTTGATATCAGAAACTCAATCTGGTTTCATAAAAAGTCGTTATATAGGAGAAAATACCAGATTTGTTTATGATCTAATGTCTTTTACTGAAACAAAAAATTTACCTGGTTTACTTGTGCTTATAGACTTTGAGAAAGCTTTTGATTCCATATCTTGGAAGTTTATTTATAAAGTTTTAGAATATTTGGGTTTTAGGGAAAATATGATTACATGGATTAAAATTTTAAATACACGGATCAAAGCATCAATCTTGCAGTGTGGTTTCCTTTCAGAACAAATTGATATAAATAGAGGATGTAGACAGGGGGATCCTATTGCTCCATATTTATTTATTCTATGTGCAGAAATTTTAGCAATTCTAATAAAACAAAATACAAATATCAAAGGTATTGTGGTTAATAGTAAGGAACATAAGATTATCCAATATGCAGATGACACAACTTTAGTACTTGATGGTTCACCAAATTCACTTTTTGCTGCACTTGACACTGTAGATTTTTTTTCTACTTTCTCAGGACTAAATATCAACAGCTTGAAAACAAAAATTGTTTGGATTGGTGCTAAAAAATTTTCTAAGCAAGTATATCACCATACTAGATGGAAACTAGTGTGGGGATGTACAACATTTAGTTTATTGGGAATAGAATTTTCTGTAGATTTGGAAAAAATAGTTAACTTAAATTATGATATCCAAATACCAAAAATTAAAGCTATGATACAACAGTGGAACAGGAGAATACTCACTCCCATTGGTCGAGTCACTGTAGCCAAAACATTACTTTATCCAAAGCTTAATCATCTTTTTATATCTCTCCCAAACCCGGGTAAAGAAACATTATCTTTTTTAAGTAATCTTTTCTATGAATTTATATGGAATTCAAAGATTGACAAAGTGAAGAGACAAATTATCACCCAAGATTATTTAAAAGGGGGATTTAAAATGCTAGAAATTAACAATTTTTTAAAGTCATTAAAATGCTCCTGGATTAGGAGACTTTTTAAAGATAAGAAACCATGGATGGACATCTTTTTTGAAATCCATGGCAATGAGGTTACAAAAAATATGCTTGATTTTGGTGACAAATATATGCATAATATTGTGAAACATAGTATTGTTTTCTGGAAAGATGTATTTCAGTCATACTTAACAATATTTCAAGCTTCGGATAACATAATATTTAAGCAAAAATTATTTTCTATGCCAGTTTGGTACAATACAAATATATGTGTTGGTAATGAAACAATTTATGTCAAATTGTGGTATGAACATGGTGTAAAAATAGTTAGTGACTTTTTGAATAATGATGGAACTTTTTTATCACAACATGATTTTGAAAAGCAATTTAGCTTGACAAATATTTGTACCATGCAATTTAATAGTGTTATCAGTGCAATATCTAAGTTTCTCAAGACCATGTCAGTTAATAGATCTGATGTGAGTAAAGATTTTTCACCATTTATTCCTTTTTATTTTGAATATATACTGTTGAATGAAAAATGTTCCAAAGTTTTGTATCAACTCATTAATAGTAAAGATATTGTTCCAAAGGCAATTCAAAAATGGAACACTGAACTATCACTTCACTTAGATATAAATGATTCTGTGAAAGATTTTTTTAAAATTTGTTTTAAGACAACAACTGATACTTCAATACAGTGGCTACAATACAGAATTCTTCACAGAATTCTTCCAACAAACTATTATTTAAAAAAGATTAATGTTATTTCATATGATGTATGTACTTTTTGTAAGGAAAATGTGGAAACAATTCAGCACGTATTTATGACATGTTCAGAAATACTTCCTATATGGAATAATCTTAGTATGTACATTTATAGGAAAACTTCAAATAGAATTGGCTTTAATGTTAAAAATGTACTATTTGGTGAACTTCCTTTCAATGGTTACAACAAAGTAGTTAATTTTATAATTCTGTACTCCAAGCAATACATTTTTAATTGTTCAAAACAAGACAAAAAACCTGACATTGTTGGAATGTTACATCATCTGTCATTCAAATATAAAGTTGAAAAATATATAGCTATCAAATCATGTGAGATTACAAAATTTAATAAACTCTTGGTAAATTGGAAAAACATATTTGAGATATAATTTTTAAACATGGTAAACAACTGTACTATTTATGTTTGTATATGTGCGTTTATATATATATATATATCCTTTATGTTTGCTCTTGAAGAGAAGGCAGTATGTAAGAGAGAGAAAGAGTGTGAAAGTTAGAATGCCAAAAAAAATTCTTATATATATTACCTTCTTTATGAAATCATATATGATTGTGAAAATGAAAACAAAAAAATAAATTATAAAAAAAAAAAAAAGATCTTTCAATGTCAACGGTGATGTCATAGCAGAACTCATAAAAATCCATTTCAGACCATACTTTATTAGGCATTGAAAGATCTTGCTCAGATTAAACAAAGATAATGCCTTTAAGTCAGGGATAAAATACTCTTTATATAAATCTATGCCAACTGGAAAATATTTAAGTTATAGATTTAGGACAAAGCAAAATCTTCTGAAATGCTTTTCATCCTATTGTGCATTATCTATGCAAGATCTTTTTAAAAGGTTGCCATCTCGATGGTGTCCAGTTTATTTGCCATTCTTTATGTCTTTTTAATTCATTGTTAACTTTTTTTTTTATAAAAAGAGAAATGATTTCAGTCGCTAGTTAAGTAACATCAGTAAAGTTTTTTTCGGTAATACAACAGGTTGACTGATGTGGTTTGAACTGATATAGTTTGTCAATATAAGCATATTTAAAACACCATAAGAAAAATTGTAGTATACATCCTTTATCAGAATTCCTTTAGTTGTAACCGACATAGATTCGTTTTTATTTTTTTCTTTGAAGGTGACGATTTCAAGTTAATTGTTGGACTTGGGGTCGGAATACCGCTCTTCGTTCTTGCAGTTCTTATTGGTATCATAATTGCTTTCTTTGTTCGAAGAAGGCGTCATCCAAGAGAAATGTCGTTATCGTCTTCTGATGACAATTTTGAGTGAGTTAACTTTATATGCACCTAAACGAAATGGCACTAGAACAACCATACAAAAGAAACATTTGTTGTTTTTTTCGACATTGTATACCTTCAATACTGATGATGGTGCGGTTTATGGTTTTTATTTTACATTATCGTATTTGACTCACGTACCTAATACTAGATTTGATATCATATATATTTTTCGTGTACCTGATCGATACTTTTCATGTTCAATAGAAACACTTATGGCAGAGATGGAATGTACTTTTCCTCGGGGATGCCGACTAAGATCGACAGCTGGGGTCGTTATGGGTCTCCATATTCTCCCCATAACTGGTCAGGTCACGACGGCAAGAGAGGAAGGGATGGTTTTGATGATTACAGTACCAGGGAACCATACAGTAAGTAGCTGATTATTATAATTATCTTATTATTAATATACAGATAGTTTTTAATAACCTTCAGAATAGTAAACCCTTGCTGATTTTCACATTATGAGATACATGTATCTAGTACGAAGAAGCATTTATGATTATAAATGAATAATTGACATTTACTACAAAATAAAGCAACGTTTGATTTTCACTATTTGTGGTCTTCATATTTACTTTCTTTTAATATTATTTACACATTTTGTTTCTTTATGATATGAATAAGCTTACTTATTAGTATTTATAATGCATTATAGTGTATGACAATGGCGTACAGTCAAATTTTTCGTGGGACTTCATGTATCAAGCTTTACAACCAAATGAAAAGGTATGAAATATTTTTACCTTAAGTTGATAAAAGGGCAATTTTTCTCGCATGAACATTGAGCTCTAAATGACCATACTTTATGACCAGTTGCCTTTCATTTTAGTAATTGTAATTTTATTATACATGAATGTATAATAATGATCTCTGTTTTCTATCTATATTGTAGTTTCAAATAAAACGTCCAGAGGTTAGCCCTAAACCTAGAAACACAGAGGTAATCTTTTTTTTAATTTTCAGTAACGGGATCTAACAATGCATTGAAATCAATACGAACTGTTTATTGTTTGGAATTAGTAAATGTATGTATTCATATTTTCTGTCTATAACATTAACAATGCAACATGTCCTCTCTCTCTCTCTCTCTCTCTCTCCCCTGAAAAAAAAAGAAGATGTTGTGGAAAAGTTGAACCTGAACCTTTTTAAAATAGGGATCTACATATATCTCTCATTGAAGAAAATTAAAACGTTTTAATATTGTAAATTTATGCTTAAAGTATTACGTGTCATGATTGTTCTATTTCTTTGTAGTGATAATGGAGAGAATGGAGACCGATTAACATATCATGTGTTCAGGAAGCTACTTTGTGCCATAGACAAGTGATCTGTTCAATAACTAGCAGCAGCCAAGTGTACAACCTGTATATGACATTGCCACGGGTCCTAATGGCCATCAGTATACATATCATAAAACGAAACGGTGTGAGAAAAAAAATATACACAACTTATAAATAGGGTTTGATTGCGAATGGATGTGTGTATGGCATGTTGATTGTGAAGTGAATATAAATATTTTATTGAAAACATATTTTTATATAGTTCATGTATGTTTGTAAAGCTTTTATCATAAAAGCAACAAAATCAAACTTAAAAACATTACAAATGAAGATTTGTTGGGGTTTTTCTCAATAAAATTGAATGCTGTATATCAGGTCTATCGTAAATACATTATCAAATGTGCAGTTTTGTACCCATTTTTCCTGGGGACTTGTCTTTATTAATGTATACAAGATATATGTAAGCCTAATGTTAAACTATTAATGTATATTCTAGGTTCTTTCAAGTGTATTTTGCAACTATATCAGGGGAATAGTTAGAGGGTTTGTTTTAGAAATTATGATTAATATACTTTTAAATTTTATATATGATACATAAATATATATTTTTCAAATATACCAATCGAAATTGTGTATTGTTCTATTATAATAAATTTGTTATTTTTGCTTAATCATTTTGTTATTCATTTCAAAATTAGAAAGTTTTGACGAGAAAAAATAATCCAACAGCAAATGAAATGACATATAAATTATCGTTTTCAGAGACTAGACACCCCTCATGAGAAGATCGTGTTCAGCTTTTAGCAACATGATGTTTTTCATGTCCATATTGATTTAATGATGTAAAAACGTCTTCAAAAATCAGAACTATCACCACTCTTCACTTCAATAAATGAATTTAACGATTGGATCATAATAAGTTTGTCTTAATCGAAAATTGTCATTATTTTAATATTTTAATCTCTAAATTGTCACATGAAAATGAAAAGTGATCGACTAAGTATAGAAATATTTGATATAATAATACTTTATAAAGTATCTGAAAGAGACGCTTGTTTGAATGGAAAGCAACTAAACTAGTTTTAATTCAGGACAAGAATAAGGCGCGATAATAGTTTATCACCATCTTTACATGCGCAGATCCAGAAAAATCCAAAGGGGGGGGGGGGGTCCGACGGTTATTTGAGTTTTATAATGTAAATTTAAAGAAATTGAATTTTGCAGTGGAGGGGGTCAAGTGTCCCTGGTTGCAACGTGAAACAAAATTAATGTTTTATTGTGACAGACTAAGGTCTTGGAAAGCTCTACCTATACTTAGTCTAATATAAATTGGTTTGAATGTTAAAATTCAACTTTATGAAATTAACAATATGACTTTTTAAAAAAAATCTTAGCTGAAGTTTTTCACAAAAGAAACAATGTAGATCAAATATTGAATTCCCGCTGTACTGTGCTACATGTATCACCTAATTTCCTTAAAATGCAGGTGCAAAGTCAAACTTATGATATCAATTACCGGTATGCTCCCAGTAAACGTTTAGCTCCATTAAAATCAGACAACATTTGATCTTCAAAACTTGATAAGTATCCTCATGCAAGTAATTTGAGAAGCTCGCTATGCATTGTAATTGAGAATTAGAGCATATTACAATGGGTCAACGCTATATATTTACTACGCATATAGATACACAATATATAGGTATTCTGGACGAACTTTCTTACACAACTTTGTGGCAGAATTTATGGGTATGTTAAATACACTCTAGTATTTTTTAATGATAACGTTCCAAATCCGATTTTTATCACAAAATATTTCAATCTTTATAAATAGCAACTTTGACAGAGGTTTTTATGACACTACATCGTTTAAAATATTGAGTGCTACTTCCGGGTACAAATATTTTGAATCAGTAAGTAAACTGGCAAAAAGTAAAGCTGCTTGGTCCGATTTTATGACAAATTTAATATACGCTAAAAACGGTAGTTTTATTTAATATGTGTATAATAATAATTACCTAATTAAAGGGGTTTTGTTGTTTTATTACATATTAAATATTTTCGTCTATTTTGTATGTGTTTGAAAGTGATCTATTGAACTGCCGGTCAATAGACTGCAATCTATTGGACCGCCTGTCAATAGACTGTGTTCTATTGGACCGCCAGTCAATAGACTGCGATCAATTGGACCGGAAACATATTTTAGAAAAAGTTTAATTGCTACAAGATAAAGATATTTATTATGTTTATTTTACTGTTGTTCTAAAAATTTATCTTTTGGTTCTCTGGTTATTGATTAACAACGATCTGAATGCATAATAGCATGAAAAACTTCTGTTATTAATAATTATGAACACAACATACCAAAAACATACCAAAAAAACGGAATTAGGTAATAAAACAATTATTTAATGCCTGAACATTCAATAGACCCGAATTTTTTTCCCTTGGTGCAGAGAACAGCTCAGTATGATCTATTGCCCTTGGCCGTTGGCCTCGGGCAAAAGATCATACTGAGCTCTTCCCTGCACCTCGGGAAAATATTTGGGTCTATTGACTGCTCAAGCATTAAATAATTGCATATCTAATTAGTGTTTTCCGGTCATATCAGCGTACTTACGAAACAAACTCAAAGGGACACGATTTTAGATCAAATATTTTATCTAATTTTTATGTATAAAATAGTTTTCTGGTGCATTTTTAATGATTGACCAAAATATTGAATGTTAGTGTCAAGTTACAGGTGAGATACAGAGGTAAGAATTGGTTGTTATGTAAACAAAGCTCGAGTCTTATAGTTGTTTACAAAAAAAATGCAATGTAGAGAATTACCATTTCTTTGACAAAATGACAGGTAAAAACAACTTAAACTAATTCAGTATCTTCATAAATACTATTATCAACAAAAGAAAGATACATTTGAATGAAACTTACACCAATACAACATATATATAAAAAAATGACAATATTTGAGGTTGTTTACAAAACAAAGAATTATGAACTCTGTATCTTGCTTATAACTTGATATTTGACTTTCAAATTTTGACATAGCATTATTAACTTCTAGATTTATCAGTATAAACATTGAAAATGGAAAAAAAAATTGAAAATTTTATGAAAAATCGTGTCCAAGTCCCTTTAACATGAAACAGTAACGTGTTATTTTGACCCTTATTGACACTCGCCCTAGAATTTCGAGGCGTTATAATTGTACAACAACATTCATTATAATAAATAGAAACAAGGTTTTAAACATGTTTCGGCAGATCAAAAATAAAAACGTATATTCAAAACTTTACTAATCTTTCTAAAGTTTTTTTTTTAATTTACAATCGATGCATAAATTACAGACAGAATAAACCCAAGCAATAGGAGTCGAAACCAACCCTTTATCTAACTTTTCCATGATAAATCAGCTTTGTTTTTAACTCACTTGACCAAAAGTTCGTTGTCCATCCGTCTGTCCCTCCTGAAGTCCGTCTCTCTGTAAACTTTTCATATTTTCCAAACTTGGTAAAAAGCATCCTCATTGAAAGAGATTTTAAATTGTTAGACTGAAGGGCGGACCTCTTTTCAAAAGAGAAGTAATCACAAAAAAGTGAAAGTAGGTTGTATGTCTTAATAAATCTTCTTCTCAAGAACCACTGTACCAGAAATGCCAATATTGACATGAACATCAAAGCTTGTAAAAACAGAGTTTATATTTAATTCTAAAATCTGTGTCCTCGGGCTAGTATAGATTAAGGTATTAAATCATGCTGGGTATATTAAGCTGGGTACCAGGGTTAAAGAGTTAGAGACTGGTTTTGATCATGTTTTAGTTGTTATTAATGTCAATAAATAGCATTATGTACATGTATTATAATAATTGGTACCAATTTTACAATCTAGGATCATTCTTGCTGTTTTAACCATACTTTTTAATTATGTAATCTGTGGAGAATCCTGACTATTTCCATCATCATTCATTTTTTGGAACCTTAACAACGTATATCAACATGCACAGAATATATGTGCGATAACCAAAACTGTCTCATTGGATCGCAAAAAAACCCAAAAAGTTAAAAAAAAAAACAAGAATATAAAAAAAACAGGAAAAAACCCATTTACAAAACAAGTACAAAAACTGAGGGTTAAACACTTTATGTTCCTTATTCTTTAGAAAATCAGTCATCATACATATACTGGCATACAATATCATACGTGTTGCCCACGCTCTAAGAAAATAAAATGAGAAACAGGGATGCCATAGAAACGACTTTGTAAACTCACACTCTTTAAATATAACTTTTACTGAACATTTTATTTCTAAAGAACGAAATTTACAATACCTCTAGAATGCATACTAACAAAAGAATATTAATACAGTACTTGTTCATATATTTGTTTTATCTCAGACTGCCGAAATCAGAAAAAAATGAAAAGGAAAAAAAATTAATTCTGTTTTATTTTTCATCCATTCTAAGAAAATGAATATTAGAGGAGGAGAATCCAGCACTGTCCCATTACTGTCTGCCCTGCTGCTGTTTACCAATGGCTGTCTTAGTAGTAAGTAAAATTTTCATTCAAAATTGAGTAGCGGCTGAGGATTTTTAAGGCCAAATTAAGGGTTTTCAGGATACCACCGGGCGTCGTCTGGTCCGATTATATTGTTTCATTTGTCTTCGTCTTGCCACAACTTCTTGATCAATACGGATTTAATATGTAGCTTTGTGTTCACCACGTAAATTTACAACAAAACTTAAACCAGCTATACTAGAATTTGCTGATGAAAAATAAAACCAGGATTTTTTTTTCATAAGCTATAATAATGGGTGATTGCCACAAATGCTCTTGAGAAGCCTGAACCCTAAAACTAAAAAAACAACATGAGTGCATTGTTTATAAATTTTACTATAGTTTCAGATACACAGACTCCACACAGTTGATCTATAGTTGATAACTAATCTCCCAAAAAGGAGTAGGAATTTTACATGAAAGCTTGTCTGCTGTAGGAGCCAACGGTCAGAATCTTGACCTCTGAAAGCAAGAAAGTGTGCATGCTGTATTTTTATTTTTTTCTGGAACATGTATAGCTCAAACCAGAGTATTATAACTAAGAGTATTCAATACCAAGTTTCGAAGCAAAACTACAAACCGTTTTTGACGACTTGAAATCAACGATATGATACGTCGTCAATAATTATGTAACAAATATTTTTTAGCTTCAAAAGGTTCTGCCAAAATAAAAAATTGTAAACCAACAGGTATAAGTTCCAGAAATGTTGAATCCATTACGGTCTTAAAAAGCCATTGTGAAGGTCAATCAAAATAACATCATTCATGACCAAATATTATCCCACACACTTTGAAACCTGAGCTATATGTACATGTATAAACTTCAAGTGGTTCATCATTTTGCCATGTTAGAGATGGACAAGAATCGAAGTTAATCCGTTAATTTGCAAGAAAAAATCTACCCAAATTTCTAAATTAAATTCGTCTTATTTCTTTTGAAATTCTTAAGAAATGGAAATATTTTTACCTCCTGCATTATACACGACATCAAAATGCTCTTCCCGGGGGCAATGATTTAACCACAAATTTTAGTTATTGTAGATTTGATAATGACTGTAACTTTTAAACAGTGTTCTTTTTACAACTTAATGCTTTTTTTTTTTGTTCAGTAGTTTTATCTCCTGTAAGGAAAATAGTTCTTGAAACTGTGTCTTTGCCTAAATCTATGAAAGAAATAGATCTTCATGGGTTAATGATTTTTTTTTGGAACTAATGAGATTCCTAAAATTTAGTCACCTTAATCATATGTGCCATTAACAATCATCTGTGTTTGTTCTACCTATGAATAAATAATCATCTAAATAATGAATTATCCCCCTTTCATAAGACCTTTGTTGCATCTCCTAGTGAAGAAAAAAGAAAAACATCTCGAATAATGAACAAAATATTGAACAACCTATTTGCAAACATTTCTCAACGTTATATGAATTTAAAAACTTGAACCTTGCAAATATCTTCAGAAAAAAACTTGTAAGAGTCTAAAAGCACTCGAAATATCCATTTATGCCATAAATGCACCCTTACCCATCTCCTGCATCAGCGATAGGGCTTGGTGAAATGTAGAATAAGACATTCAACAATATTGCTGATCAATGTGATCATTGATAATATTGCCAAAAGGGTATGATAAATCAAAAATCAATGACCACCATCCTGCTTTTTCGGAGGGATACCAATAGAATTGCGCCATGAAATACATGTAGGTTCACAAGAAAAGGGACCCAATACTCTACCTAATATTATTTCCTTATTTATTTATGTAACATAACAACGTGTTCCTCTGCAGATATAATGTGAGATTCAACCCTCTTCCAATGCCGGTATATTAAAGAGAAACCCATTTTTAAATCCATTTCATAAAACTGTTGCTGTTTGTTTGTTTGGGTAATTTACCAGTAAGAAATCTAAGTTTGTTGAGTTCACTGAAGTGATCCCAATATCCCATAATTAATGTAACAATTTCCATGAAGTTTTGTCGTCCTGTGTGTATTGCTGATTCCTGGAAAAAAATTGTTGTTGGATTTATTAAGCAAGATCTGAGTGCTTATGTAGTAATTTGATCAGATTGATTATTCTTGAAGAAGTTGATTGCAGCTAGGATGATATGCTTTTCATGTGATGCAAAGATGTAAATACTTGCAATATTGTTTCTGATAAACACCTAGCTCTATAAAATGGAAGGCATACCATTTCAAATACCTACAAGTGGATTGATTGACAATTGCATTTCATTGGATGTTTGCATGTAAAACAACCATGGTTCAGCACCAATAGATCCAAAGCTTTAAGAAGAATCCACGGACTTAATCAAGCAATCATAGACCAATCTGTCTGAATTATTGTTTGTTGCAACTTTTTAAATTATTGATATATACCAAATAAGTGAAATGCCTTTTATTTGATGTTTTTCTAAGTAAATTAAACCATGTATGAGAAATGAGAAAAGAAAAGATAAGATAATCTTTATTTCCTACAAATTAATGGAGAGCGTTGCATAATCAAACAATAAATCCATACGTTAATTGAACTGAAACAAGACATATTCTTAATTTTCATATTTTTGATGGACAATTATAAATTACAGCAGTCTTTTGCAAAAAAAACAAACCAAAAAAACCAGTCCTATTCTTTTTTATACAATATAAATGCAACAATGAACATAATCTGCTTGGCTTGAAAAAAAAATCACCCTCTGATAAACAATTTGATAAGGAATTTCTGTGTTTGATTGTGGAAGCAATTGAATACAAAAGGAAGAGCCTATTAATTAACGATAACGAGTGTTATTGTCTCTAACCAAACATCACAACCAATTACATTATATGTACCGATCAAGTAAATTCGTTTCCATATGACATAAATTTAAACGTTATAAGTAAATGTTAAGAATTCATACTACCATCCTCCTAGAAATATCGTAAGTTTGGTAAAATGTGTGAAGAGACGTATTGCGTCTATATACACTCATGTATATCTACCGAAATCTTGTCACATATTTTTCATTAACATGCATACATGAGTAGGTAAAAATATATGATACACATGGCTTATATGTAACAAGTATGACTTAAACGGAGCTTTTCAATGATAAAGGCAATAAATTCGTTACAAAACATATACAGCATACCCAGGTTATAACATCGACATTTCTAAATCAAATAACAAAATCAAGAATTTTTTTTTTCTTTGGGGTTCTATCCCTAGTCCCTGAACCACATCATGGCCACCCGTACAATCTCCTCTCCCCAAATAAACTCAAATTAATGATTGTCACATTGCAAATGGTAATAACTGCATGTTATAAATGAAGGTATCCTGGGCAAATATTTCGGTCTGCACCGAAGAACAAAATGGAAGAAATGTACAATTATAATATTTTATGAGGTCAAAAGTTTTCAAAGAAGAATTTAAGTGGGAAAAATTTTAATGATATATAGTATTATTTGTTCAACTCAAGTAAGCATACATCAATAATGAACATAAATATATTATTGGGAAACATTTTTCGAAATAACATACAAGTCAACTTTAAGATACATTACATTCTGACTGATAGATTGAAAAAAATCACCAAATTATGCAATCGTCATGTTTGACGCAAAGTAGTAAGACATTATTCATGTATTTGATACACAATAAAATTCAAGTAACAATTTTTAAGTTTTGTTCAAGAAAAGAGCGCTAAAAAGCCTTACAATGTGCTACGACCTTGAACGCACTCTTTTATGTATTAAAAACACAATATCATTTTCAATTTATTCAGTTGCCTGTAATGACACACATTATGGCACTAGCTGCAATCAACTGTGTCCATGTATTACTACAAACACTGCAGACTGTGATGATACATTTGGTACTTGTACTTGCCTCCCTAATTGGACCGGAGAAAATTGTAAATGGCAAACCCTATTGTGTGTGTTCCAAATAAATTTTGTTCTACAAAGAAATCAAACTGCACTGTGTTAAATCTGCGCTTGGTCCAGCGGTCACACCGTTTACATATGATTAGTATAAGTGGCAGTATCACCTCGTTCTTTCACTAAAACATTATGATTGAAGAAAAGCGCTTATTGCAACAAATATATTTATTTATCTCTTTGATTATGTTTAAAATGGGTAATTACTATATTTGGTTCAAGATTATTTCCTGAATTATCCTTGACTGACTAAAAATAAAAGCAAGCGATCTAGGTTTGAGATTTTCCTTAGGGGGTCAAAGCAGTATGATTTTTATGTAGTTGAAAAACAGAACTCAAAATAAACAAGTAAAAAATTACGACGGCGTGGAAGGGCTACATTAAAAAAAATATATGAATCTTATTTGTTCGGATGAATAAATTATTTGTATGGACGAACTACAACTTATTCGGACAAACTTTATTACCTATTTTTTCAGACAACTAATTTATTGGTTCAGACAAATAAGCTTTTTTTTCTCGGACGAATTAGAGTTTGTTCGGACGAATTCGTCAGAACAAATCGTAATTCGCCAAAAGGAGAAAAAAATATTCGTCCAAACAAATCTTAATTCGTCCGACGAAATATCTTATTCGTCCGAACAAATCCTATTTTGTCTGAACAAATTATAATTTGTCCGAAAAAATATTAATTTATCCGTCTGCACAAATCCCAACTAATAAGAAATCAAAGTACTGAAGTACTGACGGGAGTTGGTTTTATCAAATATTATCTATTTTAAAATCAATAATATGGAATTTTGCATGCATGACAAGTAAATTCCTATAAGTATTTGAATTACGCACATTTTTCATAATATGAATTCTCCTACAGGAAATTTGTGAAAAGAACTAGTCCATCAGACTGCGTATCAGTAATCGAAATAGTTATGAGAAATTGTATGGATCCAAGCAAAATTGAACTCTGTCTCGTTCAACCAGAGTCTTAGCTGTATCTGTTAATCTCCGACAAGCAAGAGAGACTCTCTGCTTGTCGGAGGTTATGGGAGACAGCCGAGCGTCTGGTTGAACGAGATTATATTGAACTCTGGCGTAGGAATACATAAAATGTACGACTTCAAAAAATATCTTAATTGTTGGTACCATTTAAAATCTGACTATTTACAAGGTATCCATAAATTAGTTTCCTTGAAAAACAATGCTTAAGAAATCATTACATCGAATTTATTGATTAGAACTAAATGTTGTCAGCAGTTTTAATTTGTGCTCAAGTCCAAACAATGTTTCGGTTTGCCTGAGTTACTGCATAGGATAGTTGATTAAAACAAATCCCAAAAATCGTACTTAGTCTGAACAAATCGCTTATTCGTCTTAACAAATCGTAATTCTTGAAAGCAAATAACTAACTCTGAAAAATCCTATCTTGTCCGAACAAATTGTAATTCGTCTAAAGAAATTGAAATCATTTATTCGTCTGAACAAATAATTTATTCACCCAAACAAATAGATCATTCGTCTGAAAATTTTTTAATTCGTCCTAACAAAGTACTAATTTGTCCGAACAAATAACTAATTCGTCCGAACAAATAAGATTTATTTATCATTTCATCATGCGCTTCCTCGCCGCCGTTAAAAATAAAATAAACTGATTTTAAATAAAATATATTTAAGGAAAAAAACGAGTTAGAGGCTACCATATATGGCTGTTTTATTTATTCATATTATATTTTGTTGTTCATTTATTTTAGAGAAAGTACCTACGTATGTACCAGGTGAGTATAAGATATTCTAAGAATACATTTCATAACATGTAATAGAGTAGGCATTGGACATAACATTTACTTTGTTTTGATTTTGATTTTACAGATCCAGCTTAACTTAAAATTGGAATAGTTTTGACTTTTGCTAATGACATACCACTTTCTGACTATGAAAATGTAAGGCAAACGATGAAAGTATCGGTAAGATAATGCTCAGCTTATGTTTTATTACTGAGCTTATTTCAAGCTTTTTTCATTTTTGATGATAAATATAATACATTTTTTCATTCAATAGCTGACCAGGTTCTACAACAGGAGAATTTTTGGATTCATTAGAGTGATAATTCTTGTCATTAGGTATTTGATTCATCAATGTTTATAGATGATGGGTTTAATACACTCTATTATATATACAGAACAAATAAATGCTAATTCAGCATTTTCAAAAAATTATCAGACCGGATCTAAATGCCAGTCGAATCATAATTATATTTCAAATCAGGAGAGGAAGTACAGTTGTTGAACACGAAGTTACAATGAACAAAACAGAAGCAAACCAAGATCTTGTGGAATCTTTGTTCAGTTTGTCCGGCGGAGAGAGCAAGATCAAGTATAAAAACGAAATACTAACTACATCATCAGTAGTAGTAAGTGACGCATCTGGAAAGCAGCAAGGCACGTAAAAAATACAAATCACAGTAACGTCAATAACGTGATACATTTGGAAACAAAGAAAAATATTTACAGCAACATATGTCTTCTTTCAACCTCAAAACAACATTTGTGCATTCAGTTTAAAAGTTAAAGATTAAGGTATTTTTAACGAAAATACATTAAAAAATTATATGGTTTGATTTTTGTACTGATAGTTATCACAACGTCATCCTCCAAATGCGACGTTTACGTAATCAACAACCCGTGTGGGAGGGATAAGAAATGTGTTGAGGACAATACCACGCCTTATTGCAAGTATGTTCCTTTTAAATCAACACATCCCTACTCAAAGGTTCTGTTCATTCATAGCCCGGGCTATTTAGTTCATTAAAAACTTATTTTCATATATTGTTATAGGTATATTATGTGTCTTTTTTTCTTTTTTTATAGACAAATTGTCGATTCAAGTAAGTATTAAATTTGTTTTCGTTTAGACAGTATATGTAACAGGCTTGGGGTGAATTACATTTTAAAGTAATGTATACATTACCATTACTTCATGAATAAGGGCATTAATTTACCATTACTTAATTTTCTTGAAGTGATGCATTTCATTACCATTACATAAGTAAAGTAATGCATTACCATTGCCATTACTTTGTGAAAAGTCAGTAAGTTTTAGAAAAGTAATTTAAAAGCTGAATAAAGAGTTTTTGCAAATGTTTCATTGATTAAACATGCTTTAACATATTTACAGGTTCATGTTCAGTATCAGGTTCAAATTTAATGACTTATGCAAGATTGCTGTTGCTCTTTATGATCCTATGATCTTATGGTGCCATTTTTTAACTGCATTCTGTCGGGTGTAAAAATCAAGAATATTCAAGTGTTCAGGCAATAACAGAAAAAAATACATGAGTCTTGTATTTATATCTGTCCAGACTATTGTACTTAAAACATGTATACAACAGAGAGAGAGAGAGAGAGAGAGAGAGAGAGAGAGAGAGAATATTTTCACATGGGTTATAATACTAGAAGTAAGTTGTAAGCTTCAAGAGATCATGGTTGGACAATGCATTCTTTTTAGTGCCACAGTAAAGAATTCATTCAATGTACAACTAAGTTAGGTACATTTTTTAAATGATTTGAAATTCTTAATAACAACACCCTTAAAATGTTATGAAATTATGTTGATATAACTAGTTATCTTGCCAATTTAAGAATGGATTATTAAATTATTTTAACATACTTAGCCATACAACTAAAATATTTTTATCTCAAAAACTATTTTTCTTCTTTAAAACGATTTTTAATCAAATACAATTTCAGTTATTCAAATCATCACGATTTTACAAATGAACATGCATAGAGAAGCATAGTTATGCAAAGTAATGCCATGTTATGCCGGCATTACGCTAGATTTTTGGAAGTAATGCATTACATTATCATTAATTGTAATGCTACATGTAATATTGTGGCATTAAACATAACTAGCATTACTTTGAAAATATGTAATGCCATACATTACAATTACATTTAGCATTACCCCAAGCCTGATATGTAAACATAATATACTGATTTTAACTCAGAGATTACCACAATTTAAAATCAGTTATGAAAAAGACAATCAATAACCTATTACATGTGGCGTTAAAAAAATTCATAAGCATTATTCTACAGAAAGATCCTTCTTCTGATATTGACTGCTTTCAGTACATGTAACTCGATATAAATACTTATTTTATGTATCTTTAAGATATGGAATTAATTTTGGCATTCGGGTTCTGGGGAGTCTTCGAACATGTCTAACATTTGATGGAATTTAAATGTTACTTTAACAAGGGTGGCTGTTTGTACACCAAATAAGTTCTCACTGATTGGTCTAATCATGCAACATTTTTATTGGATATTCTTATAATCACTGATTGTTTAAAAACGAAGACATTTGATTGGCTAAACGCATGTGGCATTTCAAACCAAAAGTAAAATAATCAAACTATGTTTTTGGACACTTTTTGTATTATTATAATAATAATTTTAAAAAGTTTCACTCTGATATTAGAAACACGTACAATTGACATTCTGATGTACATGAACACGCATATGTTTAATTAAACATGCATATGAGAGTTTGTGCTGTTACCACTTTGTTGATATGTCCGTGAAAGGGTTGTATTTGTAATGTCATAACACGAACTGTTTTATATGTTACATGTATACATCTTGATTAACATCATCGTATTAAAGCATGTTTTTGGTGATTTTTTGTTTCTGGTTAAAAGAAATACACCATTTGCGGTCGCTCTTATGACTGTTCATTGTTCATTTTTTTTTTGGAAGGTGACAATTTCCGGTTAATTGTTGGACTTGGAGTCGGAATATCACTTTTTGTTCTAGCAGTTCTCATCGGACCTATCTTCGTCTACTTTATTCGAGGAAAATTTAATCCAGTTGTATTGCCTAACAATGATTACGTTGAGTAAGTTTATTCTTGATTAACGTAAATAGTTAGACACAAAATCAATCGGTTTTAGCACAATGATTGTATCGAATAGTTTATCAAACAGGCGTATGTTCATAGTTTCTAAACTAGTTTATATGTACAATTATTTGACTTCTTTAAGCCTTATTACCTGTATGTTGGAAAGAAATGCCCTTTTGTATTTTCCTGCATTTCATGATTTATATATTAGATTAAAATCATGAATATTTAAAACAATCCTTACGAAGAACCCGATTGCAACTTGCAAGCCATAAACTATTTTTATATAAAACAAACAAATGATTAAACATTTAATGGACATGTAACTCCTGAAATCGATTTCCGCTAGAATTCTAACAAAATTTAATCCCCACCCAAATTTTACAATGAATAAAGGAAATTAATTAAACACGGCAGCTGATTCTTGCATATAATCATGAAGGTTCATGCGCCTAAACAGAGACCACGTAAAACTTCTACATTTTTAGCAAATTGATATTTTGAACTTTAATCATATCTATCTTCCTTATTCTATGCGTTTACGTGTTAATGTCAAATAAATGTAGTATTCTTGGACACCCTGTATTATATCTATTCAGATAACATAACTTTTTTGTGTTAATATAATTCATTTTCTTCATTCCAACTCATACAATTTTAACAGAAACACCTACAGCGAAGGAGAAATGTATATTGTTATGGGAAAACTAACAAAGGTTGATAGCTTGGATCGGTATGGGTCTGAATATTCTCACTGGGCTGGACACCGTGGCGAGAGATGAAGGGGTGACTTTGATGACGTCAGTCGTACGAGGGAACCATGCAGCACACATGTTAATGACACTATTGATCAAATAAAGATTTGCACCTTTTTTGCGAAAAAGGTCACATGACAAATATTGTATTAACTGTAAATGCTGTTACGGATCTTACAAGGCTGATATGGATACATATTACATAATCATTGCTTTCAGAACTTTTCTAGTTATTTGCTTCTGAATCAGTAATTAATCAATTCGCTGTTTATAATAACTTTTTTATACCTTATTGTTAGAACGTGACAGTTGTACAGTGTATTTAAATTCTGGTTGTAAAAGTACAACTATTTGTAAAATTGACAATTTTGACATCGTTCACCTTTTGAAAAAATAAATACATTTCTTGTACATGGTTTTGTTATTATCAATGATAACTAATTCCGCAACACCGTGTTAGTCTTTTTTTTCCAGTTTTCAGTTGGTACATGTATATGTGTATATTGTTTTCCCTGTTGTTTTAAGCATGAATGCTTATTTTTTGGATGTCGTTGGTCCTTCGACACACCAAGCGGTGCAGACAAATTGAATGACGCGCGTTAGCGCTTTATGATAATTTGTCTGCACCGCTTGGTACGTCATTGGACCTATTTATTTCGCCCCCGCGACTAAAAATATAGTGATAGAAATTTTGTAGAGGAAAATCATTTTTATTAAGGAGTAGATATAAATTAATGACATGAAAACTAAAGTTGGCCTCCTTAAAAGTTATTTGTGACACTTTCAGTCAAACAGGTAGCAAAGATTATGGGTACTAATATCTATAGTTCTGGACGACCCCACAGAAATTTATTAATATGTACCCTTATATGTACTGCTAATTTCCATTGATTATTTTACTGCATTGCACAAGTATTAGTATATTAAACAGATACCGCTTTCCATTTTTACATCGAGATTGAAACCAAATAAGCGATAAGTAGATGCTATAATCGTTATTATTTTTGGATGATATTAAATCAATTTAAAAATATTGGTTGTAATTATTACATGTATTATCCCTTTACATGTAAATACTCAAACTCTTGATAAATTTTCATGAAAATTGTTATTGTAGGAATGAGTTGTCCGTGGTCTTTCAATAAACCAAGATATCGATGCCATGATATCAAAAGAGCTAGAACAATCAAGGCAGTCTATGGATAATATCATGATAAATAAATGTTTATAAATTAAATATTAAAGAATGTTATTGGGATTTAAAAGGTTCTACAGTTGAGATCAAAGCTTCGAAACTTCAAATATATATCGAATGTAGTATTATTTGATGATTTGGGATTTTGAAAAATAAAAAAAACAACATACTTTTTTCAATTTTTAGTTAAATTCAGACATGTTTCAGTGTTAACATTATATTTTGAACTAATTTTTATACTGAAAGAACCGTAAGCAACAAAACATGATCTCTTTGACACGACATAAATTTTGCAATTAAAATAAAAAAGATCTAGGGGCATGCGTTTTGTATTTTTAATTTGTTCACCGGGACTAAAATACGCCCTAGTGCAAAATTTGTGCATAGTTATGTAATATTTGCACAAAGTTGTAAATGTTGCATGCAAACTGGGCTAAAATCGCTGTTTAGATTAAATCTTTTTTCATATTTTCGTATTCTCCGGAAATAGTTACCCAGGAAGTAAAAATCCCCACAGAACTTTAAGTTTAAATGCAGACTCGACCAGAGAAGGAACTAATAGCCCATTATCTCTGAACGTATTATAAACCAATATGTACATTTGGCTTATGCTATCCCTTTTGCATTTATTCCACATGTGCTATCAAGTAGTTTTAGAGGAGGATTGCTTTCGTGGAAGGCTGTAAATGAAACAGAAATAACTATGTTATTTTATTTAAATGTCCTTATCTAAATAATAAAAAATACATGTCGATCTTTGTTACTTTTTTAAACTTTAGAGTGATATATTAAGTAAAGACAAATCATATCAATTGTAACTTAAGATTTGAAATTAGTAAAGAAAATTGGTAACTTTATGTTGAAAGAGTTTGTAGCAAATGAAAAAAAGAACTTCCTATCGGTTTTGTGTGATTTTCTAGTATATTGATTGCAAGATATCAGTGGAATTTTTAAAGTCTTTAAAATACCAATTATGGATATGCATTTGAAGATTAACCAATGCACTAGAAATTAATAAAGTAGAAATTTCAAAAAATAACATTTAAATACAAATTTTCGCAATAATATGGAAATAAAATCGTTGTTTTTGTAGAAAAAAACCAACCTTACTGCTATCAATATGCTGACACGTATTTGCACTTTTGGCAATCTTAAAAACTCTGAAATCAAGACATGCAGTACTTAAAAAAACCAAATCTATCATATTTCATTCTACCTAAGAATAAATTTTAAATCGTTTTATCTTTTCAAGCTTCTTAACAGGTGCGCCAATAGCAAATTTTTACAATCCTTGTTATTTAACTAATGGAAATATAATCATTATTTGTGCACAATTAAATGTTCTTGGTGATGTTATTTCAGACGTTCCCCTGCAAAGATCCTGATAAAAAAAAATAAATGTCTTTTAAAACGTTACAGTTTTTTTTTTCATTTAAATATGTGTACAACATTTCATGGCGTTTACGTATTGATGAATTTTCATGGCGTTAACGCAGTTGACGTATTGGTGAATTAATTTCATAAATATATGCATACTACAGTATAAAAATCACTTCTGAAATTCAAAATTTTATTTATAAAAAAAAAAAAAACTAGAATGGCAACGTGATTTGGATGCATCTGCATGTGGCGCAGGTTTTGAGGTCATTCAAATGACTCATTCATGTCTGTAATAACAGCCTTAATAGTTATGATACAAACCAAGAGAAAAAAACTTAAACGCATTTGTCTCATGTTTATTCTTTAAATAGATAACCTTGCATGGTTGCAGTCTTAAATGTAGAAAACAAGTTAATTATATGATAAACGGTGCATCCAACATAATACCCTCTAGCAATTTCTTTTTAAAAACAAATCTAGAGCCTGTTGAGTATCGACTATTTATTATAATAAGTGTTAGTTTTGTTTACAAGGTATTACTAGTACTTCATGTAGTATGGAATTCGAGGACAAAACTAATTTAGATTTTCAATTTTAATGTTACATCAAAATTTGTGTCTTCCTATCTTAAACCTCGATCATTCATATTCGTCCCTAAAAAGATTGTAGAAATAATGACGCAATTTTTATTGACATATATCATTTTTGATAGATTTCTTTTTAAAAGTTTAGAATTTTCCTTTGAACAGAATTGCAGTTATAAAGGACTATTAAAACGTTTATTCCCATCAACCGTCCGGATACTTTTCACATGTTTGACAATATTAAGTTTAATATTCTATAGTTAACAACCGAAAGCATTGATGGACAGTCACAAAGTACTCGTTCAGTAGGCAGTACCACGACAACTTCTCAAAGTCGAAAAACAACAGATTATAGTGAAAGCACTACAACAGGTAGAGAAAAAGCATAGTATGAGAGTCATATTCTTCCTTGTCATTTTATAATAAATACAAATACATTGTTTTTCGTTCCATTTAACATATCTAACATTTTTGTAATTGCTTTAATAAAATAATAATCTGTAGTGTACAACATCACTGCTTTTGATACATGTAATAATGCAATTCATTAAACTGAATAAACATGTACGGTTGACTTTTTAGCTCATCTGAACCGAATGTTCAAGTAAGCTTTTCTTATCACCCGTTCTCCGTCGTCTGTCCGTCTGCTCGTCCGTCTGTAAACTTTTTCAAATTTTCAATTTCAGTGCCCTTTAAAACCTTTTGGCCAAGTTTGACTAAGCTTGGCACAAAGCATTATTATTAAAAGGAGATCATAAATTGTAAAATCTAAAGGCTAAACCCTTCCTAAACGGGAAATAATCGTGAAATTGTAAAAAAGGGGGTAACTTTTAAAAACTTCTTCTCAAGAACCGCTGCACAAGTAATGCCAATTTATATATGGAAACTTCTATATATATGGCAGATTCTAAATTGTAAAAATGATGACCCCCAGTCTGATACTAAGACCCTAAAAAGGGTTCAAAGTATGCGTTGTAAGCGTGTTCTGACCACGTGTTCATTTATATAAAAAGCGGGCTCGATATTCTAAATTACGAAAACAAGGCTGTTTGTTTGTACTACATGTAACTGTAATTCTGAAGAAGAATTCGGACGTCAATTTTGACTAAAGAAAAGTTTGTGATTTGTCGATTAAACTTTAAAGCTAACGTTTCTGATTATGAGATTACTCTGAGAATGATATTAAATGATATTAAATAAGAATATTTTATAAAATACTGGTAGATCGTAGTTTCGACATTTACATATTTTGCAGAATCAAAACATTTACACATTTTCCAGAATCAAGAGGGTTTTTCGAAGAGAGGTGAATGAAGATGATGACTGTCCACTCCTTATGAGAAAACATATGCAAATGACAGTTAGGCCCATTTAGTGTATTCCATATAATTCAGCACTTTTAAGTCATGATATTTAGATACTAGTCTGTATGAGTTGTAGTGAGTGCGTTATTTTACCCAAAAACAATAAGTTGTTTGGGATATGTTTTTGAAGGGGCATGGTCAAAATTTCTTTCTATTTTTATTGTTAACTATAGATTTAAATGATTTATTCTTGCTGTTGTCATGTCAAAAACTGTCAGTTAACAGGACATAAAACGGAAATGAAATCAAAAATAAATTATTTAATGTTGATATTAAACTTTCCTGTATAATATTGATGAAATTAATTATTTTTATGCCCCCGACATAAAATGGCTTGGGCACAAAGTGGTAC
The DNA here is from genome assembly GCF_025612915.1 of Magallana angulata. Taxonomy (NCBI): domain Eukaryota; kingdom Metazoa; phylum Mollusca; class Bivalvia; order Ostreida; family Ostreidae; genus Magallana; species Magallana angulata. The sequence continues at coordinate 28,388,563 of NC_069111.1, read as the reverse complement.
CCCGTTCAGTCATTCCGACATTCCGTCCTGTCATTCCGTCATCATTTACTTTCCAATCATTATCTCAATAACCGTTTCACACATTTAACTCAGATTTAATGCATGGATGTGTCTTATAAATATATACAGGTTGAGTTCGAATTTGGTTCCGGTCCAATGATTTTTACGGAGTTATGCCTAATGCATTTGGGGAAAAAATGAAAAATTCTCAGTTTCCGCTTTCTAACTTTTGAAGGGATGCATAAATAAAGCTGATAGTTCATATGTAGGTTATTTTCAAGTGCTATTGTTGTTTAGGTGAGCAATGTGGCCCATGACGTCTTGTTTCCAAAATAGTTATTATTGAACAATTGTCATACTTTTAATATTAGAATTCTTTCTACGTTTTGTCTGTTTAAATAAAAAATAAAACTTAAAACTTATATAACATACACAGCTTTCAAACTTAACCGCAAGCTCCTCCTAATCATTTTAATGACCAATGCAAATCAGATTATATTTCCTTTAAACAAAATTTAAAAAGCTATTCTTCAAACGACTATCAAAAGCACTATAACGAAGAGTACATCAGAAACTTCTATTAGTTAAATTTCAACCAAAAACACTCACTTACATATCTTCTAAAAAATACAGACAACAGCACCAGGTTAGACATTAACGTCACAGAAATCATAATCAAAAGAACATTATACCGTTAGTTTTCAGACCAGCTTATTTAACACGGAGGTGGTAAAAATACTGATGTTACATCTAAAAAGTTCTAGATCAGCAGATCAACAGCCGTATATTAAAATGAAAGTCACTAAGTCCTCAGTCATAAGTTGGTAATTTAATACGGAACTAATACGGAACTCAAACTAATACAAACAATACAGGATGTAGTAAAAGCACTACAAAAGGTAGAGAAAAGCACAGTCATATACATGTATGTCATGTTACAATGAATAATCAAAGTACTGAAGAACTGACGAGAGTTGATTTTGTCGATGTTTATTTATTTTAAAATCAATGATATGTTATTTTGCATGACAAGTACATGTAGTTTGTATGGATCCAAGCAATATTAAACTCTAGTCTCGTTCAACCAAATGCTCGGCCGACACCGTAAATCTCCGACAAGGATTTACGGACACAGCCGAGCGTCGAGTTGAACGAGACTATATTGAACTCTGGCGTTGGAATACATACGACTATAAAAATATTTAAATTGTTCGTACCATTTAAAATCTGACTATTTTCAAGGTATTTATAAATAAGTTTCCTTGAAAAACAATGCTTCAGCATTCATTACATTGAATTTATCGATTATTTTCAAGAACTAAGTCTTGTCAGCTGTAATGATTTGTGCTGAGGTCCAAACACTGTCTCACTTTCGGTTTGTCTGAGTAACTGCATACGCTTTTCTTCCCATTGTGCAGTATTTAAACAAGGTCCTTTAAAATGGTAACTATCTCAATGATGTCTAGTTTTTTTGACAATCTTTATCTTTTTGTAATTTATTGCTAACCTTTTTCTCTAAAATGATTTTCTCTAAAGAAAAATGATTTCAGTCGTTATTTTATTTAGTATACATTAATCAAGTAATTTTCGGGAATACAACTGGCTGACTTACGTATTTTGTTAATATAGAATATTTAAAATATTTAAAAACCATTAGAAAATTTTAGTATACATCCACTGACCGAATACTTTATTTTGTAACCGATAAATATTCGTTTCTTATTTTTTTGAAGGTGACGATTTCAAGTTAATTGTTGGACTTGGGGTCGGAATACCGCTCTTCGTTCTTGCAGTTCTTATAATTGCGATCATCATTGCTTTCTTTGCTCGAAGAAAGCATCATCCAAGAGAAATGTCGTTATCGTCTTCTGATGACAATTTTGCGTGAGTTGACTACAGAATGCATTTAAACGAAATAGCACATGATCAATCATACTAAAGAAACATTTGTTTTGATATTGTGTACCTTAAATAGTGATGGTGATGCGGTTTCTGTTTTTCTTTTTACATTATCTGTTTTGGCTCACGTACCTGCTTCTAATATTCTGTATTTGTTTGGTATCATGAATATATATTGTGGTATATCTATAATTATGTATATGTTTGATTCTGGAAATTCATACTCCGTTTATATTTTGTTTAAGACTATTGATGTCCTGTCTATTGCTATTTAAATTCTATTGTTTGTGAGTCTATGAATACGAATGTCTTCGGGCATTCTCGAGACTCTCTTGTTGGTCTACGGACCAAGCTCTCCCCTCTTCCCCTTTTCGTCATTTATTTAGGTAAATTTTCATTTCTCCTTCTGAATTCATAAACAATGTTTTTTTATGTTCAATATTTGATTTTGCTTCATAAATTTGTAAATCCTCGTTATCTTTGTTATTTTGTAATTCAGAGGCAAACTAAAAAGAATAAACCTGGGTTGATTTTCAAAGACGCTTTCGTCTTCTTTTATTAACTACACTTTTGGTTGCCGCAACCGGATCAGTTTTTCAATGAATTTACAAAATGGCGTGCAGAAATGTAATTCATTTTCTTCTATCAGAAGTTCTACAATTTAGTCAAGAAATTGAAGATCTTTCTCTAGAAATTGAAAATTTAGAAAGAGAAACAATTCAAAAGACAAATGTTAGCTCTGGTAACATTACGATTGAAACGACCATAATTTACCGTGAAAATACGCAGAGTCAACCCAATTCACTGATCTCGCCACACATTGACGCACTTCCTGTGCGTACCCATTCAAAGGCTCGGAGCAGTGAACACGATTCACCGGGTAACAGGTGCTGTATAAACAAACCCTTATATACTACTACACCGAAACGACATGTTCAATTTATTGAACCCGACCACAGTGAAACTGTGCATGTTCCCGAAACACCTTCATTTACTAGGAATACTCAACAAATCAAAACAAGGGCCGATGAAACAAATGTAAATCATTGTTGGGAATACATTCTTAAAACTCCGTGTTATCATTATAGTTTTGCCACTTCTAGTAGCCTTAACGTCAGAATCTGAGAATGCTAGTAAGTCTGTCGAACATATAGAAATTCCAAGCTTTAGTTTATCACATCAGTTTACGAGCAGAGTTCACAGGAAAGCAAAGGAACCCGACATATATGATGGAAAGTCTAAGGATTTTAAAGATTATATCGTAAAAATTAAAAAAAAATGTTGAAAGCTTCAGCTTAGATTCTTAAAAATTAAATCATATTGTTAATTGTTTATATATATATGATTGGAGCTCCACCTCTGCCTTGACCGGGGCTTGAACTCTTGATCTCTGGAACCCACTCTCCTAGCAGTGAGCGGCCACCGCGCTGACCACTCGGCCATCTAGGCAAGACAAAAATCTTGCTTTCGATGACGAACGGAACCATGCGCGCTGGTCGCTAACTACACGGCCATTTGAGATACAGATTGAATACAGTCAAATGACAATTTGAGAGGATCGAAACAATATATTTTGCATAGATATATACCTGTAATAAGCACAAGCATTGCAATAAATCTCCAATAGACATAAACTTGCCCATACTGAAAAATATAGATTTACAAAAAGCACAAGGAAATTCACTAACATTGGAGCTCCACCTCTGCCTCGACCATGGCTTGTACTCATGACCTCTGGAACCTACTCACCTAGCAGTAAGCGGCCACCGCGCTTTTTTTTTTTTTATCTTTTATTGATCAACTATCAATTATCACAATCATTACATTAAATATCACAATCACAGTCTACATGTCAACACTTCGTAATAAAATCTTTAAATTGTAAACAATAGTACACCTTCTGTTTCCTTTAAAATTGGATTTTTCTTCAAAAACTTTTTGGAAAACATTGTTCTGTTGTGTTGTACTAAACACATATAACGATAGTTGTAATTAATATAATGTCTGAGTAAATATTTGGAAAACCTTTTTAAATCCATTTTTTGATTTTTTTTTGCAGCAATATTTGTCTCCTTCTATAAATAGTAAATCTACATATTGATATGAAAAAATTCACAAAAAATGTATTAACATTTTTTCATGACATTAGGCCATCATCAAAATTTCATCAATATCAAAAACATTGTATACACCAGGCTTGGGGTAGTGCTAAATGTAATGGTAATGCATTGCAATGCATTACATTTTTTCAAAGTAATGCTAGTAATGTGTAATGCCACAAAATTAGCATTACAAATAATGGTAATGTAATTCATTACTTTCCAAAATCTAGTGTAATGCTGGCATTACATGGCATTACTTTGCATTACTATGCTTATTTATGCATGTTCAGTGTTCACTTTAAAAAATGTGATAAATAAATGAATAGTTGAAATTGAATTTGATTAGATTTATTTTTAAAGAAGAAAGAAATAATTCTTGAGATAAAAATGTTTTAATTGTATCATTAATTTCAAAATTCATTTTTGAATTGTTAATATAACTAAATATAACAGCACAGTTTCATAACATTTTTAAGAGTGTTGTTATAAAGAGTTTTTAATCATTTAAACAATTTACTCCAATTAGTTTGCACTTCAATAAGAAATGTGTCAACAACACACTATGCCCCCAGGATTCTAAGTATCAAAACAATCTATTGTTATAAGAAGTGCTAAACACCCCAATTCGCTTCCCTTCACTATGTCTCAATAGAATAGGAGACAGACATGCACCTTCAAAAGCAAAATGAATGCACTGTCCATCCATAATGAAAATCAGTATCACTTCCAATATTATAACCTACCGGGTATTTGAAAATAATTTACTTACTTATTCTCTCTCTCTCTCTCTCTCTCTCTCTCTCTCTCTCTCTCTCTCTCTCTCTTATATTAAGTACACTGTACATTAGTTTGGACTGATGGAAATACAAGATTCATGTATTTTTTCTATTATTGCACTTAATATATCCTAAGATAAAGATCGTCAAACAGTATTTTTTCGGTCCAACCTTTGACGGCTCCTGTAAAACATTTGTTTGGTATAGCTGGGAAGATTTTCAAACTAACCCTTTGAAACTTCGATCATAAAGTGCAACAGCAATCTATTGTCTTGAGTTGTCCTCAGTAGAAAGAAATACGATTTAAATATATTAAGTTTTCTATAACTGGGAAAAATCATGTTTATAAATTTATACACTTAAGTGTCCAAAATTATAAAGATTTGTTTAATCTGGGGAAATATCTCTATTCAGCTTTTATTATAACTGCAACATTATTCCATAAATTGTTTTTGTTATGCATGTACACAGGATGAATCTCTGCCATTCAGTGAACTTAAATTTGACTGAAAGGTGACTGAATGGCATATCTATGCCATTCAGTCACATTTCCAGACCATTCAGTTAACATTCAATTGACTGAATGGCAGAGATTCATCCTGTGGTAATTCTGTGTCTCTATTTCGTATCTGATATTGTATCATGGCAAATGTCTATAAATATATAAATGTCTATATATATTTAACTTATTTAATGTTCATAATGCCACAGTATGATTATATATTGAGCAAATAAAGACTGACTCTTGTATACATGTAGTCATTGAATTTGAACCTGATACTGAGCATGAACCTGTAGATATGTTAAAGATTGTTTTATATTTGAAACATTTGCAAAAACTCTTTCTTAGCTTTATTTTTTTTAAAGTAATGGTAATGGTAATGCATTACTTTACTCATGTAATGGTAATGTAATGCATTACTTCAAGAAAATCAAGTAATGGCAATGGTAATTTAATGCCCAAATTCATGAAGTAATTGTAATGTAATGCATTACTTTACAATGTAATTCGCCCCAAGCCTGGTATACACTATTTTCACAGTCCTTCAATAGCGATTCCAAAAGACATCATAAAATCTTTCTTAAATTCCTGCACTTCGTCACATTTTACAAACAAATGAAATAAATCTTCGCATTCTGTTTTACATAGTGGACATTTGTTTGAATCTGTTTTACCGATCTTGAACAATTTTTCATATGTAAAAATACCATTATGAAAAATCTTAAAATCAAGTTCTACAACATCTGGAGGTGTACCAACTCCTCCTAATAGAATCCATCTGTTATCAAGTATAGACGCATTAATATTATCTATTTGTAATTTTCCTTTCCAGTATTTGTTTGATATTGGAGGGTTAAACTTACAGCTTTTGTATTAACATTTTGAAAAAAAAAATTTGTACATGAAGAAAAGACATATTTGTTATTTTCTACACAAATCAAAAATTTTGGAAGCAATGCTTCTTTCACATGAACAAAAATTTGAACATTATTTTTCCACTTTTCTGGTATAACCGATAATTATGTTGCATAATCATCTTTAATGAGTTTTACCTTAATTTCTGAATCATATCTATGTATCAGTTCTACTATACAAGACACAGGCAAAAATCCTGGCATTACTTCATATGAAACGTCTCTGATATGTGTAATACCTGCTTTTATAAAATATACCCACACTAATGTTTTGTTCTCATTATCAATTTTAGGATTGAAAAACAAGGAGTAATTAAACACATCGTTTCTATTTTCATTGTAATAAACATTATCCTTCACAGCATACCAGGCACTAAACATTTCAACATAAAAAGAAGGCAGACATTGCAAATCCTTTTTCTTCAACTGTAGAAGAAATGCTTCAACACCACCTTTCAAATCACAAACTTTTGATAAAAAAAGCTAAAAGTGTTTCCATACTAGTTCTTTTGTAGGACACGAATACTTGGCTAAAAACTTAAGTCGTTACGACACCATTTTCAAATAAATATCATCAATCTTTAAACCACCATTTTTATGCTCGCCAACATTTGTTTTATATGACACTAAATGTGTACCATAATTCCATAATCAAAGTACTGAAGAACTGACGGGAGTTGATTTTGTCGATGTTTATTTATTTTAAAATCAATGATATGTTATTTTGCATGAAAAGTACATTTAGTTTCTAATTTGAATTACGCACATATTTATAATATGATTTTTTGGACTTTTTCGACAAAAATTTCGAGAAACCCCCAGATTAATCATGTTAAATAATATTTAAAGATAAAATTAATTCAATCAAACTATGTATCAGTAATAGAAATAGAAATATTTCTTTGGATCTATGGATCCAAGCAATATTGAACTCTAGTCTCGTTCAACCAAACGCTCGGCTGACACCGTAAATCCCCGACAAGGATTTACGGAGACAGCCGAGCGTCGAGATGAACGAGACTATATTAAAGAGACAGTACGGCGCATCTTATCAAAAAAGCGACTTGAAAAATTTTTCCGATCGGGTTCGGTATTTTTGTACTACTCATGAATGTATAAACTTTCAGAAAATTACAAAGTTCTCCATGCATTAAATCTAATTATTTCATTAAAATTAATAATTATGTATAACCTATCACATAAATACACTGCAACGTGTTCGGGGTTCAGCCTTCTCTACTATTACGCATGCGTATTTACTGTAAACAAAACACATGCAGGGCTCGCGAAGAATCTCCTGGACAGCTTTGTTGATAAAGATATGTCTTTTCTACTTCTCATAGGTAATAACTGTTCAAAGTTTTTAAAATAACCACAATTATTATTTTGTAAGCATATATTTTTCGTGTTTATCATAGGAGTTGCTACAACCTAAATTTATTTTTATAAATGAGGCCCCTTGAGGGGTTATTTGACATACATGTATTTATGTCTATTCATTTTCAAATGAACCTAAATTGGTAAACCATTTATAAATTATCGAGTAAGTAAGGATGTGTTTCATTTAGAGAATCGTTTAACCTCGTTTTCCATGATGACCGTAGTGGGACGAAGATCTTGTAGTTTTCAGCACGTGTCAATTGCTGTCAATCAAAGTCCACGTGGTACAAATAAACGATATAAGATTATTCAGGTTTGTACGACCCTTGGATTTCCGGAGGCTCATAATTACGTTAATTAAGTATGTGAAAGGGATTTTCATGTATTTCAACTATTACAATAAACGTTTATTTCTTATTTCCTAACTATAGAATAGGTAAATCTGAAGTTATTCACACATGTGTTTTCAGCTGTACTGTCTCTTTAAACTCTGGCGTAGGAATACATACGACTACAAAAATATTTAAATTGTCCGTACCATTTAAAATCTGACTATTTTGAAAAACAATGCTTTAACATACATTACATCGAATTTATCAATTATTTTCAAGAACTAAGTCTTGTCAGCAGCAATGATTTGTGCTAAGGTCCAAACACTGTTTCACTTTCGTTTTGTCTGAGTAACTGAATAGGAGAGTTGATTAAAATCAACTCCCAAAAAATCAATACATTCTTTTTGAATTGTATCTCTAGCCCAAAATGGGATAGAAGTCACAGACAAGGAATACCATAATTTGGACATCAACAATGTATTAATAACACTAGCTCTTCCATGTATTGTCAACTGTCTTTGTTTCCACAGATTAGGACTTTGTTTTATATTTGCGTCGACCCTGAGGTCCACGCAGAAAATAAATAAGCGAGGTTAAACCGGATGCTATGAGGAAAATTCAGCCTGCGCATGAGCTAGCCTGGTTCCTGTGCGTAATGCGTAGCTCAGGGAACCAGGCTAGCACACGTTTATCTGAATCGGGATCGGGATTCCGTGTCATATGCACACAATCATAAGTTCAAAGGCGCTGTACATAATTGTTAAGTACAGAAACAAAGTATTCCTTATAAAGAAATGATTGGCATGTGATATACACTATCAGTATTATGAAATAAGTTAATGTTTTGCCGAAACTACAACATGCATCAAATAGCATAATTTGCAATGTTTTGTTGTTTTCCGAATACACATGTAACTTAATTTTAATTTTATAGTAGGCGAGGCTAGAGAACTTCCCGATTAAATTTTTTTAAGCATTTAAGTATGATTGAATAATTATGTCACTGAATAGAAGTTTAAATCGCAGGAAAAATGCATCAAAATATGATATTTTTAATTTACACAAAGCTGTCGCTGCATAGTTAACAAAGTAGTGCGAATCGTAATGTGTGCGCAAATAGTAGAATTTACCGAATGCCTGATACTATACATGCATACTTCATTCATAGATAGATCATAATTATTTTAGAAGTATGAATCCTTTAAATTCTGAGATAAAAGGTCAGGGCTATACATACACGTATACGTAATACAACGTACAAATTAAGTGGTTAAAGCAGAGGGCTAGAGTCGGTGAAATCTCTGATCATCTTAAGGCTTTTACGTTTTCGTTGGAAACACATGCAAATGGTCAACGTATTATAGTCCTTTTTTAAAGGACAGCAACTTGTTTATATTTTGTTTCTCCAATTTAAATTTTCACACTCTTCTTTGTTTCTACCAAAATAAACTCCAATGAATTTCAGAACATTTGTTTCAGTGACATTAATTAATTTTCTTTCATCTTCCCATAATCTTTCTGATTCTATACACATAATTTCAGACTTCTGAACATTTATTTTGGCACCAGAGGCTCTTTCATACAATTCAGAAATCTTAGATATCTAAAAAATTAAGCTTTCATCACAAACCGATAATGTTGTATCATCTGCATGTTGAAAAACCAGTGCACTTCTATCGGACAAAGGAATACCTATACCTTTAAAATAACCATTACATTTAATTGCACAATTTAAAGGTTCTTAACATAATACATACAATAAAGCAGATATTGGACAAGCTTGTCTTACCGAGTTTTTGACTGGAAAATATTTTTTAAAGATGACCATTACTTTTAATACTGCTATAAATACCCGAGTGTATAAAATATTTTTACCCATTTTCTGAAATAATCTCCAAAACCAAATACTTTCAACACCTGTAACATATACTCATGACTAACTCTATTAAAAGCTTTTTCTTGATCAATTTTTACAATACAACCTTCCATTTTATCTATTTCAGTCATCTCTATAATATCTCTTATACTTACTAACGTGTCTGCGATATCTTTTCCAATAATGCAACATGTCTGACTATCAGAAATTATGTTTGGTAAAACATGCTTGTGTCTATTTGACATAATTCTTGCAATGATTTTGTAATCAACATTCAAGAGACTAATAGGTCTCCAGTTTTTTAACAATCTTTTATCTACTTTCTTTTTGTACATGTATAGTAATGTAATTACACCCATTTTCATAGAATGTGACTATGTTTCTTTTTATTCTATTTCTAAAAAAAAGTTTGTACAAATTGATACATTTTTCAACTGCGGCAAAACTTTTTATAAAATTCAACAGTCAATTCGTCAGAACCAGAACGCTTATTGCTGGCCATTTCTTTCAAAGCTTGCACTATTTCTTTAACATCAATATTTTTATCACACAGTTCAACATCGCATTCATCAAGTTTTGTATCGACTAATGACGACAAATGAGTTTTACTTTCACATTCTATAGTTACACATGAATACAAATTGGAATAAAAATTGTATTGCATATTTAAAATAGAGTCAGCATTTTTCTTAACTTCGCCGTTTTCATCTAACAGTTCTTTTACTGTGTTTGACTCTTGTCTGCTTTTTTCTAAATTAAAATATTTCGTACACTTATCAGATTCATTCGCTCACTGGGCCTTAGACCTTAGTATGGCACCTGTTCGTTTTTCATTTTCATAGAGATCAATTTTAAGTTTTTCATATTTTTCAATGTCTATACACTTACCATCAGCAATAGTTTGTGACAATCTTTGCAAATTGTTTTGAATTCTATAATACTCCTTATTTCTTTCTTTAGCTCTATTTTTACTATATATTTGTGACAGATTTGTAATTTTATACTTCAAAATATCCCATCAAACTAAAATTGATTGTTCAAATAATATACATTTCTTTTCTTTTTCAATAAGTTCTTGGACTTTGTTACATGTAACATACATTTTATCATACAATAACAAATTGTTATGGATCCAAACACCTGAAACCCTTTACAGACTTCTGAGTTGAAATTCATTACAAACATAGAGTGATCACTCATTGTTGTTTCCACATAAAATATGTTTCTCACATAAACACAAAAAATTTTTGCAATCAAAATAAAATCAATTCTACTGTCCAAGCATCCCTTCTCTAATAACTTTCATTGAAAAAAAAACCTTTTTTCATTCATTTCTTTGTCTCCATATATCAACCACATCATGCTCAGTCATGATATCTATCAATGTTTTGTAACTCTGGTCATACTTATGTACTGTTTTACCAAATCTATCTATCTCAGCAAGAGTATTATTAAAGTCTCCCATAATGATTAACTCTGTAGAACGTGGCATAACATTTGTAATATTTTTAAAAAACATTACCCTTTCTCTAACGTCATTAGGCGCATATACATTTATAATATCATACTTGTTGTCATTATCCGTGTATTTGACATGCAAAAATCTACCATCAAATCCATTTACTATTTCAATATTTGATTTAATACCATTCCTAATTAAAAATGCTACTCCTTTGTATAAAACATTTACACTACTATAATAAATAACACCATTCCACAAATGTTTATAAATATCAATAAAATCATCCTTCCAGTGAGTTTCTTGCAATGCTACAATATCATATTTTCTTTCGTCAAATAAACTAAACACCATTTTCATTTATCAATGTTCACCTACCCATTACAGTTTTACGAGGTTATGAAAACCATTGCTAAAATGAAAAATGTAATTATTCGCTCCATTTTATTTGTGCTTTTTCGACTTGGTTTTGCTTTTATCTTTCATTTTCTTTCTCTTCTTTTTTCCCCTTATCATCACTTCTGTATCAGGTTCTGATTCCGAACTTTCTTTATCTCTGTCACTTGTATGCATTTCCCTATTACTGATTTCTGAATTTTTATTTTCCGTTACTTTTTCTTAGGTGGGAATTTCATTTTGAGTTTAGTCTTCTTTTTCTCCCGTTTTCTCCTGATTTAATTCAACTGGGGCCTGTGTTTCTAGAACATCTACTGGTGTTTTTGTTTTCCCTTCAATTGCCGCTTCGTCCTTGTGTACTTCATCGTTCTCCATATTCACCTCTTCAGATTGCTCTTCCCATTCACTATTTTCAGCGTCACCCGATTCGTTTCCATCCTGTTCACTCATGCGACACGAACAATTGTGTTCCCATTCACTGCAATCATCACATCTAACAGACTTGCATGTTCTTGCATAGTGACCCTGGCCCTTGCATTTAAAACAGACGAATTTTGGACACGCTCTAAAAAATGATCACTTGCGTAACACAAAGAACACACTTTTAACTGGCCATTATGAATACATCTGTAATAATCTTTCTGGAATTTCATTGTATACTAGCGGAAAAAAGAAACTGTGCATTATTTAATCTATGAAAAAACATTTAAAAATTACAATGAACAAATTTTATTTTTTGTAATACTGTTAACACATGTATTCGTAACAACATCTCATAACACATTAATGTCAACGTCGAATAACGTCAATTTCAGCACACTCGAAAGTCACTGTTATTTGAAGTTGAATTAACAAAATCAACAACGCGTGTGACCACTATTTGCGTTCATGCATGCTTGACAGCGACGCCTCATTGATTCCACAAAAGTGTTCAGAAATGCTTGAGGGATGTTGTTCCAGATGTTGGTTAAAGCCTAGCCTAAATCAGCCAATGTCACTGGCTGATTTAATAAACGGCGTAAACGTCTTTCCAATTCATCCCTGACGTGCTCGATCGGCGACAAATCGGAAGACATCGACATTCTGTTGAACAAACAAGTCCCTGACTACACGTGCAACGTGTGGCCTTGCGTTGTCTTGCTGCAGAGTGATGTGATTTTGATGTCTCTGTATGAAGGGTATCACATGACGCTGAATAATTTCATCTCGATAGCGTACGCCGGTGAGATTTCCATTGACAATTTGTAGAGGGGTTTTTCCATGTGCTGATATTCCACCCCACACGATAACGCTACATCCACCAAATTGTCGACGTTTCAAAACACAAGCGTCCTGGTAATTAACGCTCCCCAACGCGACGATACACCCTACAACGGCCGTCACTGCTATCCAAATGAAATCTGGATTCATCAGTGAACAGAATATTGGCCCAGTCCTGTATTCTGATCGCAGGTGTCGTGTGCACCACGCTAGTCTGGCGATACGATGGCGTTAAAGCAGTACTGGGTGCACCGCTGGACGTCTTGGTCTGATGTTTTGCTCGCGTAGACGATTATGCACAGTTCTTTGACTAATTGGTCGAAGCCCTGGAATGCTACGGGCAGTTAAACTTGCTATCTGGAAACGATTTCTCAGATGCACAAGTCTAAAGTCTGTTGACGTGACGTCACACGAGGTCGCCCAGAGTGCGGTCGATTCTGAGTGTTGCCAGATTGTTGAAAACGTCTCCATAATGACTGGATGGTGTTTCGATGAACTCCAAAGTGTCTTGCTACAGTATTTTGTGCCATTCCAGCTTGCAGCATCCCAACAGCACGATTACGTTGGTTTTCGTTGAGTCGTGGCATGACTTAGGGGTAAATTTTGTTGAAACTAAAGTGCTTTCCTTAACAAAAAAAGTTTAAACAAATCCTTTACAGTTCTTATTCTAAACAGTATTGGCCCGTAAAACTCGTGCGTACAAATTCTTCAATAAACAACAGGTGCTCACTAACCATGAAAAAGTCCGTGCACCCGGACGGTTATCATCCGATATTGTCAAAAACATTACCATTATCGATTGTTTAAATTTTATAAATACAAACAATAGATATAGAAAAATCATACTGAAGTTTATAATGCACAGTTTCTTTTTTCCGCCAGTATATATATATATATATATATATATATATATATATATATTGCAGTGATGTCATGTTTTCAGGTAGTTTGATTTTTGAGCACCGAGTACCGTCTGCTATTGTTGTACCAGGATAGAATCTCCTATTGATTGGGGACAAAAGTTCAACTCCCATAGATCGTAAAGAAATATCAATTTCTGCATATTCGATGTAAGCAGGCAGATGTATGAAACTAGCGACGATCGAACTAGGTACCAACTCATGACATTCGAATGTTTGTTGACCTATTTTTATCCCCTCTAAGAGGTACCGTAAGGGGGCTCTCCCTTCTAATGTTAATTCATAAAAATTGCCCGATTTCGGGACACATGCAAGCAAACTACCAACACCATCAATTTTGTTTAACGTTATTGTGTTACCACTGGTGGACTGGTAAAATGCAGGCATAAATACAAAACGTTGTAAAGATAAACCCTAGTTTTATGATATTTGTAAATCCAAATACCATGACTATAGAGATGCCCTACAGAATTCATAATGCATTCATGTCGGACGGAAACGGGGTTGTACTTCATGAAAAAAAGGTTTAATAAAACCAACTAAGAAGTTTAAGGATAACTAAAAGATAGATCAAAAATTGAATTCTCAGTTAACTGTACTATCACTGAGTTTCCTTAGAATACAGGTTCAAATATTTGATATCATAATATCAGTAAAGCTCTCAGTGAACATTTTGCTCCATTAAAATAAGACTATAACATTTGATCAAAGTCTCTCTCTCTCTCTCTCTCTCTCTCTCTCTCTCTCTCTCTCATTGTAAAAAGGAGTGGAAATATATATCTATTTCTATGTCTATCTGCTGTGTACAACTCTGTACGTATAATTTCAAACCAGCTTTTTCAAAGCAATCCCCAATTTTTTTTTTCGATGTGCAGCCGAATAGTAACGCTTTGTAAACTAATTCATGGATTTCGTGTGCATAGTATATGGTCCCAAAATGCAAGTATATTTATTGAATAAGTAACAAATCCTTGCTACCTTTGTTTTAAAACAAATTTCTTAAAAACTTGACAAAAGTGAAATAGCCCTTTGTGTCACTGTCTTGTATAGCGCAAGCGCAAGCTTTTACTTCGACGCTCTTTGCTTTTTTAACTTTTAAAGTTGTACTATTTATAGTTACACTGGTAATTTTACTGCCTACAGCTTCGACTGCTAAAAACAGATTCGCCATTCTCGAAAATCATACTCCAGGAGGGAAGGGGTTACACTACCCAGAACTTCAATTCAATTTCAATGTTAATTTTGTAATTTTCATATCAAATTTGTATTATGCTCCAAAAACAAGAGGGTGAAAGGGGGATAACTTCATTATAATCAAATTTCTTTATATCTTAATTTTAGAAAAATGTTTGTTGCGTAAAAAATGGGGGGGGGGGGGGGGGGCTAAATGCTACGTGCGCGCAAAAGCTTTTAACCTTTAGTTATAAGTTCATTCATGTTGGATGCACTGTTTTCATTCTGGTATTTTCGCTCCAAAAAAATGAAATTTTAGATAGAAACCACGACCCACCGTTCAACGCATGAAGGAAAGAAGTAAGAGTGGTGAGAGAAATTTTGTCATGCTCTTCTCAGTCATTCAGTTCTTTAACTTCAAAACGGTGAAATATTACTTTCAAACCACCTACGGACAAATGTTTATAAAAGTGTTTTATGCTTCATGTTTTTAATATATATCATAAATTTTTATGATGTAAATCCCCTAAAAACCGAATGCATATGCCTGAATTCAAAAGGCAAAATAGTAGTGCTGACTCTACTGTTATTTTATGATATCGTTTAAGACACTTTTATTTCAAAAAAAAAATAATTTACATTGAATTTTTACGGAGGGGTTATAATAAACGACCGATATTGATTTAAAAAAAAATCTAACAAGTAAAATGAACACGTCGTTCTGTCTCTCCTGTTAGAATAAATTATACCAGAAATGACAGTACTAAGTCTCCATGTACAAGAATGTTACACACAAACACTTATTGACATGTCGGGATAATTATCGTTTTTGTCATTTTCTGACTTTGTCGTCTTTTAATTAGCATGGCGCGTGTGCATGATAGAATCATTTCTCTTTTCCTCTCGCTTAAAAAACCCTTGTAATGTTTACTTAATCGTGTATTTTGAGGTCTTTTAAATGTTCTATTGAATTCATTAGGTTATTTTACAAAAAGACTCACAGACTCCTATATCAATCGAAGCTAGACACCATGCGCCATTCAATCGTAAAATGAAATATCTCAGTCATAACTGAGCAAGTTAAAGCAAATCTTGTAATAAAACCAACCTGCTTGTTTAATGATTGGATCATTGATACTTGCGCCTTATACTATGTTTACAAAGATGAATTGCGCATACTTTGGCCCACTGATATTAGGTCTATACATGTTTTACATAAGACACAGTGTCGGTATGGAAATATCAAGGCTGAAACCGACACGTTTCCCATAGAATTATACCAAAAAGAACTTTAAATTCTAAGGTAATTCGCCAAAACCATGCATAAAACTCTTAGATTTATCGATTTTCATAGCTCGAACCTCTCAAAGTTTCTAGCCAACGGCAGACCAAGAACCCCCCCCCCCCCCGATGAAATAATCTTGTTTTTGTGTGTTTTTTATAGAACTTGTAAAGCATAATTATATAATAGCAATTCATCAAGCATTCCTTTTCACACACACACAGATCACACATTCACGGAATGAAAAAAAATAATCTTTTATATTTTGCAATAGACTGATGAAAAATATTTTAAAGTTTTTTTAAATTGTTTAAAATTTACAATTCTGACTTTAAATCATCGTTGAATTTTTACAATAATGAGTTGAGACCTGGCTAACTGATACTTAAAAATTCCAGGGAATGAGACGTTTTCACTCGATTTGCTTAATAAATTCTTCTGGATGTATATGATTGATAAGAAAATTGAATCTAGAATCTAAACAAATCAGTGGAACGGCATGATAAGTTGTTTTTTTTTTTATCACACATCGGTTTCTTGATAATGTTCCGCAGGCGCAATGCATAAATATCTTGTAACTAAAGTTTAGTGTTACATGTATCGGGGTTATTTTATCGGAGTCTGTCTTTGATGACCAGCTATTTGAAGATTGAAATATCGGAAAAATATTTCAATATTTACAGAGGCTGTAATAAATTGTAGTCAGTAATAAGCACAAAAAAGTGTTAATGAGACTGTAGCAATTGATAAAAAAAATGTCTATCTTGAATGTTACATAGTATACATTTGGTTAGTTTTGGTAAAATAGTCTTTATTCAGTTAAAACGTTAATGCTGCCCTTGCATATAATAACATGTACGAGTAAATATACCATTGAATTTCTCCTTACGCCAACCTCTTAGTTTTACATGAACATGATTATTTACTATGATTTCTTACTTATTTGTAAATGTTTCATCTTTACTTGAATACATATAGCACAGTCGTATTGGTATGACTATGTTCGATTGCATTTTGTACAAAATGTTTTACTCGTGAATGGTCTAAATTCAGCTTTAAATACCCGGAGAGTTTTATGTTGTTCCCCCTTTTTATTTTTAATAATAAGTTTTTCATTTAATTCCGTCCAAAATGCTGCAATCGTATACAAATGGCAGATCTAGAAGGGAATACCTTTTAGAGCTATTACATTTCAAAGAATCTATAACTGAAGTTACATAAACACATTATTCCTTGGAGTGCTTTGCAAATTGTATTGTTGTCTACCTCACTGCTAGTGAATCCGAACTTCATTTAAAACGATGGAAACTTGTAAACAGTCTTATGTGAATAACATTTAAAAACTACATGTATCTGATTCGATACTAAAGGGTAAGGATCAAGAAGGGGAAAGTTGCTGGTCAATTTTTAGCAATTATTATATTTGATAGATGTAAATATATTCAAATACCAAGTCTCAAGGCTGACGTAAAACAATAACGCAATATGTTTAAATTTAACCCCAAATGTAAATTTGATGATTATTATCCAAATAACGCGATTTTAAATGACATGTGAAGAAAAAAAACCCCGTTCATTAAAGGAAAACGAATCAATTTCGATTTGCCCAAATAAGAGTAATAATTCTGATGCAATTTGGCATACAGTTACTAAAAATGCTTTGCAAATCGTTTGTGTTTCATGCTTTACAATGTTAGCTACCTTCTGAGCTCATGTGAAACAGTACATGCAGTTTTATTGTTTTCAACTACCTCTGAATCATTTCATAATGCATTCGTAAAAAGTGAATACAAATATGTCAATTATTGATTAAAAAAGGAACAGTACAATGTAACTACAACTACACGTACATGCAACGGAAACGGAACGGAACGGAAAACGGATAAAATGATATAAAAGGTATAAATTTAAAAAAAATCCAATCTATTTTGTACTATTTGATGACCTTCCCAGGTAAACCACTTGCGATTACGTAATATTTAACTGCATTAAGTTACATTCACGCATTCACATCACGCAAATATTGTACAAACAAGATAGCTTTTAAAGTAACATTTCACCCCCTCTACAGTCCAATGCTGACAAATTCACAATAATACAATCTGAAAGTTTTTGAAGGCCTCTGTTGATTTGGTGTGCACAAACACCACGTGATTCATGATCAGCGCATGCCACGACATTTCTGGAACGAACTTATTCAAAGGTCTTCCGACGTAACGGAATGTGGATTATCTATTTTCCTGCAATGTCGCTACCTTCATATTCCGCATGCGCATGAATACCCAAAGAAGGCAATTTCTTATGTCTTTTTTTTTTTTAAATCCCTAACAATGATCTTTTTTCTGTTTAATTTTTTTCCGTTTTCCCGATTACGATAAAACGCACCCGGCAGAAGTGACCGGTCTGCAGAGGATGCTGACTCCTCCATGGCATCTCATCCTACCTCTCGTTTATGTAGAGGTCCGTGTTTTCTCTGCTTCTGATTTGTATTTTTCCTTTGGACTTGTTATTTTGGAACACTGTTCGTTATAACAACATTTCATTCCTTCCCTCTTTTATATGCCATCTTTTTTCAGGACTCTATTATTAATGTACCATCAAAGTTATTTTAAAGTTATGAAACTTCAACGCACAGAAGAAACTACAAAAAATAGTATACGTACTGATATCAGTAATGGTTAGTTTTGGATGAACCGACAGTCATTTATGTGTGCCTTTATATGCACCCCTAGTTTCCATTAATTATTTGACTGAGTTGCACAAGTACGTGAATAATATTGAATATAGACAATTTTCTGTCAAAATGATTCATCCAAAATTAAGCCTTGATTTTGACGTATTTTTTAGAATTAAACTATTGGTTTTATTTCTCATTACTCTTCTGCATGTAGTTACTCCAGCCGCTATTAGATTTTCATAAAAGTTATTATAATTAAAGAAATGAATTGTCCGTGGTCTTTCGATAAACAATGATGCCATGATGTCAAACGAGTTTGCACAAGCAAGGTAGTCTATATTATTCAGAAAATGCTCATGTTAAAGAATGTAAATGTGGTTTAAAAGGTTCTACAGTTGAGATCAAAGCTTCGAAACTTCGAACATATCGAATGCCGTATTATTTGGTGATTTGGGATTTAAAAATTGAAAAAAAAAACCCACACACCTGTTATTTTTTTTTTGTTTACATCATACATGTATTTCAAACTAATTTTCATACTGAAACAATCGATAGCTACAAAACACTATCTGATGGTCAAGACATGAATTTTGCATTTAAAAAAACAAAGAGTCACGTGTTTTGCATTTTAAATTCCCAGGGACCAAAATACTCAAATTTTTTGCATTGTTATGTAATATTTGCATACAAGTTGTAAACGGGTACATGCGCACTACTAGGCTATGTTTGCTGTTTGAATACAAATTCAATCCGTTTCTTACTTTAGGATTTCTCCGGAAATATTTTAACAAGGAAGTAAAACTCTTTACAGAACTTCAGTTTAAATGCAGACTCGTCCAGTAAAGGAACAAATGGCGTACCATCTCTGAACATGACATAAACCAATATGTATATTTGGCTTAATATACTATTCTTGTTTGCATTTATTCCTTACGTGTTACCAAGTGGTTTTCGAGGAGGATTGCTTTCGTGGACGGCTGTAGATGAAACAGAGGTATGGGTATTTTTTTTTTATCTTTATGAATTTTTAAAATTTATTTTCCAAAATTAAAAATTATTGCATGCGGAGAGGAATTTCGTAATACTTTTAAATTTGGAGTGAAAATAATTAAAGACATATCATGTCAACCTTTTAACGTTAGGTTTTATATATATATATATATATATATATATATATATATATATATATATATATATATATATATATATATATATATATATAAAAGAATTTTTTGTTGTTGTTGTTGTTGTAAAAATTGATTACTTAGTTTAAAAGGTAAATGAAAAAGAGAACTTTCAACCGTTTTTTTCTTCGTGATTTCCTAAATTAGTTTCAAAATGTCTTCCAAAATACTGGCATATATAGCATACATTTCAAAAAAAAACTTTTAAATGAAAACTTTTGCAATGATGTGTAACTTTCCCTAAATGAAAGCAATTGATGTTTCGTAATCGGAGGACAATGACTGTAGCAAAATTTTTTACTGAAATAAGATTGCTTTCACGTATGCACTTCAGCAATCTTAAAACGCTCTGAAAGCAAGATATGCTATACTGAAAACCGAAACTGTCCTATTTCATTCCATCAAAGAACAAAATCCATTTTATCTTTTGAAGCTTTTAAGCGCGCGCACCGATAGCAAATTTGTACAATGCTTGTTATTTTACTAACGGAAACATGATCATTATTCCTGCACAATTAAACATTCTTGGTGATGCTTCTTCAAAAGCTCCCCCGAACAACTCGAGGATCGTGATTCAAATTTTAAAAGTCTTTTACATTGTAACAGGTTATGGAGGTGATTTTTATTTAAAGTTGTTTGCAGCATTTTACGGCGTTTTAATTTGACATAGAAAGACACAGTATTTACAAGTTCGCAATTTAAGTATTGCTGAATTTAATTTAAACAATATATGCATGCTATAGTATTAAGCTTCACTTCTTAAATTTTTCGAAAACCTATTTAACAAATGCAACTAAAAATGCAACCTGATTTTGGCCGTCATGTGCGCATGACACATGTTTGGAGGTCATTGCAAGGACATAATTATTCAAATCTGTAAAAACACCCTTAATATCTTTGAAAAGTGATTACAAACTTGAACAAATTCACTAATTCTAAAGCAGTGGTCGTTATGTATATTCTTTGAAACGTTTCCTTGCATAATTGCTGTCTTAAAAGTTGAAAACAAGTTACTTATTCGTATGATAAACGGTGCATCAAACATAAACACTCTCTAACCAATCTCTTTTTAAAAACAAATTTAGAGTCCGCTAAGTGTCGACTATTGCATATCCGAAGGTTAGCTTTATTTAACAAGGTTTTACTACATGTAGGATGGAATTCGAGGACAAAAATGATTTAGTTTTTTTTATCAAATGTTACTTTCAATTTTTTTAAACAAATAAGTCTCTGCTTATCCAATACCTGTATCTCATTTACGCCATATATATTCGCCCTTAAAAACTTATGAAACAAAATGACGCATCTTTAATTGACATTCATCATTCATGATAGATTTCTTTTTAAAAAAATTAGAAACATCTTTTGGACGGTTTTGCAGTGTAAAAAGGACTATTCACGAGGTTATACACATTAGTTAAAAAGGGGTGTTTCAGGTTGTTACACGTCGTCACCTTTTAGAATTCATAAACTATACTGCTCTTGTTGATTTTACATGCAGTAGCAATCAACCGTCCGGATCCTTTTAACATGTATGGAGTACATTGTATATTCAGTTAAATATTCTAACAAATAATATTTACTTGACAAGAAGCATATACCCATGAACATAATTTCAGTGGAGTTTAATTGATTTTTTATCATATACATTAGTAGATCTAGAACAAATTGTCTTTGTTTTGTATACTAGCTTTAGGATGATACAATGGCTTTTTATTTAAAAGTACATTGTATTGTATCATTTAAAGGTAAAGTAGTTCTAGAATTATATATCAACAAACAGATCCCTTTCGAACTGTCCGATAGCAATTGAAAAGAAATAAAGTTCAATCCAGAAATCATTGACAAAACAGAACACAATACTTTAAACGTTTTTCCACGTTTTTCTACGTAATTTCATGACTTTAATTTGACGTATTATTTCACCAATGAATGTTATGGACAAGTTTAGAAATCTTCGATTTTAAACTTTTAATGTAACAATTATATCCTGAAACCTAAATCTTATTTCTTTAATTTTTTTTGAAAAATTGTTGTCACTACTTATAATGTAAAATTAACAATGTAAGTAAATGTGTATCTTTGAATAAAATGGATTCCAAGAATATGGAATTGATAACAAAGCATGCCATAGTTAGGTATGTAGCTGCATTTTTGAAAGTGGGGTGGGGGTGGGGGGACTCATCCCAAAAATTATTGACAAGCAAAGTGAAAAAAAAAACCGAACAAATAAAAACAGGGGGGGGGGGGGGGGCAATTAAATCCTAACAATCCTAAAAATGTGTGTGTGTGTGTGTGGGGGGGGGGGGGGGGTGTGCGTATACCTAATATTACTTAGAATTCGCTGTTATTTTCCTGATTTTCACAACAATTTCATATAGGCACCCCCTAAAAAGGAGCGAATTAATGATAATTCAAAAAGAATTTTAAAGAAAAATGTGTGCTGTCCCCCTTGATGCTACATTTGATGCAACGCATTTTGAAAAAATTACGCACTTTCAAAAAAGAACTATATATGATAAGAGTTAAATTTGGCCCCCATAATTCGCCATTTTTAAAGTGTTTCGGGTACAATAAAATGTTTACTAATTTTTTAGAAGAGTTGATATAAAATATATTTTTCATCTTTTTATTTGATTTATTTGCACACACTGGCAGTATATGACGTCAGAAGTGACGCCATTTCTATAATTCAATCAAAATCAGCCAAAAATTGACATTTTTCTTATCTATTTACGAATGGGAAATATAGAGCGCATGCTTGAACAAGGAAATTTTTTTTGTCACTTATTAGTCTTGGCTAGGTACATCTCTGATTAAAATATTTTATTTGTTCAAGAATGCGCTCTATGTTTTCGGAAGGAAAAACTGCTTGAAAACAAGCTGTTTTACGCTAAAAATGCAAAATGGCGGGAAAAGGTTGTCTTTACAATGTCATATTTCTAAATTGTGGGCACTTGAATCAAAGTAAATATTATATAAACACATCACATATATATCTGTACTAAGAAAACAAAGAATGATAGTAAAATGATGATGTTCATTTTAGGGGACCATTTTAGGCCCTTATCATATATAGTCCTTCTCAAAGTGGGTTAAATTTGGGACCAAATCAGTGCGTAATTTTTCAAAGTGCGGTATAACAAAAGTGCCTGCATTATGCCATGTTGTAGATTATTATCTACATAAATATACAAAATTTACGCCATGTTTTAATTTTAATTTGTATTTTCACCCTTTTAATTTTAATTTGTATTTTCACCCTCCCAGTAAATTCAAAATATTACATGACACTAATACGAATTCAATTTTTGAAAGCGATATGGAATTTCACGCATTATCCTCAAATAATCTTGCTTTCCAGATAGTGGGTGCTTTTTTTGTCTGGTGTGTGCATCTTGGGGTCAGACCAACTCATTATGTCGGTAAACGACAAATCCTCAACACTACACAAAACCTTTATTAAGTTATCATGTGTCGGCACCGTCGGTTCTTGTGAATTAGTAAACTGTGTAGTAGAAATCATTTCCCCGAATTCTTTTATCTAGGGTCATTATTTCCTTCACCTGTAATACCGGCTGATTTTTTGAAAACGCTGCTCTGCATAAAATTCTTGCTAGGTATTCAGCAATAATGCACCGATATAAGGTTTAGCGGGGTTTTTATAGTCTTAAAGGAAGCATAACAAACAATAACCAAGAGTCGGGTCATTGGAAGGCAAATAAATTAAATCTCGAAAGAAATCCAGACATTTTAATTGACATTCTGGTTAAATTTATATGAGCTGAAGGTTTGTTATGTAAAAAAGATGGGTGTTATTTCGAGACAAGACTGGGACTTACCTTGAACAGGGGTTACAAATTAGAGGTGTAATATCAATGACTAGACTTTCCTATAGAAAAACAAGCCGACTATTTGGTTACTCATACCTCAATTTCACAAAAACTGCAACAAGTTTTTATTTGATTTAGAGAACTACCATCTTTTTCTACTAAGTATTCTATACAGTATTATAATTTGTTTGGTTTGAACCAAATTCAGCCTCAAGGTCCGTAGGATAGAGGTTTGGATGTTTTTAAATACATAAACAAAACAATCGATTTAATTTTTTTATATTAGTTTTCTCTGTTTTGTGTTTTCAGCGTAAATATAGTTCTGTCCCGATATTTGACTTTTTCGAGAATCGCTGACTTTGACACTTGGCAGATTGCATTAAATTTTACACTATGAAAAAAATAGGGATGTTGACCCCTGTGACAAAATATTCAGATGTTTTGCAGTTAATTAGGTAGAATATTTTAATGTGTGTCCAATCGTTTTGACCTATTATACATGTAGTATGCATACAATGATATCGTACTCATTTACTTCATGTTTTTATTTGCTGAGAATTTCATTGAATGAACTGTGCATATGCAATTTTCTTTGCTATTATATCGATTTGCTGAAAGAATAAAGAATTGAAGTCACTCTGAAACGGCTCAATTGACTCGGTTAAAAAGTTAATACACAAATGAAATTTTAAAAACAGATTTCGGTTAAATGCAATCGTTAGAGGTATTTCTCAATCGGAACAACAAACAACAAGTGAAAAGCTGTCAAACCGGGTTTTCATTTATATGTGAACTGTAGCCATAATCCATGTCAACCCGTATCCAGTGAAATGGAGCACCCTATATGCAATATTTTGCCAAAACATGACTAAGTTCAAAAGCTGGTATTGTTTTCATAAATTATCGGAAATAAAAATTCCAGCAATATGCACACCTCTAATATAAGTACAATTGATTGTAAAAGAACAACTTCTTATCTTGAAAACTGTAGGAGGAGTTATCCGTACAATGAGGGTACCCTATATCCAATATTTTGCCAAAACATGACTAAGTTCAAAAGCTGGTATTGTTTTCATAAATTATCGGAAATAAAAATTCCAGCAATATGCACACCTCTAATATAAGTACAATTGATTGTAAAAGAACAACTTCTTATCTTGAAAACTGTAGGAGGAGTTATCCGTACAATGAGGGTACCCTATATCCAATATTTTGCCAAAAAATGACTAAGTTCAAAAGCTGGTATTTTTTTCATAAATAATCAGAAATCGAAATCCTAGCAATATGCACACCTCTGATATATGTACAATTGATCTGCAAAAGAACAACTTCTTATCTTGAAAACTGTAGGGGGAGTTATCCGTACAATGAGGGTAACCTTTTGGCAGCCACCCGCCCGCCCGCCCGCCATTTCCACCATTTTAATAACCGGATTTTTCCGTTGGAAAACCTGGTTAAAACTGTTTCTAGGTCACCCTTGAACATTAAAGGATTGGAGCAATCAATAGTTTCGGTGAACATGAACAGGTTGGGATACTTTATACACTAAAATTTTCTGTCAATAAAACTAATGTCACGACATATCTAATTTAAATCTCCATCAAGTTATAAAAAAGTATTAACGGGGTATGGGTGACCATTTTTACACATTAAACAAAGCTAAGTCAGCTGGCGTGTCATGTCTAAGCACACAAAGGTTTCTGGAATTTAATTTTATCTAATCCTGTAAATTGACTATCCATGTACATGTACATGCCACTGAGAACGTCGACCGCACAAGCTCCACAAAAGTACACCTAACTAAACAAATGCTTAGTTATATTCCCAGCATTCAGAAATCAGGTGTTTTACATCATTAAAATGGTATAAATTGTTAGGATTTTGATTGCAAAAGTTGCTTCTTTATATCTACAAAAACCCACAGAAACTAACATTAACACACAAGTAATTGATTTAACAAACAGAATTTCGGTAAATTTTTACACTTTAGGTCATTTAGAAACTTAGAATGCGACAAGTTAAAAAAAATCTGACGAAAAAAAGATGATTGTTTAGTCCAGTACTTGTAATTTTCCCTGTAAGATGAATATGACGCATGCGAAAAATCTCGAAATACCTGAAAGATCAGCTTAATCACTGAGATGACCAATGCTAGATGTACATGTATCAGTATTCGTCCGTCAACGTGCTTTATCATTCGTTTACACATCCTTAATTTATAACTTTTTTTTTGAAAACCAAAAGCTTGTTGTTACTTGAACCTACAAATGTATTTTGGTGTGAAGCATCTCTAGGATGAACTGTGAAATTTATGACCATATCGACCTCTTGGTATCATGAGCGGGGCAAATAAAGAAACAAAATAAAAGGGCGAAATAATATATATATATATATATATATATATATATATATATATATATATATATATATATATATATATATATATATATATATATATATTATAAAACCTTCTTTACACCGATAAAAAATTAAAACAAGAATCTCATGAGCCACAACGTTTAACTTAACAACAGTTCGTGGTATTATATAAATAGTGCCTGTTTGGGAGGGTAACAGTTGAAATTGACAACCCGAGAAAACCATTGTCAACCGACGCGAAGCGGAGGTTAACAATGGTTTTCGAGGGGTGTCAATTTCAACTGTTATCCTCCCAAAAAGGCACTACTAAATGTCATAATATTAGAGAATTGTTTACTGCTTTCATATAGAAATGACGTGAATTCTACACCGAACCGTACGCGCATAATTTACGCGCAAGTGACAATTTGTTGTGTTACCCGTTGCTATGTGTGTTGCTAACGCTGAGGGTAATAGAACGGATTGTCAACTGTGTCTTAACCAATCAGATTTCAGTATTTAACATGAAAGTATAATAACATTTTATATATCATTTTAAAAACATTTTTCCCTATCTACATGTATACTTTGGATTAAGACATTTTGCAAATAAAAAAAATGTCGACGTCTGCACCAGAGTAACTGCTACTTTTGGTATTTCAACCCATGTGATATGATGTCCACAAGTTATAAGTAAATTTTAACTGATAGGTAATTATTCTAAAATTGAAAAAAAAACCACTTTCATTTTCGATAAACCAGTCCGAAATAGCAAATATGAAAGTAAGGCGGTGAACACGCTTTGGCGGATGCAAGTCAGTGGGAGTTCGCATCAAAATAAAGGCTTGCAGTGAAACAATATTGAATGATTACGTAAATAGTAAATATATTTACTTGGAACTTACTTAGAGTACACTATAATTTATGATTTGACCGACGTTTAATAATAAAAAAGAAAAGAAAAAGGCAATTTGTTTCTTGAATGGACGATTTTAGTTTGCTTGCGAAGCGCGACCTCTGATGGGATAGAACTTTTCAGAATTGGACAACCAAGAATTAATGTCATGGCGAGAAGTGTAAAATGAGTTGATCATGCATCGCTGGCAGATATCTTGGATCGGACATCTTAGGTTAATACTAAAAAGTTGATAAATAAAATGGAAAATTTGAAGCGAGTTTAGTTTAGATGGAACTCCAATCTGATTAAAATAAGATCTTTGATCCGCTCTGACAAATTCGATGTACCCCCATCATATTTGTCAGAGCGGATCAAAGATCTTATTTTAATCAGATTGGATGGAACGAGCAACGAACTTTGCAGAACGGGGTGCCCAAGTACGCGGTTTGAATAATTTACGTACTGCATGGTAACCAAATACTTTGGGCTCCGGACATTTAGTTTACAATGTTTAAAATATGCAAATGAATATGCATACACAAGCGGTTTTTAAATTCATACATTTTTATACCAGGACAGATTTGTAGTAAACCTTAAATATTGATTTGTAAACAATGCCTGACAGTGTGTCTCTTTGAATAAATGTTGTATTGACGGGAAGGGGGGCGGGCGAGGGTTTTATTACAATACATGTAACTCACTCAATTATACCCTCTCACTGGTTTATATTAAAACACTGTTTCTAAATATTTCGACCGTGTTAGTTGAATTTCCACTCTGTTCAGCTGATTTTAAAGTTATAAATCTGTTGAACTGTACTTGATACTTTACCGTGAATTCTTAACACCATTTAATATAGCTTTTTTATTTAAAAACGATATTTGATTTACAAAATGTATGCAAAGCTTGCTAAACTTTATTTTATCGCGATTTTACGGTTGCATCGGTAACAAATTGCCAGGTCTGCACGCGTGTGTTTATAAATCTGTGCAGGTGTTATTACTGTTGCAAAGCCATTCTGACATTTGAAAAAAAGAAAAACGAATCATTTTACGTTAGTACGTAATTAATACATCGATATTCTAAACATTTGTTGTAATGTTGTATTTGTGATCATGAATAGACTTTATTTGTTTAAGCAATTGTGTGAAGAGAACCTGACTATTATATAATAGTAAATCTTAAATGGATAATAAACACTGATCAAATATAACAAGCATTCTGGGAGTATTGTATAAGCAACACACGTCCCCTACCGCTTTGTGGAATCACTGTTATGCAGAATATCGAACCCGAACATAAAAAATGGAATATAAAAAAATAATTTTCTCGAAAATATGTCAACCAGAACTACAAAGTGTAAACTTAATCTGTAGTTTGACATTTTGAAGCTGTTCAGCAAAATTCACATTATTCCTCAAACGCATAAAGAAAAAAAGTGTGGAAACTGAAGTGGGACAGACAGACAGACGGACTGACGGACGCAGAGGAAAGCTATAGTCACCTCCGGTGAAAACCGGTAGGGGACTAATAAAAAGAGATTACTTCTAAAAGAGTTGATAAGGGGTTCAGGCTCATTTTAGGGGTTTATATACCTCTTGATTTTGATCACACGAACCCTAAATACACACGTGTTAAGTAGCAGACCTTTCTAAATATTTATAACAAGCGTCTGAGGGCTTCTATCAATCTAAATGTGTCAATTTAGTTCACTAGAACTTTGTCATTTTTTTAAAACTTTTCACAACGATATTGTGGCAAATGGTGGGCCGATATCTCCCTTTTCTTAAAAGTGTACATCAAACGAATTCCAGGGCAGTGCATGATACATATATGGCTATTATTTCCAGTTCTCAAATTTGAGCTGTATGGGTCCCACCAGGTGGTTCCGAGGGGTTGATATCTCCCTTGATTTTGATCACAAGACACATTTATATCTCGTATCCAAGCGATATTTACTGCCTCCGAAGTTGTCAATGTTCCTACAAATTATTGATGCATTTTTCACCTTGATAATAATTAAAGTATACCGAAGATAGAGTAAAATATATTTTCTGTTTGAGTACTCTCAGTACATTGATGACTTTCCTTACTGGCCGTTAGCTCTAGTGGCTTAATGGCTGCTGTTTGTGGCTGCTAACTTCAGCATGGTTATAATGCCTAACAGTGGAGTGAACTTTATATAATTTTGGTTTTATCATTAATTTTGGGTGATGTACTTGCATACGCAGTAGTTTTTAGTCCCCTACCGGTTTTTACCGGAGGGGACTATAGCTTTCCTCTGCGTCCGTCAGTCCGTCTGTCTGTCCGTCTTTCTGTCCGCCCGTCTGTCTGTCCCACTTCAGTTTTCCACACTTTTTTTCTTTATGCATTTGAGGAATAATATGAAATTTGCAGAACAGCTTCAAAATGTCAAACTACAGATCAAGTTTTGTCTGGTTATTAATAATATATTTTCGAGAAAATTGATTTTTTATATTCCAATTTTTTAATGTTCGGGTTCGATATTCTGCATAACAGTGCATTGTTTTCAGAATTTCCACAAACCGGTAGGGGACGTATATTGCTTATGCAATACTCTCAGAATGCTTGTGTAGTAGGGGAAAATGGTCAATGAAAGTATAATTCATGAACAATATCGAATCTATGGTAGCATATCTCTGCCCTTTGTGTGCAAGTTATTTTTCTATTAAATATGTCGACATGCAAGATAAATATGTTGACATGCGAGATAATTATGTCAACATGCAACATAATTAACTTTCTACTAATAGAAAATTCCCTTCCCTTAAGGATGCTATGTACCTAGATTTATTGAATTTAGCATAGTGGTTATAGAGAGGAAGTAAAAAAAATTAAAAGTTTGAAGACAAACAGAAAAACAGAGTTAAAAAAAAATATATATGGTCTATGAAGCCCTCTGCCACAATTATGAAACTCGTGTCCCCTGGATCAGGGGTTCAAGCGTTTTGGGGCGGTGCCATTATGGCCATTTTATGAAAATGTATAGAATATTAGAAATTCTTCTTTTCCACTCCGATATACTTTCGAGAAAAACAAAATGCGTAGTTATGATGTCCGTAAATCCCTCTACCAAATTTGTGAAACAAATGACCCCTGATTCAAGGCCCAGGGCGAGGCCAATATGACCAATTACATGTAGTAAAAGTGTATTACATCTTATAAAATCTTCTTCTCCACTTCAACTGTAGTGGGAGATAAACTAAAT
This sequence comes from Magallana angulata, assembly GCF_025612915.1. Lineage (NCBI taxonomy): Eukaryota > Metazoa > Mollusca > Bivalvia > Ostreida > Ostreidae > Magallana > Magallana angulata. The sequence continues at coordinate 28,358,113 of NC_069111.1, read as the reverse complement.
GCATGATTCTGATGGTCATGAGACACTCCACCAAAATTTTAAACCTATGACCCTTAGGTCAGGGTTTCAGAAATTAATTAGGGCGGGGCCATGTAGTGAAAATCTATTAAGTTTAAAGTTATCAAACTATATCAGAATATCATGGTAGCGATATTGTTGTAAATCCAAAATTACACGCAAGTCGCTGTCTTATTAGAAAGCTGAGATATGTGTACCTCTAACATGCATGCAAGTCTGTTGGTGCCACTGTGTTTTTTTTATTGTCAGACACGAGATATTAAAAAAAACGGTTTAATCGTCGAAATTTTACATGTCTTTTGATGTGTTTTTTTTGTAAGTATATGTAAGAGTGGAATGTGTAATTAAAGATCTTGTCCTTTTTTGAAGAGTTGTCCCCCTTTAATTCTTAAAAAATCTACACGGTATTAAATTTATTTTCAATAGTTTTTGTATTCCTAATGATAAAATACATCTTTCAACCAAAGCATTTTTTATATTCCTAGTAATTACTCTTTTATTTTAAAAAAATGTGCTTGTCTCCACAGACCTTAATGCAATCTTAATTAACTAATTACAGCTTGGATAATAATATTTTTGAAAATTTCTCTCGGAAAAACTTTTTCTACTTTTAAATGCTTTAAATACTTTAATCAAAGTATTTAAATACATGATGGATATTCAAGGTTGGAAAAAATTAGTCCTAATATCGATTGGATAACTTAAGCTTAAAATGCAAACATGAGATTCTCTTATCATTTTCATAATGTCAATTTAAAGGCTATGGTACTCAAGTGCATGTGAATGTGGGCTTTTTGTATCTATCTGGTACATGTTTCTAAGGTGAAAAATAGCGGGACGTAATAATTGATGCATTTTGCATTGAAATGTTGTTTGTTCACGTTTTGTTAATGCAGGTCTTCACCTGTAGAAATTAAAAACTCATTGAAAATTATTCAAAAGGAGAAAATTTTGCTGTAGGATTTTGTAAACTTTCTATACATAAAAGAATTTTAATTCAAATGAGATAATGATATTTTCTACGGGAATTTAATGTTAAAAATTAGTGTTCAGATAGAAAATACATTTTCCGAATGAATTTAACTCAAATTCTATAAGAATTTAAATTCCTATAGAAAATAAATATGTAGGAATTTCTATTCATTCCGTATAGGAAAAAATGTGTTTCAAATAGGAATTAACTTTTTTTTCTTGGACTTCTATATATTTATTGCTAGCAAATATCTAATTTATCGGGTTTTTATACCCACCCGCCCCTCCCCCCAACCCCAAGAAAATGCCTCATAGTCCATCCATTTAGTTTTCAACACTGTACCTAAAGCGGATGCAAAAATGCATCATTTGCATTGGTATAGTTACACGTACATGTATCCAATACTAGTGTACGACTAAAAGAGACCCCCCCCCCACAGAATATTGACCCGGGGTCAAATTTCTACGGAGGATACTGTATTATATACTATAAGTAGTATATTGTCAGAATTCGTGTTTGGCGAGAGGGGAGGATAGAGCAGCGAAAGCATACATGTATGAAATAATAGGCAGAACTATGGATGCTCCTGCCGTTTTACCCTGTTACATATAAATATTACATCTGTTTTAACAAAACGATGTATGTGTTATCTTAAGGTTATTTATCAGCTTGCCTCGTGGAGCCCCTTCGCTAAGCCTTATTTTAGAATTGTGTCCTCCCCCTAAAGGTACATGCTTGATAATGCGCTCGATTACACTCCCTTTTTGCAATATGCTCGCCTTGCTGAATAGGCCATACTGTCATAGTAGATGATTTCACAGACAAACTTATGAAATGACTACACATTACATTATTTAGAAGAAAAAAACATCAAAAGACGTGTAAAATTTCGATGATTAAACCGTTTTTGGAGTTGATTTTAATCAACTCTCCTATGCAGTTACTCAAACAAACCGAAAGTGAAACAGTGTTTGGACCTTAGCACAAATCATTGCTGCTGACAAGACTTAGTTCTTGAATATAATTGATAAATTCGATGTAATGTATGCTAAAGCATTGTTTTTCAAGGAAACTTATTTATAATTACATTATGTACCTTGAAAAAAGTCAGTTTTTAAATGGTACGAACAATTTAGATATTTTTTGTAGTCGTATGTATTCCTACGCCAGAGTTCAATAAAGTCTCGTTCAACTCGACGCTCGGCTGTCTCTGCAAATCCTTGTCGGAGATTTACAGTGTCAGCCGAACGTTTGGTTGAACGAGACTAGAGTTCAATATTGCTTGGATCCATACAATTTTCGAGAAATATTTCTATTACTGATACATAGTTTTATTTAATTTTAATTTTTTCTTTAAATGTTATTTAACATGATTCATATGGGGGTTTCTCGACATTCTTGTCGAAAAAGTCCAAAAATTCATATTATAAAAATGTGTGTAATTCAAATTAGAAACTACATGTACTTGCCATGCAAAATAACATATCATTGATTTTAAAATAAATAAACATCGACAAAATCAACTCACGTCAGTTCTTCAATACTTCGATTTTAGTATCTGTTCTATTTAGCAATAGTGAGTGTCTGACAATAAAAAACACAGTGGCACCAACAGACTTACATGTATGTTAGAGGTACACACATCTCAGCTTTCTAATAAGACAGCGACTTGCGTGTAATTTTGGATTTACAACGATATCGCTATCATGATATTCTGATATAGTCTCATAACTTCAAACTTCAAAATTCACGCCCTTATATACATTGTATGCTGAAAAAAGTTGTTGTAAGTTACAAGGCTCGCAGCATATTTTTTTTTAAGAGGGAGGGAACATACATGTACTTTTCAGAAATCATGAGAAGAAAATAAAAGAAAGGAAAACCGTTTTTCAGCAGTCTCCAAATTTCTATTGCACAACGAGTGACTAGCTCTTGTTTTTTTAAAGCTGGCAAACAATTAACATCTCAATTTCTTTATTGCAAAAAACATACGTCTTATAGCAGTTATAATGATGAATAATACAGGCAAAATGGGTGGTCAGTTCTTACAAATCTTCTCACTTACGTACACACAAACTAATTTGTTTACAGAATTTATATTTGGAGAATAACGTACAGGTTACTGAAAAATACATTTAAAAATACATGTACAACTACTGTTTTCAAACCATTCTGAGAGTAAGGGCTTTGTAAATGAATTTTCAAAAATTACAGTCAACACTTAGTAACTAATTAATTGTACATGGATGGTTTACAGCAATAATAATTTTTCATTAGCATTGATCGTAATGCTAAATACATTGGGCAAACAAGTATAAAAATGATATTCGTCTTCAATGTCTGTAATACGAAAGTTTTACGAAATCTTTTGTCTCTTGTTATATTTATATGTCGATTCGTTGCAGTAATCAGATTATGACAACCTCATTTTGGAAATACATTTTTTGTACAACTTTGGAATTGATTTTTCAAAATAGTACTGAAAGTAAAACTTAACAACTTAATGCTTGTAAATGAAACAATTTGTTTCTATTTGCACTAGTCTTGTAAACAAACAACACGTTTTATTAAATAAATGTGGACTTGGTTTGAAAATTTGAAGCTAAATGGTTCTTGTCAGTCGCCGATAACAGACTGAATATTACAGGAAACGGTCAAAAAGTGACTGCATCGTCGAATTTTGTTTACCCGACAGATGCATCCTGTCTCAAATAAGCTGTCTCAAAATAATACTATAAAGGACTCCCTCTCGTAACTTTCTAAATGCATTAGACGCGTACGATGACTTTGTTTTTTAGCATATCAACAAACATATCTCGATTAATGGTAAACTTTATTTACAATCAGTCAAGAGATCACCTTTTCGAGAATGGTTATGAATAACAGCTGTTTTTTTTTTTACTTCTAGAAACTGCTAAATGTGTGTAAAAATGCCTGGGGCACTTTAAGGGGAAACCCAAGGAAAGTTTAAAGTTATGTAAGAATATGCCCGTATTAATTACGTAATTTAAATGTTTATGAATACCAGGGTTGTTTTCAAATGGAGTCGAAGTCTATGCTATCTATAGACCATTCAAGTGCCCTTTTTACTTTGCAATTTGCAATGATTATCTCTGTAACATCAAAAGTTGAAGGTACATTTCAAAAGTTAATTTAATTACATTTTAAAAGTAAATTTAATTAGAACAGAGATCAATTTCAAATCCACGCAGAATCATGTGTAAAGCATTCTACTCGGCAAACTGTTGAATTGATATCATATTGTGTAAGGGTTCTGTATGGTACCTAGGTACATGTATTACACGTTTTAATTTAATTGACAGCGCATTAATTTCTATAAATGGCAACACAGCTATTTAAGGCTTTACTGGAAAGACCGACTACTAATATATCAATCCGAATTTTCTCTTACATGTAGATACACATTTATTTATATACCCAACGGAATGGGTTTGTATCGTAAATGTTAAACTTTAAATAAAAAAAACCCACACGCACAAACAGGGTCCATTTACAATATCCGTGTAGAATATATATACTACACCTCTTTCAAAATTGTATAATTTTTTTATGGGATTAATTGATTATCTTCCACAGATACTCATCAGCCATCGGGTATCCTATGAGAACTCCTATTGTTCTACTGCTGAGAGAACCGATACATTGCAATGTAATAGTGGGTGTTATGGCAGTGTTATATTGGCTTCGAACTGCACAAGGAACAGCCCCTCTGAGAATTGGGCGGATTTTGAAGGAGTCACCACATTTAATATCACAAACAAAGCATCAACGACCTTGGAATTAATGTTTGTATTCATTTAGTGTAATGCAATAATTCTAAATTTTATGAGAGAGAGAGAGAGAGAGAGAGAGAGAGAGAGAGAGAGAGAGAGAGAGAGAGAGAGAGAGAGAGAGAGAGAGAGAGAGAACAGGACGAGATGTTTTTCAATACAAAGTTTTAATGCAAACTCAGCTACTATTAAGAATATGGATAATTATGCCTTAATAACTTGAATTTCCAATCTGAATTCCACTGAGTAGGAATATTCAGTCACGTATTGTATTTCAATATTTTGTTCCACTCCAGGAGTAATCTCTTGTACCTGGCCAGGGTCTTGAAATGGAGACGCTTTTATGTAACCATAGTGGCCGTTTGTATTCCAGTTAACATTTTATTGACGAGCTCGTTATCTCATAAAAATAGTTTATTTTTTACTTGTAAACAAGTTGTTTATCAAAAAAAAAGAAGAAAGATCCGCTTCTTGAATAGATCGTTCCAGTTTAATTGCCTGGCTAGTGCTCATACCCATACTTGCACATGTTAACCTCTAATTTACGTTGAATAATGTAAAGCAGGGTTGTGACACCTGCCAAGGTGCTCAACGACATTTGCAAACTCTTTTCATTAACACAATAAAATATGACATATGGTTTTAAGATACGGTTTATTTAAATTGTAACACAAGATTAAAACTGCATGATACATGTAATTTTATGACAATCAGATATTAAAATCAAGTTTCAATGATGAAAGTTTACCTTCAGCAGCAAAGGTCTGCATTTTAATAATAATTGTGTCTTTAAGGAAGGTGTCTTTTCTGGTTTTCAACTTGTCAAACGTAAATATGATTAATTGTTCATTAAATCAAGATGAAAGGAAATTAAAATAGTATATTTTTCTTTCTTTTTTACTATCGTACAACTTGGCATAGAAAAATGTAATCAATGTTTAGAATGGAACAAGGACTATATTTTGGGCGTAATATTGGCGTAGGAAAATATCACATGTTGCGCAATTCAGAATTGCTGCAGAATATATATATATATATATATATATATAATGAGTCTGTTTTAGCATTTTAAAAACAATAACAATAATGTTGGATTTTTTTACTAATGTGAACTAATAATAGGATACTTGGGTTTCAGAATATGTTTTTAAAATATGATTTGCCTATCAAATAACATTTTTATAAGCTTTTTAAAGCGCCCATTCTATACATTGATTTTTGTGAAAAAATCACTAAAATCAGTTTTTCTCTCTTATGAAACGGTCAATATATTAGCTTTTCTGTCAATTTATATCTTTATATAAAGTCTTCATAATACATAAAAATTAGAAATATTTTATTATTGGAAGCATAAAAAAATAATCAAAATTTCTTCAAAATTTAAGAAAATTAGAGGAAATACGGGCTAAGCAATATCAATTTTAGTATAAATATTTATTCCAATTTAGTAGTATAAGCTGATAGACACTCTCATGGTCTATGATTTCATTGAAGATTTGAATCTTCAAATCTTAAACAAATGTCTACAGAACTATAAAGAGCTACACTTATTTTTATCACTCTTTACGTTGAGGAAAAAGGTAGTGACCTTGACCTGACCTTTATCCGAAAACAAAAAGGTCAAATTTAATTAAACTGATAGAATCATTAAGTAATATGATCCGTTTGACTGTGTCAAAATTTCATGCATTTCTTATTATAAGAAGTATGTTTGATAATGAAAAGACTCCTTCCTTAAGCAATTTATCAGCTAGTTTCGATATGAAACAATTTTATCTACATAAGGTATTATAATATCATTTTGCTCCCACTAATTCATATTCTTTGATTTTGGCGGAGATGTCTACCAAAAAAAAATGTAAGATAATGTTTCACCATAAAGTCAGTAAAATGTCTTGACTACTGTAACCTCTCTATTCCCCCAAAAGTATTTAATCTAGATAATCCTTTAGGGATGGGGGGTGTTTAAAGAGCTCTAAATATTTAAATTTATGCAACCATGGTACCATATCTGTGAACTTTATTTGTCATAATCTGATAACTGCACACTCCCCCAGCTCATCATTAACATTTTTTGGACCTTAACAAATTTTCATCGTGGGAAAAATCATTTCCCACGAAACACGATATATGTGCAGTAAATAAAAAAGAGCTATTATCTCTAACGCATCTTTTTACCTGACTAAGCCATTCTATATGATAAGTTTACAACAAACTAATAATTCTCTCAAAACAAATTTAATGTTACAGTCGTTGATATGAGTTATAAACTTTACATATCAAATTTAAAAGGATGTTTATAGTTTTAAAGTAAATATCGTTTAATGATTTCATGCATGTTAAAAAACCTGAACATATCTATCATTATAATTACTAGTGTTATTACTGTTTTATAAGGTTGCCGTAAATTGTCTTCATTACATAAATAGAATTTTTAATATGTAAATGGTTTATGCAGCAGGTGCTACATAGAAACTTTAATTTTACATTTGACAATGCATGACTTTAATTTCTTTAAAAAAAATGATATTGATCCTTAATGTCACTAGAAGCTTTTTAAAAACAAACCACTTGTGTGAAAGGTGTTAGTTGATAAAAATAAATCGGTTTTTTTTTTGGCGATTTTAAGGGAGACCTCGGGATACCTTTACTTTTACTACAATAACTAGTATTCCATTTCATCATATATTATCCAATATATTGATTTATATAACTCAGCGTGTTTTTAGATTTGCTGGGAGCGCTTGGATGTCTTTGAATGGACCTACATCTGCTGGTTCATGTAGCCTTAAAATGACTGCAGATGTAAGTCAACGAATTGATACAGGATCAATAAACCACTCACCTGTATCGTCTATGAGTTCAACTTTAGTTTTGTTCCAATCTTGTTTGACATCTGAAACTAACATCCCAGGTAATTAAAGTATACATTTCTTTAACATACAGCAATATTCGATTCTTTTTTTTGTTTCGTTGTGGGTTATTTTTTTCAAACGTTGATCTTATCATTTAAACTTTTTTTTTAAAATCATAAACATGATTATTTTTACATTTTGATGGGCCTTTTAATTACGTTATCTTTTTATTTCTTTGTGGAGTATTTTTTTTAACAAAAGTTAATCTTATCATTTAAATGTTTTTTAAAATCATAAATAGGATTGTTTTTACATTTTGATCGACCTTTTATTTTTTTAAGAATAAATTTATCAAAGAAACAATACGTGTATCTTAGTTCCGTTGGTAGTTCGAACAAGTTATGAAAGTATTGGAAGTAGCAAAAAGTGCATAACCTGCCTATACAATTTATTCAATACTTCAAGATATTTCTTGTAATGATTGCTACTTTCTTATTCTAATATTTTTAAAATCTTTTAGCGTGGAATTTTGTATAACAGTTTAAATTTGTTTTATATTGATTCATTCTAATTTTACATCTCATTCCCATCATAACGGACGTTTTTATTGGGTCCGTGTGCTTCATCAGTGTATACACTTACTATAAAATTAGTAAACAATGCTCAAAAGCAAATATAATGTAGTAAAAAACTACTGCAATAACCCCCCCCCCCCAAAAAAAAAGACTTTTTTCTGAAGAATATATTTGCTTTAATATTCTAACTAATTTACGTTTGAAGTAACGGACGCCGACGGAGATGTTGTTCGCTGTCGCTTTGCAGCAGGACCAGACGAATGTGACTCTGTTTGTGGAAACCATATTTCATCTCTGATATTAAATGAGGTGATTAATTGAATCATTTTACATCGATATTATCCATGATCTTTATTCAAGTCGTTCTATTTAATAGTTTACAAGTAGTTAACGAATGTTTTGAATGTCATAAGGGGTGTTTTGACATGACAAGGTTTTTTTTACTTTTCAGTTGTCCTGTTCGTTTACTGTCGGCAACCTAAGTAATGTGCCTACTGGGAAATACGCCATGGCTCTACAGATAGAAGATTTCATAAACACGTCATCCACTGTTCCATTAAGCAATGTCCCTTTACAATTTGTCATTCATGTGGACTCTGCCAACCCAATCACCTTCATATCACCAACACCGTCCGATGGGTCTATCCTACTATTTACAACTGTTTCGTTACAGTTTATTGCAAAGGCCCGAGTACAATGCACAAGTGTTGAGTAAGTAATTGTAATATTTCTAATAATTTGTTTAAAATATTGAAAATGATCTTAATAACTACAAAATTTTTGATTTTTATTACATTTGCTTATTAAATAAATTAAAAGAAAATACAATAATTTATATAGAATTTATAACGTTCCAAATTATATATTGGCCTGCAAGTAAAGTCTTTTTGCAAGTATCAGAAACTGCACTGGTTCCTTGAGGTTATAAAAATCTAAATCACACAACATCTGAATGATTATTTCTTCAAAAAGATAATTAATTGGTCTACAAAAATATAAGTATAAGATGAAAATAACGTATGTTTAGTTTTTGGTCGACCCAAAGTTATTTTTTAACAAACATTGCAAAAAGGAGAATATGAAGAAAGTGAAGTAAATAAGTAAAGTAAATAATAACTGATGATTTGCCCAAATAATTCTAGGACGTATTGTTAACCACTTACAACCACTTTTAGTCTCGAATTGGATTAGAAAGAGCAATCGGTTTTGAAAGATGTCAAAATTAGGCTCTTTTTAAAAGAAAGTTAACATCTTTTAAACAAAACATCTACGTTTTCAAAGTTACAAAAATATCCGCTTGCATATACATTTACGAATTATAAAAGAACAATACATGTATGTCAGAATACACAACATAAAAGAAGAAATACATAAAGACCTGTTGTCTGTTGCATTATGATTCAGTTTATGATATTGTTAACTCTTGAAAATAATATTTTTGAATGTTGAATTTATGATATGGCAATTTATTTAATAAATGCGCCAATAAACTTCAACTAATATTTCGACGATTTGGGTTTTGGGTTTAAAGGATGCACAATAAAGCCACAAGGTTTATGGTAAAGAGTATAGGAAAACAAATCAAAGCATAAGCTAAGTATTTATCTTACTGAGCAATTTTGATAGTTTTTGTTAATCACTCGCTTATTTTCCTTTAGTTTTTGAATGGTCGTTCTAAAATAATTAAACACACGATTTTTTTTATTCCTGTAGATTTACACATTTTTAGTGACATGGGCCATATTTACGGAAATCATAAACATGTGTACTAAAGTTATAAATGGAACAATGACCCAGTGTTCATTTTTTATAGTTTCCATATTTTATACTTTCAGAATTTTATATAATTAACAAAAAAGTATGATTCTGGGCTGATAAAATGATATGCTGCTAAATATAATTGTCAATGAATAGATACATATGTAATGCCATCTATAATCCTGTATGGGCATACATGTTATACCAAGAGAGATAAGATTAAATACAGGAATAGTAACAAGTAGCACCACATGCGTGGATCTAAAGAGAAGAGGGGGTGGGGGTGCTGACCCCCTTGGAAAAATCAACTTTCTTAATGTTAATACATTAAATTATAAAAACTTTTTTGGATCCGCGAATGCACTGATCGTAATACATAGTTTTATTTTTAAAAATGTGAATCCAAATTAAATGAAATAAGGGTCATATCCTTTAAAACAGGGATGTTTGCGTGTTATTAAAACATTTGTAAACATATGGCTTACATTTTCAATATTTACATAATGCTGTATTGCAAAGTGTAGATTGTTTTCAAACTGTGACCAAACGATACGAGTAATGCAAAATTTAATATCGGTGTACAAATAACAGACTTTTATAGTTCATCTCAAAAACTGCAATCATAATGATTATGATGTTTCGATGCAATCATCCTAATGTACGAACAGTTTATTCTGATTTTTATAATACTGACCAATAACCAAAACTTTTATAGTAAAAGCCAAGGATGGATGCGAAGTTGTTCCATGAATAATTTACTTCTCATTAACTTGCATGTTAATGCCCTTTGTAATATCCTTAAAATTATTATGATTCTGATCTATGAGAACTTTTACACAGTCGAGCGATATGATTTAAGCCCCATGTTTATACAGTCATTGCTAATTGGTAAACAAATTGTTACCGATGTTAATTGATTCCCAATTTAGTTTTTTTTCTAAAGATTAAGCAACGTATCCACTATGTATTAACAATGGGACTTTAAAGTAAAACATTTTAGGCAAATTGAATGTAAGATTTCATAAATCACTTGAAAGAAGATACAATGTAAATGCTAAATCAATTCTTTTACTTTGAAATCTGTGTTTAATGTTTTGATATGAATTTTTTTCCAGAGTAACCAAATTCAATATTACATCACAGCTGCATTTCACGATGTCGGGCATTACACAACCTACGGATACGCCAGATGAGTTTGAGGTCACTGTGTCACTTGGGTCTGTTACCAAAGATAGTATTGGAACCCATCAACTGTGCTTTGCAGCAGAAGCAACAAATGGGTAAATAACTGAGGAGCCAGAGAACTGTAAAAATGAAATACGTATGATAACGTAAAACTGTGAAATACATGTAGTTAACGTCCATACAATACTTTGTTATTACGGATCAGTATGTCTTAAAGTGATTTTATTTCTGATTTTCTTAATCTTAATGATATAAGTAAAGTAAATTTTGTTTTATCTTGCATTTCTTATAATTTTTGTTACAAAGTGCCGTCTCGGAATGTCCTCTGGAGTCATCCTTGTCCAAATCTCATTTTGCTACAAATAATAGAACATGTTGTGTAAAAAAACACCCTATTTTTGAAGTTCTTTTAATAAGAAGTTCAAAATTTTTAATGAAGTTGATGTTGTCCATCTCAAGTATACTATGTCTTGTTAGTCTGATTAACACCGTGTTAAATAATCGATGATGTATACATGTAAGAGCATCGCCGTATTGGATATTAAAGTTTTAAATTCCGATCAAAAATGAGAAAAAAAAATAGACCATAGATTGTCATCTTTCATTTTTATATTTACCAACACTAACTTTGTGCAACCTTGCATCCCCTCGCATCCACTGCTAAATTACTGGCAATTCTTTGCCGTTTGATACTTTTAAAACCATGGTTTGTTCTTATGTGCCTCCAACAACACGTGTTTTTAGACTTTAGTCTTTTCGAATAGTTTTTTTACTTCCTTTCTATATTTTTCAATGTAAATCATCGTATTTTGCTGCAGTAATACAACCGAGTTTTCGATGAATGGTATTATCGCAATTGCTTTGACCTTCACTTTTTTTTATAGTACCAAGTCAACAATTTTATCTTGTTTAGAAAAATAATTATGACTTCAATATTTTGGCATATTTTTAAGATTTGGTAAAAAATGATGAAAAATTGCACAGTTTTCATAGTTTTTTGAAGAGAAACATTTAACCCCAGCCATCGCCCACAACGAAATTATAATATTTTATGTGATATCACATCATAAAGTTATTCTTTGACTTTCATCGTGGGCGACAGCTGCAGACATATCTTTCAATTATAAAAAACAACTATAAAGGAAATGGTGTTTTCTGCTCAGTTTTATTAAAATAACGAAAAAAGTACTGTTAATGACGTCACAATTAACCTTGTGCAAGTCTAATCAGGTAACTAATTATAGATTCTTAATTCATGACTACTCATGTTTAAATAAACGTTACATTTTATTTTTTTGTGACATTTTTAAAAATCATTCTAAAATAGGGCAAAATAAGACTAAAATTGTACTTATTTTTTTATATTGAATTAAAATGCTTTAGCAGTTTGCTTGATTTCTTAATTTACAAACAGACATTCTTATTTGTTTTTTTTTGAAATTGAATTAATAAATCTCATAACGGTGACATTTGCAAGATATTTTTCTCATCATAAGTTGTCCCTCATACATTTCACTCGAAAGTCCTACATGTATCCTACAAAATAAACAGAAAACAAATCAAATTGAGAATATTTTGATATTTATTGTAATATTTTGTAGACTGTCCTCAGAATGGAGATGTGTTACGGTGAACATTACAGGTATAAACAAGCACTACCTTTTTATGTGAAAAATTCTTTTCTTATTCTTCTTTTCACAGAGTTTGTTGGTTTTTTCCCAAACGAAAACAGGACTGTGAACATATACAATTATACTTATCTTTCTTTTCATTTTATTTTGCAACATCATAAAAAGGAATACTTTATAAACCTGATAAATAAATCTCACACTACTATATATATATATATATATATATATATATATATGTATATATATATATATAAATATATATATAGCTGAATATATATTTATTCTACTATTTAATTAACACTTTAAAATACGAATTTATCTTTTTTTCTTCTTCAAATAATCAGCTGGCTATTTAATTTGGGATGAAACGTTGATCAAAATCGTGAATATTCTTCTTGATCTTTTTTTAGTATTTAATGGGTTAGATCAAAGAAAATAAATATTAAATGGTAACATAAGTGAGTTCTGAGTTCTTAATTAATATTATTAAAAGACAGTGCTTGTGAATTATCCTTAAAAACGATTTGCGACACTTAAAGTTCTCTAAAACGAAATTGTATGACACAATTTTGAATGGGAATGAACAGTTTAATCACTACCAAATTAAACCTCTCTCTTTACTAAAATTCTTACAGTAGTGAAGGAGAAACTTCAAGAGTACTGTACAACAATATAATTCAGAAGTGGTGTGTATCAGATGTTGATACTGAAACCCTCTAAAGAATTATTAGAAACTTTGAGGTCACAAAATCTTACCAAAATCAATAGTATCAAAACGTACGATTTTTCAACGCTTTATACAACCATTCGCCGTGACAAAGTAAAATCTAGGCTTTTTGATATCATAGACAGTTGTTTCTTCAATAAAAATGGAAGTCGTAAACATGCTTACCTTGTCATTGGAAATCTAAAAAATTATTTTGTTTAAAACCATTATGATTGCACACACAAATACACTAGAATTGACATTAAAAAGATGCTTGAGTTTCTGATAGCCAACATCTACTTGTATGTCGGTTTTGGAAATCAAGTCTTCCAACAATCTGTTGGAATTCCCATGGGTACCAATTGTGCCCCATTGTTAGCAGACCTATTTTTGTATTCTTATGAAGCAGATTTATTTAAAAACTTGTACGTGAAAAATATAAATCACTTGCTGTGGCTTTCAACTCAACATTCAGGTATTATAGTATCGACGACGTATTATTAATACACAATTGTTATTTCCATTCTTACATGTTGTGTACGTCGGCTCGATATATCCCAGTGAACTTGAAATAAAAGATACCACTGAGTCTGAGTCATCTGTGTCTTATTTGGATATTTTACTGGAAATGGACATTGGTGGTAACCTAACAACAACACTTTATGATAAACGCGATGGCTTCAATTTTTCTATAGTCACCTTTCCTTACTTATGTAGCAATATACCTTCATTACCTGCATATGTTGTTTTTGTCTCTCAGTCAATTCGATACACAAGGGCATGCTCTTCGTATGAACAGTTTCTAAGGCAAGATAAGCTACAAACAAACAAGTTGATAAAACAGTACTATCAACAGACAGTCTAGTTTGAAGTCATCTTTTCGTAAGTTCTATGGTCGATACAACGACCTTGTCAGCAAGTATAATCTTCCAGTGGGTCGCATGCTGACTGACGTTTTTCATACTACATGCACCCGTTAGACCATAATTAATCACCTTATTGTCTACGGACTCTTCCTTTTTTTCCCGTTTACGACAAAGAGCACACGGCGGGTGTGACCGGTCAGCAGAGGAAGCTCACTCCTCCATGACATCTGATCCTACCTCTATCTTTTTAGAAGTCCATGTTGCTCTGTTTTGAATTTATGTTTCGTTTTATGAATTTATGAGATGGTTGATAGTTTGTTATTGTCAATTTTTCATGTATCATGACTCCGTCATTAATATATCATAATATTAAAATTTAAACGAAGAGGTTTGATAAATAAAGATTTTAAATTCAATTTTGATTGTCAATTTTTAAACTCTTAAAGGCCCACATGAGGAGATGAGCGTAATAGTTTGCAGAATGTAAAAAAAAATGAAATAGCACATACACACAGTAATAAACGAAAGTATTTCTTTTATTTTTTATCAACGGCTACGATCTTGAAATTGCAGATACTGATGACTGCTTCCCGGATCCCTGTCAAAACTACGGAAACTGTACAGACCTGGTCAACGACTACCACTGCGATTGTGTTCCTGGATTTAATGGGACAGACTGTGAAAACGGTAAGTGCTGATATTGCGGTATTTGTATCAGATCCAACAGTAAAAAATGCAAGGATGAGATTGAAATATTCAGTTTCATATTATTCATTTGTAAGGTGATTGAGGTTTGTCAGTTGATAACTTTTTCCATTTTACTTAAATAAATATGGATAATGTACAAAATGCACATGTACATCCATAGATGAGTTGAACATAGTGGGTATATTTTGCTGTCAGTTTTGATTAAGGTTGTATTTGAAATTGATTTTAGATATCGATGACTGCACACCATTACCATGTCAAAATAACGGAACCTGTTCAGACCTGGTCAACGACTACCACTGTGATTGTGTCGCAGGATTCAATGGAACAAATTGCACAAACAGTAAGCATGTTGATTGCTCTAACCATTTCTGTCTGTGGAAATGGAAAATAAGAATATTGATTTTTCCTCAAGTGTTCAATATATTGACAAATATTGAGAATGCAATAATTTTTGTCTTTTTGTCCTATCAAACATATTTGAAACAAATATTCTTTTTCTCTTTATTTGATAGACAGTTTCAATAAATCAAACTGCACAGATGGTGAAGAATTATGGGTTAAACCTTTTAAAATTATAGTCTTTTCATTTGATTTATGTTTGTGTTTTCTCTGGTCAAGCATCGAATTCTTCTATAGCTCTTTAGAAGATAATTATTTACTTTCCATTTTAAAACACCAAATTGATCAAAGAAGATTGTTTTTAATCTAAGATGAGCATCATATTTGGATGGGTGTAAATAAATGAAATAGCTCAAGCAAACAGTGGTGAATGAAAGTATTTTACTTATTTCTTATCTTGCAAAATGACTTCGTTTTTGAAATCTTGAAATTGCAGATATTGATGACTGCTCACCGGATCCCTGTCAAAACAACGGAACCTGTACAGACCTGGTCAACGACTACCACTGCGATTGTGTTCCTGGATTTAATGGGACAAACTGTGAAAACGGTAAGTTCTGATAATGCGGTATTTGTATCAGATCCAACAGTACAAAATGCAAGGATGAGATTGAAATATTAAGTTTTACATTGATCAAATCATGTGTTAGGTGATTAAGGTTTGTCAGTTGATAACCTTTTTCCAATTGACTTCAAAAGATATTGACAATGTTCAAAATATACTGCTCCATTTGTATATCCATGATTAATCCTGGGAATTGTGTACATTCTTCGCTGTTTTCAGTGAGGTTGTATTTGAAATTGATTTTAGATATCGATGACTGCCAAGCAGAACCTTGTCAAAACAATGGAACCTGTACAGACCTAGTCAACGACTACCAATGTGTTTGTATTGCAGGATTCAATGGAACAAATTGTGAAAACAGTAAGCGCTATGATTACGCACACCATTTTTGTGTGTGGGAATGAAAAAAAGTACAAAACTGATGATTCCTCAAGTGTTTGCTTAATATATCGATAACCATTGAAGACACAGGTGTTCTATGAGACACATGAAGACCCAAACGTTTGGTTTTATGCCTTTGAATAATAAACTTTGTTCATGAAATTGCAGATATTGACGAGTGTTCCCAAGGTCCCTGTCAAAACAATGGATCTTGTACAGACCTGGTCAACGACTACTATTGCGATTGTGTTCCTGGATTCAATGGAACAAATTGTGAAAACAGTACGTACATATGCACTACATATGCTTTATTTGCTTGAAATGAAACACTATAATAATCCATTTGAACGAGCTCGTATGTAGTTGCTTGTTGATGTTTTCTTCGGCCGTCCACAAAAGTATTCGTTTTAGTGTGGGAGCGAATGATTTCGTTTGTCTTTCTGACACATTAGGTTTCGAAGATGTACATAATTTAGGTTGAGATATCAGGATTTTGAGAATGTGTTATCAAAAGTAAACGGTAAACTCTTATTCGGAATTGCAGTGATCAATGAGTGCTTGCCAGGTATTTGTCTAAACAACGGGACTTGTACAGACCTTGTGAATGACTACCAGTGCGACTGCGTTTCTGGATTTAATGGAACAAATTGTGAAAATAGTACGTACAGCTAATCCTAGTCTCAGTACATGTACATTGTATTTGTTGAAGATGAAAGGGCTTTAAAGTTTGATTCAGTTTTTGTATGTACCTTGCTCTTCATTTTGGTCCGTTTAACATTTTGAATGCTGGCTTTGGTTGGTGAGAAGATTTTCAAAACGAGGTATGGAAGATGTGGCATTTGTATTTTTTAGCTTGAGTGAGTAGATTCCGTTAACGGCATCCTGTCAGATATCGTCGAGTGTAAAACACAGTCATGTCAAAACAGAGGAACTTGTAAAGATCTGTAGCCCTTTTCACAAAAATGCTTAAGATTTTGCGTAAGTTTTTGACTTAAGAAATTCGTAAGTCAATTCTTAAGTGCTTTTCACAAACGCATTCGTAAGTAAAAAAAAATATTCGTACGACAATTCTGGCAATTTTAGTCTACGTGCACACTAACGATTTCACTAACGACAAAAGCTTTCTTGACAACTTACTTTCTTTTCATTTGCACATGCGCGGTACGTATTTCCGTGTTTATATCGTTTTGTCGCCTGACCACCTAAAAATGGATAAAATAATAAAGAGAAAACCTAACTGGTCAAACGAAGAGATAGAGGTGTTGGTACAATGTGTCACCGATAACATCAGACTGATAAAAGGAAAATTTACACCATCGATCACCAATGAAGCAAAAAATCGTTGCTGGGTCGAGATAACGTCACAGTGAGTACACGATAGATTATATAGACTTAATAAAACTTGGTTGAATCAAGTTGTTTTGTGAAGAACAAAATTGTACAAAAAATAAAAGATTTCAACTTTATATATCCAGCGCTACAGTCATTTCATGCATATCTTTTACAATTTAATGCTATGCTATGGTATGCAATTTTAATGATATGCTATGAGATTTTAAATCAATGCTATGAGATTTGTATGCTGTGCTATGAGAAATTGAAATGAAGGGCTTAATCTATGGTATGCTATGCTATGGTATGGTATGCTATGAGATTTGAATAAAAACGCCCCCATACACAGAAGAGTTCCACACATATGGAAGTAAAATGATAAAAAGTGAAAGTTAACCATTTATCTGCAATGTGAGCATTTTATTCCTCCAAATAAAAACATTTAAAACCGAGTTAAAATCATGTTGTATGTTATGCTATGGTATGCTATGGTATGCTATGACGAATGAGATTCTATGAGATTATATGCTATGGTATGAGATTCCAATGTTATGCCATGAGATTTCAATGCTATGCTATGAGATTTCAATGCTATGCTATGCTATGGTGTATGTTGTAAAAGATATGCTTGAACTGACTGTACCACCGAAGCGAATTTAAAAATTTCCTCCAATGCATGATGCTTTCGTATCATTGGAAGAGCAAAATTTGGTAGGCTAAATGTACAGCTTACGTACATGTCTACAGCTGTAAAATTGATCACTATGTAACATAAGTAAGATTTTAATACAACTTTAAGACATTGTGATTAAACAATAATGATAATTATTTTTGATTAGTGTTTTTCTTTTCATCCATTTACCGGTACTATTATCTTTAAAAAAGAAAACCTTTTCTGAAATTTAAGAAACTGTGGCAATTTTTCTTGCACTGCATGTAAAACATGTATGTAAAACCTTCAATAGTCTATGATAAAGAAAGATAACTCTTGCTGATTGAAGCAATTTTTGTTGCAAACTTATACATCAAAGTGCTATTCTGAACTAAAATGCAGCGCTTCAATATGTTTTGTAATATGAATTGAAAATGTTTATAACTATATATTATTTTCGTATACATTTTGGATTTTTAATTTTATGCTGCGATGGTAAAATGTTGCTATTTCTAATCACTATGTCGAGTTTTCTTCATATCATGATTAGACATTTTATCAATTTTTAAAAATCTAGCAGCGCTTCATCACTTAAAATTTGTTTCATTTGAATCGATTGATATTGACTTTGATAAAAATCAATATGAAATTTTTTAAAAAATTTATGGCAAAATTAATAGCAGAGGGATATTACACCTTAAAAGCAAAAAAAAAAAAAAAATTATCATAATTTTAACTCCACATTAGTTGTGCAATATATGTACATATTCAAGTTAATAAGCAACACCTGCCTCTCTATAATAAGATGATTAAATTTTTTTTAATTTATATAAAATGAACTCCATCTTCAAATATATCATAGTCGATAGATAAGATGAGAGAGAGAGAGGGAGATAAATAGCCCCTTGTATCATAGTGAATCAAAACTTTATAAAAGAAATTAAATTATTTGAATGCTTTCAGGGTAAATGCAGTTAACTGTTCCAATTTTGATAGGGAGGTGTGCGACGTAAAGAAGAAATGGCAGGATTTGAGCTCCCAAATAAAAAAAAACGTGAAGCTGAGAGGAGAAGAGGGCTCCATGCCACTGGAGGATGCCCTAGTGTCCTTGTTGAGGAGTTAAAATCATGGGAACAGATGGCATGTTATAAATTAGAAAACTATTTGCAGTGAATATATCAGTTCAGTTGTGAGTTAACATTTTTCTTTCCTTTGACATTGACTTCATTAAATACAAACAACTTGCTTTTTTGAAGTAAATTTATAAAACGTTATTTTACATTATGATGAAGTAATTTCCCATAATAATTGTTTTATTTGTAATCTTTTTTTTGTCTATTATGTACAAAATGTAACTAAGAAACCAAGATTTTTTTTTCATGGTATATTGAATTTAATGGACATGTTTACAATTTTACTTAAATCTAGATTGTTGGAACAATATCAAAGTCCTCGCTGGAAAAGGTTCCAGGAGGGGTGGACACCTCAGCTCCATCACAAAGTCTGATTATGGAGAAGGGTAATGCATGAATTAATTACAAAGTTTTGCCATATCCACAATTTTCGTTTGATGGAGGAAATGTAGAAATAATAATTCTTTGTTGCTTATGTAGTGTCACAGGTGGTGAAAATTTCACATTTTAACCAAGACTCAAGCGCCTGTTTCATAAAAGCCTTTAAATTAAAAGCTTATGAGTAAGACCAAACACTTACGTTGATTGTAAGACCATGCAAAATTACTGGTTTTGTTTAAAATTGCTAGTGTAAATAAATATTACTCTACATATTACCTTTTTAAAAAATTAAAATCATTTTTTAGTTAATATAGTTAATAAGAAAGTTCTAAGCAGAATAAAATTTTATGGTCTTTGTCGTTTTTGTTTCTTTTGTTTGTTTTTTTTTTTTTTTGTTTTTTGTTAAAAGGGCCTCAGGGTCTCTGACATACCTGGAATGCCAGTGTGCTAACCAATGAGACCCGTTATATTGACCTGACTTTCATGCACCTGTGAACCAGGTTTCATAGTAATAGTTATTTTTTGTACATAATATTTTAACAAACTTTTTGTAGAAACATCATATGTGTTTGAAGCATCCCCTGCCTCCACCGCGCAAATGAAACCCTCTATTCCAGGTAAACTTATGCACATTTTTAACAACTTGGCTAATTTCAACAAAACTTGCCACAATTCATCTTTTGGATGAATGGCTTTAAAAAATGTTGATAATGAAGACATATTTGATAGTTGATATTAAACATGCAGTTCTCATATATATTATTCCTATTTCAGAAAGTGTTTGTGGTGAGGATGTCCAGCAGGAAGAACAATTTGAGGCAGGTATTCTCTTTCTCTCAGCAGACAACAGGAATGTTATGTTATTTTTTACTGATGAAACACTCATGTTAAAGTGAACTTGTTAAACAATTACTCAATCGTTAATGTTAATTTTGTAAATTATATTGATTCTTATTCTTAGTGAGGATCTTACTGTAAGGAATTACTTTTTTTTTTTACAGTGGTCTTTGCCAATTCAATGCCGGATGTGAACCCTGGACAAATATGCCCATCTTCAGGAAAGCAGAATAAACGGAAGAGACCATATTGTCACGATGGTATCATTACCTTTTAATAATTCAATTTTCTAACCAAATTCCAAATCAATAAAGATATGGGGAAAACTCTCTTTGACGGACATTTGTGAAAATTTAATGACTGTCAATAATTTTCTGAGGAGCTTGATAAAAATGATGTTGAGTGTTTCTCTATATAGGATTATTCTCTAATAAATATACATGTATAATGTATTGACAAACCCCGAGATCATAAGCAATTTTTGTGTCAAGTATGAGTGTCTAATGATCTTTTGTATTTGGTGTATAATATCAAAGCTTGGCTCTATTTGCATGGCCAGAAAGACAGGCATACAGAATGGCAGTCAAGGTTATTCCTTTATACCCAAAATACTTTGTTTATGAGGGATTCTTTAAAAGAAGAAACCCATTAAAGGAATGCTATTTACATATTTCAGGTGATGAATCATACAACCTTAGAAGAGAATTTCTTGATGGGGAAAGAGAAAAAAACAAGACTGCGGAGGACTACAGAAAGAAGAAGATTTCATTGCTGGAGAAAATTGTTCAACAGCAGAGCGAGCTTATAGAGATACAGAGGAGAACAACAACCGCTCTGGAAGTCATAGCTACGAAATTTCATGAGTCAACTCAGTCTCGCTTGCCATATTCACTTTCACCTGTTATAAAATTTAGTTAATACATGTAGTTTAATCCTTACAAATTTTAAGTGAGTTTAAGGTCAGACGACACGTTCCTCGAAAATCTTTTTAGTATCTCCTCGTAATAAAGAGTTCCAATAAAAAAATATTAATTTTACAATTATTCTAAAAATGATTAAAGTGGTAATGTGTCTACATGGCCGAGTGGCTAAAACCGTGGCCGCTCTCTGCCAGAAGCGTATGGGTTCTAGAGGTCATGAGTTCGAATCATCGCCCCGACCGGGATAGAGTAGTGAATTTTGCTGGGCTGTATATGTGTTTATTTTTATATCAGCAATTCAAGCGTATTTTCAAGAAGATTGTATAGGAAATTGCATACTCTAGTATTTTGCAGAAATGCCTGGTAAGGTACCCTAATTTTTTGCAAGAAAGCCTGTCAAAATAGTAGTAAACCATCAACAAATTCCTGGAAAAAGTTATATAAAATTGAGGAACGTGTCGTCTGACCTTAAAGTATTTGATGCAATAACATAGGGATACAGTGGACCCCGCTTAATATAATATTTATTTTGTCAGGCAAAATTATTATATTAACTGGACTAAAATAATAATCGAACCTAGCTAAATTCAATGTGAGTAAGTACAGTCGGTTCAAGCATATCTTTTACAACATACACCATAGCATAGCATAGCATAGCATTGAAATCTCATAGCATGGCATTGAAATCTCATAGCATAGCATTGGAATCTCATACCATAGCATACAATCTCATAGAATCGCATTCGTCATATCATACCATAGCATACCATAGCATAGCATACAACATTCTTTTAACTCGGTTTTAAATGTTTTTATTTGAAAAAATAAGTGTTCACATAATAGATTTGTGGTAAACTTTGGCTTCTTATTATTTAATTCGAAATGTGTGGAACTCTTCTGTTTATGGAGGCGCTTTTGTTAAAATCTCATAGCATACCATAGCGTAGCATAGCATATCATTAAGCCCTTCATTTCAATTTCTCATAGCACAGCATACAAATCTCATTGCATAGCATACAAATCTTATAGCATATCATCAAAATCGCATACCATAGCATAGCATACATTTGTAAAAGATATGCATGAAATGACTGTATGACATGTGACTATTTACGTTCTGTATTACTATCTTAATCTAGAAAGGGTAATTTCCAATGCAATTCATGATTTGTTCTATAAATTTATCTTTATTGCATCAAAAAAGTTAATTTTATTTATAAAATTAACTATAACAAGCTGAGAAAATTCTTCAGATCCCCCAATATGCTTCTGGTGGGTTGACATGCTTTCATTTTGTTTTCTTCCTCTAAAATATACTTCTGGTTTTGACCAAATCTAGTTAGGCATTCATCAGACAATTTATTTTATAAAAACTTCTTCCATGAAGGTATTGTTATTAGCTCACTTGTTCATAGATATTCTAATTACAGACATTTTTGTGATATTGTTAATATCTGGCAGCAAGAGCACTTATATACTTATTGTTTTAAAAATATTATTGTTGAAATATTGTTTCAAAAAATGACATTGTTGAAAAACCAAAATTGTTTCTAAAAATGTTATTGTTGACAAACCAAAATTGTTTTTAAAAACGTTATTGTTGACAAACTGAACAATATTAAAAGTTTTCACTGTTCTTTACATTAGTCATTTTTTTCTATTCAGATCACAAATAGAAATTGATAAAAGATCTTTAAGTTCTTTTCAAATACATGTACTTTAAAATCACAATGTATATGCAGAGATGTACATTATTTATCTTGCCATCTGATAGTCTCATTTTGACAAATGATATTTAAAAGCGTTGCACAATTCTTTTTCTCAAGGCAAATCCATCATTATCATTTCCATTGTATAGATCATGGTTGTGGTACACTGGCACAGCATTGTTCCCTGCTTGCAGGGGCACCCTCTCACTAATGGCCTTGTTGTGAAGCCTAAAGCAGCATTCAATGATTTTGATGCACTTCTCTGTCCTGAATTGCAGGCTACCACCTGTTTTGTGAAGGCATCTGTATGAAAAAATAATGCTTTTGTAAATATGAAACTGGAGATGTAGTAAAGTGTATGGTTCTTCAGTTTCTCTCATGATGCTGTCCTAATCCATTTTTTTAAACAAATTATCAGACAAATGTGGTGTTACAGATATTATCCGTTACAGGTTAGATTTTATATTTGGAGCTTTGTGCACAAGATTTGTATAATAGTTATGAAAGATACCTAAATCTGCTCTTGAGAACGCCAAAAGCTCTCTCCACAGTATTCCTCGTGGAGCAATGGGAGGAGTTGTACAGCTGCTCCTGCTGGTTGGATGGCTGGGCAAATGCTGTCAGCAACCATTTCTTCAGTGGATAGCCAGAATCACCCATTCACTCCTCTCATGATTTGTGGCAAGAAGGAATTAGCCAGAATGAAAGAGTCATGGGTGGATCCTGGCCATCTTACCACAATGTTGGTAAAACTAAATAAGATAAAACAGTATATCATATATATCAACTTCTTTCTTCATTGGGAACAATAAATCAGTAAGCTTGTGATAAGTTGTAAACAGTGTACCTGAGATTAGCTACTACCACAGCCTGTATGTTAATGGCATGGAATCCTTTCCGGCAAATGAAAGTAGGTTCCTCATGCCTGCCATGCCTTGGATGGGGACAAGTGTGCCATCTATGGCTCCAACGACATTTGGAAATCCCTGTATGTTGAAGAACTCGTCCTTCACTTTCTTTAGCTCTTGCTGGGATGTTGGGAATCTGATATTGTCGACACAGAGACAAAGTACAGAGCACACAATATGAATGATCCTTGAGGCAGAGGATAAGGAAATACCATGCGTGTCTGCGACCTCAGGAAGATAATCTCCCTTTGCTTGAAATTGCAAAGTAACCAAGACCTGCAAGAAATTATTTCTTTCAGTACAACTTGTTTTTACTTGATTTTAATTATATTGATTATTTTCAATCTTAACTGTGTTGAAACTTATTGAACACTTGATTTACAAAATTACAACATCATTTTATTTTATAATCAGGTATTAATGGTTTTTATTTAATCATGATCAACTTGAACGAATTATTAACTTTTTAGCTTTTCTGATTGAAATTTGTCTGTTGTCATTGTCATTGTTATAAAATTTTCACAATTTCATCTGCTTATGCAGAGCTTCCAGGCCACTTTAAAAAATATTGGCACAAAATTGATCCTTGGGTAAAGGGGATTCAAGTTTGTTTTAATGCCTCCTCCAGGGGGAGATAATTATGCAATAGTGACAAATTAATGGCATCATTTAAAATTCCTCTGAAGAAGAACCTAAATGGGCTTAGAAAGATAAAACTCATGCAAATCTTCAATGCAATGTATGATCTGAGATGCATATGAAAGCATTCTCAGATAATATAGATTCAAGTTTGTAGAAATTGTGACCCTAGGGTAACCATTTAAGCTTTTCAATGCATGTACTAAATTGATTTTTGATTTTTCACAGCCGTAATGCCCAGGTGAGTGAAGTGGCCCCTAGGCCTCCTCTTTTCAATGTCACCGAGATGAAATTTGACATTCCAATCGTAAAGACCATTCATGCTGAATTAATTTATAAAATGGTACCTATCCTTTGTTGATAGTAATTTTTACCTCTTCTGTGACATCTGTATTATTTTTAATTAATTAATTACCCTAATTAACAATTACAAACTATGTAAACAGATATACACCTGTGAAATATTCTTAATATATTGATAAAATTATATTATAAGGTTCGAAGTGTTTATAAAAGCGAAGGGTCTGCTGATAGGGCGAATCGTCTCGGTGCGAATCGCCAATAGCGGCGAAACGCACCATTACAAAAATACATTGTAGCAGTACGAAATGATTGACTACCGTTAGCTCTCCTCTTTCAAGAGTTAAGAAATTTATAAATAATTGAAGAACTTACTTGTACAAGTGCAGGGATGGCATGGGATCAAGAGGTGGGATGTTGTACTCTATCTTTGATTTAGTCAGTTAATCCAGTTATTGTTCGACTTGGAAAACGATACCTCGCTATCAACTCGATGTCCGTAAAATTGTCAATAGGGTTTCCTCTGTCCCGGAAAACTCTTTCTCTTCGCAAAGCTCTCTCGTTCTCAAACAACAACAAATTAAAACGCAGCCATGTTTGTTTATTTATTTCTTTATACGACAACTATTTTACACTTACGAAAAATATTTTAAACTTAAGAGAGGGAAGAGGCTGTCGTAAAGTTACGATGGATTTCACACTTAAGAATCTCGTAAGAATCTTTGTGAAACCCGACAAACTCGTACGTTTTCTCTTACGATAGAAATTAATCGTAAGAATTTTTGTGAAAAGCTCTACTGATTAATGATTATGAATGTAATTGCATGTACGGGTTTGATGGAACAAATAACTCAAATTGTCAAGAATGATAGGTCAAACCTGATGAAAGTATAGTTTATTCGTACTGATCTATTTAGTTTGTGTTCTTTCTTTATATTGAAACGCGGTCTATTTTTTTCTAACGAATTCATCTTTGCTACTCTTAGTCGCCCATTTGAGAAGATTTGTGTTATATCTTTGATAAGCATCACAATATGAGAAATAGTGGAGGATCAAATTATAAGATTTATTTCTGTTCAAAGATTTCGTTCTTGAAATTGCAGATATTGATGACTGCTCACCGGATCCCTGTCAAAACAACGGAACCTGTACAGACCTGGTCAACGACTACCACTGCGATTGTGTTCCTGGATTTAATGGGACAAACTGTGAAAACGGTAAGTTCTGATAATGCGGTATTTGTATCAGATCCAACAGTACAAAATGCAAGGATGAGATTGAAATCTTCAGTTTTACATTGATCAAATCATTTGTTAGGTGATTAAGGTTTGTCAGTTGATAACCTTTTTCCAATTGACTTCAAAAGATATTGACAATGTTCAAAATATACTGCTACATTTGTATATCCATGATTAATCCTGAGAATTGTGTACATTCTTTGCTGTTTTTAGTGAGGTTGTATTTGAAATTGATTTTAGATATCGATGACTGCCAAGCAGAACCTTGTCAAAACAATGGAACCTGTACAGACCTGGTCAACGACTACCAATGTGTTTGTATTGCAGGATTCAATGGAACAAATTGTGAAAACAGTAAGCGTTATGATTACGCACACCATTTTTGTGTGTGGGAATGAAAAAAAGTACAAAACTGATGATTCCTCAAGTGTTTGCTTAATATATCATGATATCGATAACCATTGAAGACACAGGTGTTCTATGAGACACGTGAAGACCCAAACGTTTGGTTTTATGCCTTTGAATAATAAATTTTGTTCATGAAATTTCAGATATTGACGAGTGTTCCCAAGGTCCCTGTCAAAACAACGGATCTTGTACAGACCTGGTCAACGACTACTATTGCGATTGTGTTCCTGGATTCAACGGAACAAATTGTGAAAACAGTACGTACATATGCACTACATATGCTTTATTTGCTTGAAATGAAACACTATAATAACCCATTTGAACGAGCTCGTATGTAGTTGCTTGTTGATGTTTTCTTCGGCCGTCCACTAAAGTATTTATTTTAGTGTGGGAGCGAATGATTTCGTTTGTCTTTCTGACACATTAGGTTTCGATGATGTACATAATTTAGGTTGAGATATCAAGATTTTGAGACTGTGTTATCAAAAGTAAACGGTAAACTCTTATTCGGAATTGCAGTGATCAATGAGTGCTTGCCAGGTATTTGTCTAAACAACGGGACTTGTACAGACCTTGTGAATGACTACCAGTGCGACTGCGTTTCTGGATTTAATGGAACAAATTGTGAAAATAGTACGTACAGCTAATCCTATACTCAGTACATGTACATTGTATTTGTTGAAGATGAAAGGGCACTAAAGTTTGAGTCAGTTTTTGTATATACCTTGTTCTTCATTTTGGTCCGTTTAAAATATTGAATGCTGGCTTTGGTTGGTGAGAAGATTTTCAAAACGAGGTATGGAAGATGTGGCATTTGTATTTTTTTAGCTTGAGTGAGTAGATTCCGTTAACCGCATTCTGTCAGATATCGTCGAGTGTAAAACACAGTCATGTCAAAACAGAGGAACTTGTAAAGATCTGATTATTGATTATGAATGTAATTGCATAAACGGGTTTGATGGAACAAATTGCTCAAATTGTCAAGAATGATAGGTCAAACCTGATGAAAGTATAGTCTATTCGTACTGATCTAATTAGTTTGTGTTCTTTCTTTATATTGAAACGCGGTCTATTTTTTTCTAACGAATTCATCTTTGCTACTCTTAGTCGCCCATTTGAGAAGATTTGTGTAATATCTTTGATAAGCATAACAATATGAGAAATAGTGGAGGATCAAATTATAAGATTTATTTCTGTTCAAAGATTTCGTTCTTGAAATTGCAGATATTGATGACTGCTCACCGGATCCCTGTCAAAACAACGGAACCTGTACAGACCTGGTCAACGACTACCACTGCGATTGTGTTCCTGGATTTAATGGGACAAACTGTGAAAACGGTAAGTTCTGATAATGCGGTATTTGTATCAGATCCAACAGTACAAAATGCAAGGATGAGATTGAAATCTTCAGTTTTACATTGATCAAATCATTTGTTAGGTGATTAAGGTTTGTCAGTTGATAACCTTTTTCCAATTGACTTCAAAAGATATTGACAATGTTCAAAATATACTGCTACATTTGTATATCCATGATTAATCCTGAGAATTGTGTACCTTCTTTGCTGTTTTTAGTGAGGTTGTATTTGAAATTGATTTTAGATATCGATGACTGCCAAGCAGAACCTTGTCAAAACAATGGAACCTGTACAGACCTGGTCAACGACTACCAATGTGTTTGTATTGCAGGATTCAATGGAACAAATTGTGAAAACAGTAAGCGTTATGATTACGCACACCATTTTTGTGTGTGGGAATGAAAAAAAGTACAAAACTGATGATTCCTCAAGTGTTTGCTTAATATATCATGATATCGATAACCATTGAAGACACAGGTGTTCTATGAGACACGTGAAGACCCAAACGTTTGGTTTTATGCCTTTGAATAATAAATTTTGTTCATGAAATTTCAGATATTGACGAGTGTTCCCAAGGTCCCTGTCAAAACAACGGATCTTGTACAGACCTGGTCAACGACTACTATTGCGATTGTGTTCCTGGATTCAACGGAACAAATTGTGAAAACAGTACGTACATATGCACTACATATGCTTTATTTGCTTGAAATGAAACATTATAATAACCCATTTGAACGAGCTCGTATGTAGTTGCTTGTTGATGTTTTCTTCGGCCGTCCACTAAAGTATTTATTTTAGTGTGGGAGCGAATGATTTCGTTTGTCTTTCTGACACATTAGGTTTCGATGATGTACATAATTTAGGTTGAGATATCAAGATTTTGAGACTGTGTTATCAAAAGTAAACGGTAAACTCTTATTCGGAATTGCAGTGATCAATGAGTGCTTGCCAGGTATTTGTCTAAACAACGGGACTTGTACAGACCTTGTGAATGACTACCAGTGCGACTGCGTTTCTGGATTTAACGGAACAAATTGTGAAAATAGTACGTACAGCTAATCCTATACTCAGTACATGTACATTGTATTTGTTGAAGATGAAAGGGCACTAAAGTTTGAGTCAGTTTTTGTATATACCTTGTTCTTCATTTTGGTCCGTTTAAAATATTGAATGCTGGCTTTGGTTGGTGAGAAGATTTTCAAAACGAGGTATGGAAGATGTGGCATTTGTATTTTTTAGCTTGAGTGAGTAGATTCCGTTAACGGCATTCTGTCAGATATCGTCGAGTGTAAAACACAGTCATGTCAAAACAGAGGAACTTGTAAAGATCTGATTAATGATTATGAATGTAATTGCATAAACGGGTTTGATGGAACAAATTGCTCAAATTGTCAAGAATGATAGGTCAAACCTGATGAATGTATAGTCTATTCGTACTGATCTATTTAGTTTGTGTTCTTTCTTTATATTGAAACGCGGTCTATTTTTTTTCTAATGAATTCATCTTTGCTACTCTTAGTCGCCCATTTGAGAAGATTTGTGTTATATCTTTGATAAGCATAACAATATGAGAAATAGTGGAGGATCAAATTATAAGATTTATTTCTGTTCAAAGATTTCGTTCTTGAAATTGCAGATATTGATGACTGCTCACCGGATCCCTGTCAAAACAACGGAACCTGTACAGACCTGGTCAACGACTACCACTGCGATTGTGTTCCTGGATTTAATGGGACAAACTGTGAAAACGGTAAGATCTGATAATGCGGTATTTGTATCAGATCCAACAGTACAAAATGCAAGGATGAGATTGAAATCTTCAGTTTTACATCGATCAAATCATTTGTTAGGTGATTAAGGTTTGTCAGTTGATAACCTTTTTCCAATTGACTTCAAAAGATATTGACAATGTTCAAAATATACTGCTACATTTGTATATCCATGATTAATCCTGAGAATTGTGTACATTCTTTGCTGTTTTTAGTGAGGTTGTATTTGACATTGATTTTAGATATCGATGACTGCCAAGCAGAACCTTGTCAAAACAATGGAACCTGTACAGACCTGGTCAACGACTACCAATGTGTTTGTATTGCAGGATTCAATGGAACAAATTGTGAAAACAGTAAGCGTTATGATTACGCACACCATTTTTGTGTGTGGGAATGAAATAAGTACAAAACTGATGATTCCTCAAGTGTTTGCTTAATATATCATGATATCGATAACCATTGAAGACACAGGTGTTCTATGAGACACGTGAAGACCCAAACGTTTGGTTTTATGCCTTTGAATAATAAATTTTGTTCATGAAATTGCAGATATTGACGAGTGTTCCCAAGGTCCCTGTCAAAACAACGGATCTTGTACAGACCTGGTCAACGACTACTATTGCGATTGTGTTCCTGGATTCAACGGAACAAATTGTGAAAACAGTACGTACATATGCACTACATATGCTTTATTTGCTTGAAATGAAACACTATAATAACCCATTTGAACGAGCTCGTATGTAGTTACTTGTTGATGTTTTCTTCGGCCGTCCACTAAAGTATTTATTTTAGTGTGGGAGCGAATGATTTCGTTTGTCTTTCTGACACATTAGGTTTCGATGATGTACATAATTTAGGTTGAGATATCAAGATTTTGAGACTGTGTTATCAAAAGTAAACGGTAAACTCTTATTCGGAATTGCAGTGATCAATGAGTGCTTGCCAGGTATTTGTCTAAACAACGGGACTTGTACAGACCTTGTGAATGACTACCAGTGCGACTGCGTTTCTGGATTTAATGGAACAAATTGTGAAAATAGTACGTACAGCTAATCCTATACTCAGTACATGTACATTGTATTTGTTGAAGATGAAAGGGCACTAAAGTTTGAGTCAGTTTTTGTATATACCTTATTCTTCATTTTGGTCCGTTTAAAATATTGAATGCTGGCTTTGGTTGGTGAGAAGATTTTCAAAACGAGGTATGGAAGATGTGGCATTTGTATTTTTTAGCTTGAGTGAGTAGATTCCGTTAACGGCATTCTGTCAGATATCGTCGAGTGTAAAACACAGTCATGTCAAAACAGAGGAACTTGTAAAGATCTGATTATTGATTATGAATGTAATTGCATAAACGGGTTTGATGGAACAAATTGCTCAAATTGTCAAGAATGATAGGTCAAACCTGATGAAAGTATAGTCTATTCGTACTGATCTAATTAGTTTGTGTTCTTTCTTTATATTGAAACGCGGTCTATTTTTTTCTAATGAATTCATCTTTGCTACTCTTAGTCGCCCATTTGAGAAGATTTGTGTTATATCTTTGATAAGCATCACAATATGAGAAATAGTGGAGGATCAAATTATAAGATTTATTTCTGTTCAAAGATTTCGTTCTTGAAATTGCAGATATTGATGACTGCTCACCGGATCCCTGTCAAAACAACGGAACCTGTACAGACCTGGTCAACGACTACCACTGCGATTGTGTTCCTGGATTTAATGGGACAAACTGTGAAAACGGTAAGTTCTGATAATGCGGTATTTGTATCAGATCCAACAGTACAAAATGCAAGGATGAGATTGAAATCTTCAGTTTTACATTGATCAAATCATTTGTTAGGTGATTAAGGTTTGTCAGTTGATAACCTTTTTCCAATTGACTTCAAAAGATATTGACAATGTTCAAAATATACTGCTACATTTGTATATCCATGATTAATCCTGAGAATTGTGTACATTCTTTGCTGTTTTTAGTGAGGTTGTATTTGACATTGATTTTAGATATCGATGACTGCCAAGCAGAACCTTGTCAAAACAATGGAACCTGTACAGACCTGGTCAACGACTACCAATGTGTTTGTATTGCAGGATTCAATGGAACAAATTGTGAAAACAGTAAGCGTTATGATTACGCACACCATTTTTGTGTGTGGGAATGAAATAAGTACAAAACTGATGATTCCTCAAGTGTTTGCTTAATATATCATGATATCGATAACCATTGAAGACACAGGTGTTCTATGCGACACGTGAAGACCCAAACGTTTGGTTTTATGCCTTTGAATAATAAATTTTGTTCATGAAATTGCAGATATTGACGAGTGTTCCCAAGGTCCCTGTCAAAACAACGGATCTTGTACAGACCTGGTCAACGACTACTATTGCGATTGTGTTCCTGGATTCAACGGAACAAATTGTGAAAACAGTACGTACATATGCACTACATATGCTTTATTTGCTTGAAATGAAACACTATAATAACCCATTTGAACGAGCTCGTATGTAGTTGCTTGTTGATGTTTTCTTCGGCCGTCCACTAAAGTATTTATTTTAGTGTGGGAGCGAATGATTTCGTTTGTCTTTCTGACACATTAGGTTTCGATGATGTACATAATTTAGGTTGAGATATCAAGATTTTGAGACTGTGTTATCAAAAGTAAACGGTAAACTCTTATTCGGAATTGCAGTGATCAATGAGTGCTTGCCAGGTATTTGTCTAAACAACGGGACTTGTACAGACCTTGTGAATGACTACCAGTGCGACTGCGTTTCTGGATTTAATGGAACAAATTGTGAAAATAGTACGTACAGCTAATCCTATACTCAGTACATGTACATTGTATTTGTTGAAGATGAAAGGGCACTAAAGTTTGAGTCAGTTTTTGTATATACCTTGTTCTTCATTTTGGTCCGTTTAAAATATTGAATGCTGGCTTTGGTTGGTGAAAAGATTTTCAAAACAAGGTATGGAAGATGTGGCATTTGTATTTTTTAGCTTGAGTGAGTTGATTCCGTTAACGGCATTCTGTCAGATATCGTCGAGTGTAAAACACAGTCATGTCAAAACAGAGGAACTTGTAAAAATCTGATTATTGATTATGAATGTAATTGCATAAACGGGTTTGATGGAACAAATTGCTCAAATTGTCAAGAATGATAGGTCAAACCTGATGAATGTATAGTCTATTCGTACTGATCTATTTAGTTTGTGTTCTTTCTTTATATTGAAACGCGGTCTATTTTTTTTCTAATGAATTCATCTTTGCTACTCTTAGTCGCCCATTTGAGAAGATTTGTGTTATATCTTTGATAAGCATCACAATATGAGAAATAGTGGAGGATCAAATTATAAGATTTATTTCTGTTCAAAGATTTCGTTCTTGAAATTGCAGATATTGATGACTGCTCACCGGATCCCTGTCAAAACAACGGAACCTGTACAGACCTGGTCAACGACTACCACTGCGATTGTGTTCCTGGATTTAATGGGACAAACTGTGAAAACGGTAAGTTCTGATAATGCGGTATTTGTATCAGATCCAACAGTACAAAATGCAAGGATGAGATTGAAATCTTCAGTTTTACATTGATCAAATCATTTGTTAGGTGATTAAGGTTTGTCAGTTGATAACCTTTTTCCAATTGACTTCAAAAGATATTGACAATGTTCAAAATATACTGCTACATTTGTATATCCATGATTAATCCTGAGAATTGTGTACATTCTTTGCTGTTTTTAGTGAGGTTGTATTTGACATTGATTTTAGATATCGATGACTGCCAAGCAGAACCTTGTCAAAACAATGGAACCTGTACAGACCTGGTCAACGACTACCAATGTGTTTGTATTGCAGGATTCAATGGAACAAATTGTGAAAACAGTAAGCGTTATGATTACGCACACCATTTTTGTGTGTGGGAATGAAATAAGTACAAAACTGATGATTCCTCAAGTGTTTGCTTAATATATCATGATATCGATAACCATTGAAGACACAGGTGTTCTATGAGACACGTGAAGACCCAAACGTTTGGTTTTATGCCTTTGAATAATAAATTTTGTTCATGAAATTGCAGATATTGACGAGTGTTCCCAAGGTCCCTGTCAAAACAACGGATCTTGTACAGACCTGGTCAACGACTACTATTGCGATTGTGTTCCTGGATTCAACGGAACAAATTGTGAAAACAGTACGTACATATGCACTACATATGCTTTATTTGCTTGAAATGAAACACTATAATAACCCATTTGAACGAGCTCGTATGTAGTTGCTTGTTGATGTTTTCTTCGGCCGTCCACTAAAGTATTTATTTTAGTGTGGGAGCGAATGATTTCGTTTGTCTTTCTGACACATTAGGTTTCGATGATGTACATAATTTAGGTTGAGATATCAAGATTTTGAGACTGTGTTATCAAAAGTAAACGGTAAACTCTTATTCGGAATTGCAGTGATCAATGAGTGCTTGCCAGGTATTTGTCTAAACAACGGGACTTGTACAGACCTTGTGAATGACTACCAGTGCGACTGCGTTTCTGGATTTAACGGAACAAATTGTGAAAATAGTACGTACAGCTAATCCTATACTCAGTACATGTACATTGTATTTGTTGAAGATGAAAGGGCACTAAAGTTTGAGTCAGTTTTTGTATATACCTTGTTCTTCATTTTGGTCCGTTTAAAATATTGAATGCTGGCTTTGGTTGGTGAGAAGATTTTCAAAACGAGGTATGGAAGATGTGGCATTTGTATTTTTTAGCTTGAGTGAGTAGATTCCGTTAACGGCATTCTGTCAGATATCGTCGAGTGTAAAACACAGTCATGTCAAAACAGAGGAACTTGTAAAGATCTGATTATTGATTATGAATGTAATTGCATAAACGGGTTTGATGGAACAAATTGCTCAAATTGTCAAGAATGATAGGTCAAACCTGATGAAAGTATAGTCTATTCGTACTGATCTAATTAGTTTGTGTTCTTTCTTTATATTGAAACGCGGTCTATTTTTTTCTAATGAATTCATCTTTGCTACTCTTAGTCGCCCATTTGAGAAGATTTGTGTTATATCTTTGATAAGCATCACAATATGAGAAATAGTGGAGGATCAAATTATAAGATTTAATTCTGTTCAAAGATTTCGTTCTTGAAATTGCAGATATTGATGACTGCTCACCGGATCCCTGTCAAAACAACGGAACCTGTACAGACCTGGTCAACGACTACCACTGCGATTGTGTTCCTGGATTTAATGGGACAAACTGTGAAAACGGTAAGTTCTGATAATGCGGTATTTGTATCAGATCCAACAGTACAAAATGCAAGGATGAGATTGAAATCTTCAGTTTTACATTGATCAAATCATTTGTTAGGTGATTAAGGTTTGTCAGTTGATAACTTTTTTCCAATTGACTTCAAAAGATATTGACAATGTTCAAAATATACTGCTACATTTGTATATCCATGATTAATCCTGAGAATTGTGTACATTCTTTGCTGTTTTTAGTGAGGTTGTATTTGACATTGATTTTAGATATCGATGACTGCCAAGCAGAACCTTGTCAAAACAATGGAACCTGTACAGACCTGGTCAACGACTACCAATGTGTTTGTATTGCAGGATTCAATGGAACAAATTGTGAAAACAGTAAGCGTTATGATTACGCACACCATTTTTGTGTGTGGGAATGAAAAAAAGTACAAAACTGATGATTCCTCAAGTGTTTGCTTAATATATCATGATATCGATAACCATTGAAGACACAGGTGTTCTATGAGACACGTGAAGACCCAAACGTTTGGTTTTATGCCTTTGAATAATAAATTTTGTTCATGAAATTGCAGATATTGACGAGTGTTCC
The DNA here is from genome assembly GCF_025612915.1 of Magallana angulata. NCBI lineage: Eukaryota > Metazoa > Mollusca > Bivalvia > Ostreida > Ostreidae > Magallana > Magallana angulata. Next base: position 28,322,252 of record NC_069111.1, on the reverse strand, counting down.
CAAGGTCCCTGTCAAAACAACGGATCTTGTACAGACCTGGTCAACGACTACTATTGCGATTGTGTTCCTGGATTCAACGGAACAAATTGTGAAAACAGTACGTACATATGCACTACATATGCTTTATTTGCTTGAAATGAAACACCATAATAACCCATTTGAACGAGCTCGTATGTAGTTGCTTGTTGATGTTTTCTTCGGCCGTCCACTAAAGTATTTATTTTAGTGTGGGAGCGAATGATTTCGTTTGTCTTTCTGACACATTAGGTTTCGATGATGTACATAATTTAGGTTGAGATATCAAGATTTTGAGACTGTGTTATCAAAAGTAAACGGTAAACTCTTATTCGGAATTGCAGTGATCAATGAGTGCTTGCCAGGTATTTGTCTAAACAACGGGACTTGTACAGACCTTGTGAATGACTACCAGTGCGACTGCGTTTCTGGATTTAATGGAACAAATTGTGAAAATAGTACGTACAGCTAATCCTATACTCAGTACATGTACATTGTATTTGTTGAAGATGAAAGGGCACTAAAGTTTGAGTCAGTTTTTGTATATACCTTGTTCTTCATTTTGGTCCGTTTAAAATATTGAATGCTGGCTTTGGTTGGTGAGAAGATTTTCAAAACGAGGTATGGAAGATGTGGCATTTGTATTTTTTAGCTTGAGTGAGTTGATTCCGTTAACGGCATTCTGTCAGATATCGTCGAGTGTAAAACACAGTCATGTCAAAACAGAGGAACTTGTAAAGATCTGATTATTGATTATGAATGTAATTGCATAAACGGGTTTGATGGAACAAATTGCTCAAATTGTCAAGAATGATAGGTCAAACCTGATGAATGTATAGTCTATTCGTACTGATCTATTTAGTTTGTGTTCTTTCTTTATATTGAAACGCGGTCTATTTTTTTTCTAATGAATTCATCTTTGCTACTCTTAGTCGCCCATTTGAGAAGATTTGTGTTATATCTTTGATAAGCATCACAATATGAGAAATAGTGGAGGATCAAATTATAAGATTTATTTCTGTTCAAAGAATTCGTTCTTGAAATTGCAGATATTGATGACTGCTCACCGGATCCCTGTCAAAACAACGGAACCTGTACAGACCTGGTCAACGACTACCACTGCGATTGTGTTCCTGGATTTAATGGGACAAACTGTGAAAACGGTAAGTTCTGATAATGCGGTATTTGTATCAGATCCAACAGTACAAAATGCAAGGATGAGATTGAAATCTTCAGTTTTACATTGATCAAATCATTTGTTAGGTGATTAAGGTTTGTCAGTTGATAACCTTTTTCCAATTGACTTCAAAAGATATTGACAATGTTCAAAATATACTGCTACATTTGTATATCAATGATTAATCCTGAGAATTGTGTACATTCTTTGCTGTTTTTAGTGAGGTTGTATTTGACATTGATTTTAGATATCGATGACTGCCAAGCAGAACCTTGTCAAAACAATGGAACCTGTACAGACCTGGTCAACGACTACCAATGTGTTTGTATTGCAGGATTCAATGGAACAAATTGTGAAAACAGTAAGCGTTATGATTACGCACACCATTTTTGTGTGTGGGAATGAAATAAGTACAAAACTGATGATTCCTCAAGTGTTTGCTTAATATATCATGATATCGATAACCATTGAAGACACAGGTGTTCTATGAGACACGTGAAGACCCAAACGTTTGGTTTTATGCCTTTGAATAATAAATTTTGTTCATGAAATTTCAGATATTGACGAGTGTTCCCAAGGTCCCTGTCAAAACAACGGATCTTGTACAGACCTGGTCAACGACTACTATTGCGATTGTGTTCCTGGATTCAACGGAACAAATTGTGAAAACAGTACGTACATATGCACTACATATGCTTTATTTGCTTGAAATGAAACATTATAATAACCCATTTGAACGAGCTCGTATGTAGTTGCTTGTTGATGTTTTCTTCGGCCGTCCACTAAAGTATTTATTTTAGTGTGGGAGCGAATGATTTCGTTTGTCTTTCTGACACATTAGGTTTCGATGATGTACATAATTTAGGTTGAGATATCAAGATTTTGAGACTGTGTTATCAAAAGTAAACGGTAAACTCTTATTCGGAATTGCAGTGATCAATGAGTGCTTGCCAGGTATTTGTCTAAACAACGGGACTTGTACAGACCTTGTGAATGACTACCAGTGCGACTGCGTTTCTGGATTTAACGGAACAAATTGTGAAAATAGTACGTACAGCTAATCCTATACTCAGTACATGTACATTGTATTTGTTGAAGATGAAAGGGCACTAAAGTTTGAGTCAGTTTTTGTATATACCTTGTCCTTCATTTTGGTCCGTTTAAAATATTGAATGCTGGCTTTGGTTGGTGAGAAGATTTTCAAAACGAGGTATGGAAGATGTGGCATTTGTATTTTTTAGCTTGAGTGAGTAGATTCCGTTAACGGCATTCTGTCAGATATCGTCGAGTGTAAAACACAGTTATGTCAAAACAGAGGAACTTGTAAAGATCTGATTATTGATTATGAATGTAATTGCATAAACGGGTTTGATGGAACAAATTGCTCAAATTGTCAAGAATGATAGGTCAAACCTGATGAATGTATAGTCTATTCGTACTGATCTATTTAGTTTGTGTTCTTTCTTTATATTGAAACGCGGTCTATTTTTTTTCTAATGAATTCATCTTTGCTACTCTTAGTCGCCCATTTGAGAAGATTTGTGTTATATCTTTGATAAGCATCACAATATGAGAAATAGTGGAGGATCAAATTATAAGATTTATTTCTGTTCAAAGATTTCGTTCTTGAAATTGCAGATATTGATGACTGCTCACCGGATCCCTGTCAAAACAACGGAACCTGTACAGACCTGGTCAACGACTACCACTGCGATTGTGTTCCTGGATTTAATGGGACAAACTGTGAAAACGGTAAGTTCTGATAATGCGGTATTTGTATCAGATCCAACAGTACAAAATGCAAGGATGAGATTGAAATCTTCAGTTTTACATTGATCAAATCATTTGTTAGGTGATTAAGGTTTGTCAGTTGATAACCTTTTTCCAATTGACTTCAAAAGATATTGACAATGTTCAAAATATACTGCTACATTTGTATATCCATGATTAATCCTGAGAATTGTGTACATTCTTTGCTGTTTTTAGTGAGGTTGTATTTGACATTGATTTTAGATATCGATGACTGCCAAGCAGAACCTTGTCAAAACAATGGAACCTGTACAGACCTGGTCAACGACTACCAATGTGTTTGTATTGCAGGATTCAATGGAACAAATTGTGAAAACAGTAAGCGTTATGATTACGCACACCATTTTTGTGTGTGGGAATGAAATAAGTACAAAACTGATGATTCCTCAAGTGTTTGCTTAATATATCATGATATCGATAACCATTGAAGACACAGGTGTTCTATGAGACACGTGAAGACCCAAACGTTTGGTTTTATGCCTTTGAATAATAAATTTTGTTCATGAAATTTCAGATATTGACGAGTGTTCCCAAGGTCCCTGTCAAAACAACGGATCTTGTACAGACCTGGTCAACGACTACTATTGCGATTGTGTTCCTGGATTCAACGGAACAAATTGTGAAAACAGTACATACATATGCACTACATATGCTTTATTTGCTTGAAATGAAACATTATAATAACCCATTTGAACGAGCTCGTATGTAGTTGCTTTTTGATGTTTTCTTCGGCCGTCCACTAAAGTATTTATTTTAGTGTGGGAGCGAATGATTTCGTTTGTCTTTCTGACACATTAGGTTTCGATGATGTACATAATTTAGGTTGAGATATCAAGATTTTGAGACTGTGTTATCAAAAGTAAACGGTAAACTCTTATTCGGAATTGCAGTGATCAATGAGTGCTTGCCAGGTACTTGTCTAAACAACGGGACTTGTACAGACCTTGTGAATGACTACCAGTGCGACTGCGTTTCTGGATTTAATGGAACAAATTGTGAAAATAGTACGTACAGCTAATCCTATACTCAGTACATGTACATTGTATTTGTTGAAGATGAAAGGGCACTAAAGTTTGAGTCAGTTTTTGTATATACCTTGTTCTTCATTTTGGTCCGTTTAAAATATTGAATGCTGGCTTTGGTTGGTGAGAAGATTTTCAAAACGAGGTATGGAAGATGTGGCATTTGTATTTTTTAGCTTGAGTGAGTAGATTCCGTTAACGGCATTCTGTCAGATATCGTCGAGTGTAAAACACAGTCATGTCAAAACAGAGGAACTTGTAAAGATCTGATTATTGATTATGAATGTAATTGCATAAACGGGTTTGATGGAACAAATTGCTCAAATTGTCAAGAATGATAGGTCAAACCTGATGAATGTATAGTCTATTCGTACTGATCTATTTAGTTTGTGTTCTTTCTTTATATTGAAACGCGGTCTATTTTTTTTCTAATGAATTCATCTTTGCTACTCTTAGTCGCCCATTTGAGAAGATTTGTGTTATATCTTTGATGAGCATCACAATATGAGAAATAGTGGAGGATCAAATTATAAGATTTATTTCTGTTCAAAGATTTCGTTCTTGAAATTGCAGATATTGATGACTGCTCACCGGATCCCTGTCAAAACAACGGAACCTGTACAGACCTGGTCAACGACTACCACTGCGATTGTGTTCCTGGATTTAATGGGACAAACTGTGAAAACGGTAAGTTCTGATAATGCGGTATTTGTATCAGATCCAACAGTACAAAATGCAAGGATGAGATTGAAATCTTCAGTTTTACATTGATCAAATCATTTGTTAGGTGATTAAGGTTTGTCAGTTGATAACCTTTTTCCAATTGACTTCAAAAGATATTGACAATGTTCAAAATATACTGCTACATTTGTATATCCATGATTAATCCTGAGAATTGTGTACATTCTTTGCTGTTTTTAGTGAGGTTGTATTTGACATTGATTTTAGATATCGATGACTGCCAAGCAGAACCTTGTCAAAACAATGGAACCTGTACAGACCTGGTCAACGACTACCAATGTGTTTGTATTGCAGGATTCAATGGAACAAATTGTGAAAACAGTAAGCGTTATGATTACGCACACCATTTTTGTGTGTGGGAATGAAATAAGTACAAAACTGATGATTCCTCAAGTGTTTGCTTAATATATCATGATATCGATAACCATTGAAGACACAGGTGTTCTATGAGACACGTGAAGACCCAAACGTTTGGTTTTATGCCTTTGAATAATAAATTTTGTTCATGAAATTGCAGATATTGACGAGTGTTCCCAAGGTCCCTGTCAAAACAACGGATCTTGTACAGACCTGGTCAACGACTACCATTGCGATTGTGTTCCTGGATTCAACGGAACAAATTGTGAAAACAGTACGTACATATGCACTACATATGCTTTATTTGCTTGAAATGAAACACTATAATAACCCATTTGAACGAGCTCGTATGTAGTTTCTTTTTGATGTTTTCTTCGGCCGTCCACTAAAGTATTTATTTTAGTGTGGGAGCGAATGATTTCGTTTGTCTTTCTGACACATTAGGTTTCGATGATGTACATAATTTAGGTTGAGATATCAAGATTTTGAGACTGTGTTATCAAAAGTAAACGGTAAACTCTTATTCGGAATTGCAGTGATCAATGAGTGCTTGCCAGGTACTTGTCTAAACAACGGGACTTGTACAGACCTTGTGAATGACTACCAGTGCGACTGCGTTTCTGGATTTAATGGAACAAATTGTGAAAATAGTACGTACAGCTAATCCTATACTCAGTACATGTACATTGTATTTGTTGAAGATGAAAGGGCACTAAAGTTTGAGTCAGTTTTTGTATATACCTTGTTCTTCATTTTGGTCCGTTTAAAATATTGAATGCTGGCTTTGGTTGGTGAGAAGATTTTCAAAACGAGGTATGGAAGATGTGGCATTTGTATTTTTTAGCTTGAGTGAGTAGATTCCGTTAACGGCATTCTGTCAGATATCGTCGAGTGTAAAACACAGTCATGTCAAAACAGAGGAACTTGTAAAGATCTGATTATTGATTATGAATGTAATTGCATAAACGGGTTTGATGGAACAAATTGCTCAAATTGTCAAGAATGATAGGTCAAACCTGATGAATGTATAGTCTATTCGTACTGATCTATTTAGTTTGTGTTCTTTCTTTATATTGAAACGCGGTCTATTTTTTTTCTAATGAATTCATCTTTGCTACTCTTAGTCGCCCATTTGAGAAGATTTGTGTTATATCTTTGATAAGCATCACAATATGAGAAATAGTGGAGGATCAAATTATAAGATTTATTTCTGTTCAAAGATTTCGTTCTTGAAATTGCAGATATTGATGACTGCTCACCGGATCCCTGTCAAAACAACGGAACCTGTACAGACCTGGTCAACGACTACCACTGCGATTGTGTTCCTGGATTTAATGGGACAAACTGTGAAAACGGTAAGTTCTGATAATGCGGTATTTGTATCAGATCCAACAGTACAAAATGCAAGGATGAGATTGAAATCTTCAGTTTTACATTGATCAAATCATTTGTTAGGTGATTAAGGTTTGTCAGTTGATAACCTTTTTCCAATTGACTTCAAAAGATATTGACAATGTTCAAAATATACTGCTACATTTGTATATCCATGATTAATCCTGAGAATTGTGTACATTATTTGCTGTTTTTAGTGAGGTTGTATTTGACATTGATTTTAGATATCGATGACTGCCAAGCAGAACCTTGTCAAAACAATGGAACCTGTACAGACCTGGTCAACGACTACCAATGTGTTTGTATTGCAGGATTCAATGGAACAAATTGTGAAAACAGTAAGCGTTATGATTACGCACACCATTTTTGTGTGTGGGAATGAAATAAGTACAAAACTGATGATTCCTCAAGTGTTTGCTTAATATATCATGATATCGATAACCATTGAAGACACAGGTGTTCTATGAGACACGTGAAGACCCAAACGTTTGGTTTTATGCCTTTGAATAATAAATTTTGTTCATGAAATTGCAGATATTGACGAGTGTTCCCAAGGTCCCTGTCAAAACAACGGATCTTGTACAGACCTGGTCAACGACTACTATTGCGATTGTGTTCCTGGATTCAACGGAACAAATTGTGAAAACAGTACGTACATATGCACTACATATGCTTTATTTGCTTGAAATGAAACACTATAATAACCCATTTGAACGAGCTCGTATGTAGTTGCTTGTTGATGTTTTCTTCGGCCGTCCACTAAAGTATTTATTTTAGTGTGGGAGCGAATGATTTCGTTTGTCTTTCTGACACATTAGGTTTCGATGATGTACATAATTTAGGTTGAGATATCAAGATTTTGAGACTGTGTTATCAAAAGTAAACGGTAAACTCTTATTCGGAATTGCAGTGATCAATGAGTGCTTGCCAGGTACTTGTCTAAACAACGGGACTTGTACAGACCTTGTGAATGACTACCAGTGCGACTGCGTTTCTGGATTTAATGGAACAAATTGTGAAAATAGTACGTACAGCTAATCCTATACTCAGTACATGTACATTGTATTTGTTGAAGATGAAAGGGCACTAAAGTTTGAGTCAGTTTTTGTATATACCTTGTTCTTCATTTTGGTCCGTTTAAAATATTGAATGCTGGCTTTGGTTGGTGAGAAGATTTTCAAAACGAGGTATGGAAGATGTGGCATTTGTATTTTTTAGCTTGAGTGAGTAGATTCCGTTAACGGCATTCTGTCAGATATCGTCGAGTGTAAAACACAGTCATGTCAAAACAGAGGAACTTGTAAAGATCTGATTATTGATTATGAATGTAATTGCATAAACGGGTTTGATGGAACAAATTGCTCAAATTGTCAAGAATGATAGGTCAAACCTGATGAATGTATAGTCTATTCGTACTGATCTATTTAGTTTGTGTTCTTTCTTTATATTGAAACGCGGTCTATTTTTTTTCTAATGAATTCATCTTTGCTACTCTTAGTCGCCCATTTGAGAAGATTTGTGTTATATCTTTGATAAGCATCACAATATGAGAAATAGTGGAGGATCAAATTATAAGATTTATTTCTGTTCAAAGATTTCGTTCTTGAAATTGCAGATATTGATGACTGCTCACCGGATCCCTGTCAAAACAACGGAACCTGTACAGACCTGGTCAACGACTACCACTGCGATTGTGTTCCTGGATTTAATGGGACAAACTGTGAAAACGGTAAGTTCTGATAATGCGGTATTTGTATCAGATCCAACAGTACAAAATGCAAGGATGAGATTGAAATCTTCAGTTTTACATTGATCAAATCATTTGTTAGGTGATTAAGGTTTGTCAGTTGATAACCTTTTTCCAATTGACTTCAAAAGATATTGACAATGTTCAAAATATACTGCTACATTTGTATATCCATGATTAATCCTGAGAATTGTGTACATTCTTTGCTGTTTTTAGTGAGGTTGTATTTGACATTGATTTTAGATATCGATGACTGCCAAGCAGAACCTTGTCAAAACAATGGAACCTGTACAGACCTGGTCAACGACTACCAATGTGTTTGTATTGCAGGATTCAATGGAACAAATTGTGAAAACAGTAAGCGTTATGATTACGCACACCATTTTTGTGTGTGGGAATGAAATAAGTACAAAACTGATGATTCCTCAAGTGTTTGCTTAATATATCATGATATCGATAACCATTGAAGACACAGGTGTTCTATGAGACACGTGAAGACCCAAACGTTTGGTTTTATGCCTTTGAATAATAAATTTTGTTCATGAAATTGCAGATATTGACGAGTGTTCCCAAGGTCCCTGTCAAAACAACGGATCTTGTACAGACCTGGTCAACGACTACCATTGCGATTGTGTTCCTGGATTCAACGGAACAAATTGTGAAAACAGTACGTACATATGCACTACATATGCTTTATTTGCTTGAAATGAAACACTATAATAACCCATTTGAACGAGCTCGTATGTAGTTGCTTTTTGATGTTTTCTTCGGCCGTCCACTAAAGTATTTATTTTAGTGTGGGAGCGAATGATTTCGTTTGTCTTTCTGACACATTAGGTTTCGATGATGTACATAATTTAGGTTGAGATATCAAGATTTTGAGACTGTGTTATCAAAAGTAAACGGTAAACTCTTATTCGGAATTGCAGTGATCAATGAGTGCTTGCCAGGTACTTGTCTAAACAACGGGACTTGTACAGACCTTGTGAATGACTACCAGTGCGACTGCGTTTCTGGATTTAATGGAACAAATTGTGAAAATAGTACGTACAGCTAATCCTATACTCAGTACATGTACATTGTATTTGTTGAAGATGAAAGGGCACTAAAGTTTGAGTCAGTTTTTGTATATACCTTGTTCTTCATTTTGGTCCGTTTAAAATATTGAATGCTGGCTTTGGTTGGTGAGAAGATTTTCAAAACGAGGTATGGAAGATGTGGCATTTGTATTTTTTAGCTTGAGTGAGTAGATTCCGTTAACGGCATTCTGTCAGATATCGTCGAGTGTAAAACACAGTCATGTCAAAACAGAGGAACTTGTAAAGATCTGATTATTGATTATGAATGTAATTGCATAAACGGGTTTGATGGAACAAATTGCTCAAATTGTCAAGAATGATAGGTCAAACCTGATGAATGTATAGTCTATTCGTACTGATCTATTTAGTTTGTGTTCTTTCTTTATATTGAAACGCGGTCTATTTTTTTCTAATGAATTCATCTTTGCTACTCTTAGTCGCCCATTTGAGAAGATTTGTGTTATATCTTTGATAAGCATCACAATATGAGAAATAGTGGAGGATCAAATTATAAGATTTATTTCTGTTCAAAGATTTCGTTCTTGAAATTGCAGATATTGATGACTGCTCACCGGATCCCTGTCAAAACAACGGAACCTGTACAGACCTGGTCAACGACTACCACTGCGATTGTGTTCCTGGATTTAATGGGACAAACTGTGAAAACGGTAAGTTCTGATAATGCGGTATTTGTATCAGATCCAACAGTACAAAATGCAAGGATGAGATTGAAATCTTCAGTTTTACATTGATCAAATCATTTGTTAGGTGATTAAGGTTTGTCAGTTGATAACCTTTTTCCAATTGACTTCAAAAGATATTGACAATGTTCAAAATATACTGCTACATTTGTATATCCATGATTAATCCTGAGAATTGTGTACATTATTTGCTGTTTTTAGTGAGGTTGTATTTGACATTGATTTTAGATATCGATGACTGCCAAGCAGAACCTTGTCAAAACAATGGAACCTGTACAGACCTGGTCAACGACTACCAATGTGTTTGTATTGCAGGATTCAATGGAACAAATTGTGAAAACAGTAAGCGTTATGATTACGCACACCATTTTTGTGTGTGGGAATGAAATAAGTACAAAACTGATGATTCCTCAAGTGTTTGCTTAATATATCATGATATCGATAACCATTGAAGACACAGGTGTTCTATGAGACACGTGAAGACCCAAACGTTTGGTTTTATGCCTTTGAATAATAAATTTTGTTCATGAAATTGCAGATATTGACGAGTGTTCCCAAGGTCCCTGTCAAAACAACGGATCTTGTACAGACCTGGTCAACGACTACTATTGCGATTGTGTTCCTGGATTCAACGGAACAAATTGTGAAAACAGTACGTACATATGCACTACATATGCTTTATTTGCTTGAAATGAAACACTATAATAACCCATTTGAACGAGCTCGTATGTAGTTGCTTGTTGATGTTTTCTTCGGCCGTCCACTAAAGTATTTATTTTAGTGTGGGAGCGAATGATTTCGTTTGTCTTTCTGACACATTAGGTTTCGATGATGTACATAATTTAGGTTGAGATATCAAGATTTTGAGACTGTGTTATCAAAAGTAAACGGTAAACTCTTATTCGGAATTGCAGTGATCAATGAGTGCTTGCCAGGTACTTGTCTAAACAACGGGACTTGTACAGACCTTGTGAATGACTACCAGTGCGACTGCGTTTCTGGATTTAATGGAATAAACTGTGAAAATAGTACGTACAGCTAATCCTATACTCAGTACATGTACATTGTATTTGTTGAAGATGAAAGGGCACTAAAGTTTGAGTCAGTTTTTGTATATACCTTGTTCTTCATTTTGGTCCGTTTAAAATATTGAATGCTGGCTTTGGTTGGTGAGAAGATTTTCAAAACGAGGTATGGAAGATGTGGCATTTGTATTTTTTAGCTTGAGTGAGTAGATTCCGTTAACGGCATTCTGTCAGATATCGTCGAGTGTAAAACACAGTCATGTCAAAACAGAGGAACTTGTAAAGATCTGATTATTGATTATGAATGTAATTGCATAAACGGGTTTGATGGAACAAATTGCTCAAATTGTCAAGAATGATAGGTCAAACCTGATGAATGTATAGTCTATTCGTACTGATCTATTTAGTTTGTGTTCTTTCTTTATATTGAAACGCGGTCTATTTTTTTTCTAATGAATTCATCTTTGCTACTCTTAGTCGCCCATTTGAGAAGATTTGTGTTATATCTTTGATAAGCATCACAATATGAGAAATAGTGGAGGATCAAATTATAAGATTTATTTCTGTTCAAAGATTTCGTTCTTGAAATTGCAGATATTGATGACTGCTCACCGGATCCCTGTCAAAACAACGGAACCTGTACAGACCTGGTCAACGACTACCACTGCGATTGTGTTCCTGGATTTAATGGGACAAACTGTGAAAACGGTAAGTTCTGATAATGCGGTATTTGTATCAGATCCAACAGTACAAAATGCAAGGATGAGATTGAAATCTTCAGTTTTACATTGATCAAATCATTTGTTAGGTGATTAAGGTTTGTCAGTTGATAACCTTTTTCCAATTGACTTCAAAAGATATTGACAATGTTCAAAATATACTGCTACATTTGTATATCCATGATTAATCCTGAGAATTGTGTACATTATTTGCTGTTTTTAGTGAGGTTGTATTTGACATTGATTTTAGATATCGATGACTGCCAAGCAGAACCTTGTCAAAACAATGGAACCTGTACAGACCTGGTCAACGACTACCAATGTGTTTGTATTGCAGGATTCAATGGAACAAATTGTGAAAACAGTAAGCGTTATGATTACGCACACCATTTTTGTGTGTGGGAATGAAATAAGTACAAAACTGATGATTCCTCAAGTGTTTGCTTAATATATCATGATATCGATAACCATTGAAGACACAGGTGTTCTATGAGACACGTGAAGACCCAAACGTTTGGTTTTATGCCTTTGAATAATAAATTTTGTTCATGAAATTGCAGATATTGACGAGTGTTCCCAAGGTCCCTGTCAAAACAACGGATCTTGTACAGACCTGGTCAACGACTACTATTGCGATTGTGTTCCTGGATTCAACGGAACAAATTGTGAAAACAGTACGTACATATGCACTACATATGCTTTATTTGCTTGAAATGAAACACTATAATAACCCATTTGAACGAGCTCGTATGTAGTTGCTTGTTGATGTTTTCTTCGGCCGTCCACTAAAGTATTTATTTTAGTGTGGGAGCGAATGATTTCGTTTGTCTTTCTGACACATTAGGTTTCGATGATGTACATAATTTAGGTTGAGATATCAAGATTTTGAGACTGTGTTATCAAAAGTAAACGGTAAACTCTTATTCGGAATTGCAGTGATCAATGAGTGCTTGCCAGGTACTTGTCTAAACAACGGGACTTGTACAGACCTTGTGAATGACTACCAGTGCGACTGCGTTTCTGGATTTAATGGAACAAATTGTGAAAATAGTACGTACAGCTAATCCTATACTCAGTACATGTACATTGTATTTGTTGAAGATGAAAGGGCACTAAAGTTTGAGTCAGTTTTTGTATATACCTTGTTCTTCATTTTGGTCCGTTTAAAATATTGAATGCTGGCTTTGGTTGGTGAGAAGATTTTCAAAACGAGGTATGGAAGATGTGGCATTTGTATTTTTTAGCTTGAGTGAGTAGATTCCGTTAACGGCATTCTGTCAGATATCGTCGAGTGTAAAACACAGTCATGTCAAAACAGAGGAACTTGTAAAGATCTGATTATTGATTATGAATGTAATTGCATAAACGGGTTTGATGGAACAAATTGCTCAAATTGTCAAGAATGATAGGTCAAACCTGATAAATGTATAGTCTATTCGTACTGATCTATTTAGTTTGTGTTCTTTCTTTATATTGAAACGCGGTCTATTTTTTTTCTAATGAATTCATCTTTGCTACTCTTAGTCGCCCATTTGAGAAGATTTGTGTTATATCTTTGATAAGCATCACAATATGAGAAATAGTGGAGGATCAAATTATAAGATTTATTTCTGTTCAAAGATTTCGTTCTTGAAATTGCAGATATTGATGACTGCTCACCGGATCCCTGTCAAAACAACGGAACCTGTACAGACCTGGTCAACGACTACCACTGCGATTGTGTTCCTGGATTTAATGGGACAAACTGTGAAAACGGTAAGTTCTGATAATGCGGTATTTGTATCAGATCCAACAGTACAAAATGCAAGGATGAGATTGAAATCTTCAGTTTTACATTGATCAAATCATTTGTTAGGTGATTAAGGTTTGTCAGTTGATAACCTTTTTCCAATTGACTTCAAAAGATATTGACAATGTTCAAAATATACTGCTACATTTGTATATCCATGATTAATCCTGAGAATTGTGTACATTATTTGCTGTTTTTAGTGAGGTTGTATTTGACATTGATTTTAGATATCGATGACTGCCAAGCAGAACCTTGTCAAAACAATGGAACCTGTACAGACCTGGTCAACGACTACCAATGTGTTTGTATTGCAGGATTCAATGGAACAAATTGTGAAAACAGTAAGCGTTATGATTACGCACACCATTTTTGTGTGTGGGAATGAAATAAGTACAAAACTGATGATTCCTCAAGTGTTTGCTTAATATATCATGATATCGATAACCATTGAAGACACAGGTGTTCTATGAGACACGTGAAGACCCAAACGTTTGGTTTTATGCCTTTGAATAATAAATTTTGTTCATGAAATTGCAGATATTGACGAGTGTTCCCAAGGTCCCTGTCAAAACAACGGATCTTGTACAGACCTGGTCAACGACTACTATTGCGATTGTGTTCCTGGATTCAACGGAACAAATTGTGAAAACAGTACGTACATATGCACTACATATGCTTTATTTGCTTGAAATGAAACACTATAATAACCCATTTGAACGAGCTCGTATGTAGTTGCTTTTTGATGTTTTCTTCGGCCGTCCACTAAAGTATTTATTTTAGTGTGGGAGCGAATGATTTCGTTTGTCTTTCTGACACATTAGGTTTCGATGATGTACATAATTTAGGTTGAGATATCAAGATTTTGAGACTGTGTTATCAAAAGTAAACGGTAAACTCTTATTCGGAATTGCAGTGATCAATGAGTGCTCGCCAGGTATTTGTCTAAACAACGGGACTTGTACAGACCTTGTGAATGACTACCAGTGCGACTGCGTTTCTGGATTTAATGGAACAAATTGTGAAAATAGTACGTACAGCTAATCCTATACTCAGTACATGTACTTTGTATTTGTTGAAGATGAAAGGGCACTAAAGTTTGAGTCAGTTTTTGTATATACCTTGTTCTTCATTTTGGTCCGTTTAAAATATTGAATGCTGGCTTTGGTTGGTGAGAAGATTTTCAAAACGAGGTATGGAAGATGTGGCATTTGTATTTTTTAGCTTGAGTGAGTAGATTCCGTTAACGGCATTCTGTCAGATATCGTCGAGTGTAAAACACAGTCATGTCAAAACAGGGGAACTTGTAAAGATCTGATTATTGATTATGAATGTAATTGCATAAACGGGTTTGATGGAACAAATTGCTCAAATTGTCAAGAATGATAGGTCAAACCTGATGAAAGTATAGTCTATTCGTACTGATCTAATTAGTTTGTGTTCTTTCTTTATATTGAAACGCGGTCTATTTTTTTCTAATGAATTCATCTTTGCTACTCTTAGTCGCCCATTTGAGAAGATTTGTGTTATATCTTTGATAAGCATCACAATATGAGAAATAGTGGAGGATCAAATTATAAGATTTATTTCTGTTCAAAGATTTCGTTTTTGAAATTGCAGATATTGATGACTGCTCACCGGATCCCTGTCAAAACAACGGAACCTGTACAGACCTGGTCAACGACTACCACTGCGATTGTGTTCCTGGATTTAAAGGGACAAACTGTGAAAACGGTAAGTTCTGATAATGCGGTATTTGTATCAGATCCAACAGTACAAAATGCAAGGATGAGATTGAAATCTTCAGTTTTACATTGATCAAATCATTTGTTAGGTGATTAAGGTTTGTCAGTTGATAACCTTTTTCCAATTGACTTCAAAAGATATTGACAATGTTCAAAATATACTGCTACATTTGTATATCCATGATTAATCCTGAGAATTGTGTACATTCTTTGCTGTTTTTAGTGAGGTTGTATTTGACATTGATTTTAGATATCGATGACTGCCAAGCAGAACCTTGTCAAAACAATGGAACCTGTACAGACCTGGTCAACGACTACCAATGTGTTTGTATTGCAGGATTCAATGGAACAAATTGTGAAAACAGTAAGCGTTATGATTACGCACACCATTTTTGTGTGTGGGAATGAAAAAAAGTACAAAACTGATGATTCCTCAAGTGTTTGCTTAATATATCATGATATCGATAACCATTGAAGACACAGGTGTTCTATGAGACACGTGAGGACCCAAACGTTTGGTTTTATGCCTTTGAATAATAAATTTTGTTCATGAAATTGCAGATATTGACGAGTGTTCCCAAGGTCCCTGTCAAAACAACGGATCTTGTACAGACCTGGTCAACGACTACTATTGCGATTGTGTTCCTGGATTCAACGGAACAAATTGTGAAAACAGTACGTACATATGCACTACATATGCTTTATTTGCTTGAAATGAAACACTATAATAACCCATTTGAACGAGCTCGTATGTAGTTGCTTGTTGATGTTTTCTTCGGCCGTCCACTAAAGTATTTATTTTAGTGTGGGAGCGAATGATTTCGTTTGTCTTTCTGACACATTAGGTTTCGATGATGTACATAATTTAGGTTGAGATATCAAGATTTTGAGACTGTGTTATCAAAAGTAAACGGTAAACTCTTATTCGGAATTGCAGTGATCAATGAGTGCTTGCCAGGTATTTGTCTAAACAACGGGACTTGTACAGACCTTGTGAATGACTACCAGTGCGACTGCGTTTCTGGATTTAATGGAACAAATTGTGAAAATAGTACGTACAGCTAATCCTATACTCAGTACATGCACATTGTATTTGTTGAAGATGAAAGGGCACTAAAGTTTGAGTCAGTTTTTGTATATACCTTGTTCTTCATTTTGGTCCGTTTAAAATATTGAATGCTGGCTTTGGTTGGTGAAAAGATTTTCAAAACGAGGTATGGAAGATGTGGCATTTGTATTTTTTAGCTTGAGTGAGTAGATTCCGTTAACGGCATTCTGTCAGATATCGTCGAGTGTAAAACACAGTCATGTCAAAACAGAGGAACTTGTAAAGATCTGATTATTGATTATGAATGTAATTGCATAAACGGGTTTGATGGAACAAATTGCTCAAATTGTCAAGAATGATAGGTCAAACCTCATAAATGTATAGTCTATTCGTACTGATCTATTTAGTTTGTGTTCTTTCTTTATATTGAAACGCGGTCTATTTTTTTCTAATGAATTCATCTTTGCTACTCTTAGTCGCCCATTTGAGAAGATTTGTGTTATATCTTTGATAAGCATCACAATATGAGAAATAGTGGAGGATCAAATTATAAGATTTATTTCTGTTCAAAGATTTCGTTCTTGAAATTGCAGATATTGATGACTGCTCACCGGATCCCTGTCAAAACAACGGAACCTGTACAGACCTGGTCAACGACTACCACTGCGATTGTGTTCCTGGATTTAATGGGACAAACTGTGAAAACGGTAAGTTCTGATAATGCGGTATTTGTATCAGATCCAACAGTACAAAATGCAAGGATGAGATTGAAATCTTCAGTTTTACATTGATCAAATCATTTGTTAGGTGATTAAGGTTTGTCAGTTGATAACCTTTTTCCAATTGACTTCAAAAGATATTGACAATGTTCAAAATATACTGCTACATTTGTATATCCATGATTAATCCTGAGAATTGTGTACCTTCTTTGCTGTTTTTAGTGAGGTTGTATTTGAAATTGATTTTAGATATCGATGACTGCCAAGCAGAACCTTGTCAAAACAATGGAACCTGTACAGACCTGGTCAACGACTACCAATGTGTTTGTATTGCAGGATTCAATGGAACAAATTGTGAAAACAGTAAGCGTTATGATTACGCACACCATTTTTGTGTGTGGGAATGAAAAAAAGTACAAAACTGATGATTCCTCAAGTGTTTGCTTAATATATCATGATATCGATAACCATTGAAGACACAGGTGTTCTATGAGACACGTGAAGACCCAAACGTTTGGTTTTATGCCTTTGAATAATAAATTTTGTTCATGAAATTTCAGATATTGACGAGTGTTCCCAAGGTCCCTGTCAAAACAACGGATCTTGTACAGACCTGGTCAACGACTACTATTGCGATTGTGTTCCTGGATTCAACGGAACAAATTGTGAAAACAGTACGTACATATGCACTACATATGCTTTATTTGCTTGAAATGAAACATTATAATAACCCATTTGAACGAGCTCGTATGTAGTTGCTTGTTGATGTTTTCTTCGGCCGTCCACTAAAGTATTTATTTTAGTGTGGGAGCGAATGATTTCGTTTGTCTTTCTGACACATTAGGTTTCGATGATGTACATAATTTAGGTTGAGATATCAAGATTTTGAGACTGTGTTATCAAAAGTAAACGGTAAACTCTTATTCGGAATTGCAGTGATCAATGAGTGCTTGCCAGGTATTTGTCTAAACAACGGGACTTGTACAGACCTTGTGAATGACTACCAGTGCGACTGCGTTTCTGGATTTAATGGAACAAATTGTGAAAATAGTACGTACAGCTAATCCTATACTCAGTACATGCACATTGTATTTGTTGAAGATGAAAGGGCACTAAAGTTTGAGTCAGTTTTTGTATATACCTTGTTCTTCATTTTGGTCCGTTTAAAATATTGAATGCTGGCTTTGGTTGGTGAAAAGATTTTCAAAACGAGGTATGGAAGATGTGGCATTTGTATTTTTTAGCTTGAGTGAGTAGATTCCGTTAACGGCATTCTGTCAGATATCGTCGAGTGTAAAACACAGTCATGTCAAAACAGAGGAACTTGTAAAGATCTGATTATTGATTATGAATGTAATTGCATAAACGGGTTTGATGGAACAAATTGCTCAAATTGTCAAGAATGATAGGTCAAACCTGATGAATGTATAGTCTATTCGTACTGATCTATTTAGTTTGTGTTCTTTCTTTATATTGAAACGCGGTCTATTTTTTTTCTAATGAATTCATCTTTGCTACTCTTAGTCGCCCATTTGAGAAGATGTGTGTTATATCTTTGATAAGCATCACAATATGAGAAATAGTGGAGGATCAAATTATAAGATTTATTTCTGTTCAAAGATTTCGTTCTTGAAATTGCAGATATTGATGACTGCTCACCGGATCCCTGTCAAAACAACGGAACCTGTACAGACCTGGTCAACGACTACCACTGCGATTGTGTTCCTGGATTTAATGGGACAAACTGTGAAAACGGTAAGTTCTGATAATGCGGTATTTGTATCAGATCCAACAGTACAAAATGCAAGGATGAGATTGAAATCTTCAGTTTTACATTGATCAAATCATTTGTTAGGTGATTAAGGTTTGTCAGTTGATAACCTTTTTCCAATTGACTTCAAAAGATATTGACAATGTTCAAAATATACTGCTACATTTGTATATCCATGATTAATCCTGAGAATTGTGTACATTCTTTGCTGTTTTTAGTGAGGTTGTATTTGACATTGATTTTAGATATCGATGACTGCCAAGCAGAACCTTGTCAAAACAATGGAACCTGTACAGACCTGGTCAACGACTACCAATGTGTTTGTATTGCAGGATTCAATGGAACAAATTGTGAAAACAGTAAGCGTTATGATTACGCACACCATTTTTGTGTGTGGGAATGAAATAAGTACAAAACTGATGATTCCTCAAGTGTTTGCTTAATATATCATGATATCGATAACCATTGAAGACACAGGTGTTCTATGAGACACGTGAAGACCCAAACGTTTGGTTTTATGCCTTTGAATAATAAATTTTGTTCATGAAATTGCAGATATTGACGAGTGTTCCCAAGGTCCCTGTCAAAACAACGGATCTTGTACAGACCTGGTCAACGACTACTATTGCGATTGTGTTCCTGGATTCAACGGAACAAATTGTGAAAACAGTACGTACATATGCACTACATATGCTTTATTTGCTTGAAATGAAACACTATAATAACCCATTTGAACGAGCTCGTATGTAGTTGCTTGTTGATGTTTTCTTCGGCCGTCCACTAAAGTATTTATTTTAGTGTGGGAGCGAATGATTTCGTTTGTCTTTCTGACACATTAGGTTTCGATGATGTACATAATTTAGGTTGAGATATCAAGATTTTGAGACTGTGTTATCAAAAGTAAACGGTAAACTCTTATTCGGAATTGCAGTGATCAATGAGTGCTTGCCAGGTATTTGTCTAAACAACGGGACTTGTACAGACCTTGTGAATGACTACCAGTGCGACTGCGTTTCTGGATTTAATGGAACAAATTGTGAAAATAGTACGTACAGCTAATCCTATACTCAGTACATGCACATTGTATTTGTTGAAGATGAAAGGGCACTAAAGTTTGAGTCAGTTTTTGTATATACCTTGTTCTTCATTTTGGTCCGTTTAAAATATTGAATGCTGGCTTTGGTTGGTGGAAAGATTTTCAAAACGAGGTATGGAAGATGTGGCATTTGTATTTTTTAGCTTGAGTGAGTAGATTCCGTTAACGGCATTCTGTCAGATATCGTCGAGTGTAAAACACAGTCATGTCAAAACAGAGGAACTTGTAAAGATCTGATTATTGATTATGAATGTAATTGCATAAACGGGTTTGATGGAACAAATTGCTCAAATTGTCAAGAATGATAGGTCAAACCTGATGAATGTATAGTCTATTCGTACTGATCTATTTAGTTTGTGTTCTTTCTTTATATTGAAACGCGGTCTATTTTTTTTCTAATGAATTCATCTTTGCTACTCTTAGTCGCCCATTTGAGAAGATGTGTGTTATATCTTTGATAAGCATCACAATATGAGAAATAGTGGAGGATCAAATTATAAGATTTATTTCTGTTCAAAGATTTCGTTCTTGAAATTGCAGATATTGATGACTGCTCACCGGATCCCTGTCAAAACAACGGAACCTGTACAGACCTGGTCAACGACTACCACTGCGATTGTGTTCCTGGATTTAATGGGACAAACTGTGAAAACGGTAAGTTCTGATAATGCGGTATTTGTATCAGATCCAACAGTACAAAATGCAAGGATGAGATTGAAATCTTCAGTTTTACATTGATCAAATCATTTGTTAGGTGATTAAGGTTTGTCAGTTGATAACCTTTTTCCAATTGACTTCAAAAGATATTGACAATGTTCAAAATATACTGCTACATTTGTATATCCATGATTAATCCTGAGAATTGTGTACCTTCTTTGCTGTTTTTAGTGAGGTTGTATTTGAAATTGATTTTAGATATCGATGACTGCCAAGCAGAACCTTGTCAAAACAATGGAACCTGTACAGACCTGGTCAACGACTACCAATGTGTTTGTATTGCAGGATTCAATGGAACAAATTGTGAAAACAGTAAGCGTTATGATTACGCACACCATTTTTGTGTGTGGGAATGAAAAAAAGTACAAAACTGATGATTCCTCAAGTGTTTGCTTAATATATCATGATATCGATAACCATTGAAGACACAGGTGTTCTATGAGACACGTGAAGACCCAAACGTTTGGTTTTATGCCTTTGAATAATAAATTTTGTTCATGAAATTGCAGATATTGACGAGTGTTCCCAAGGTCCCTGTCAAAACAACGGATCTTGTACAGACCTGGTCAACGACTACTATTGCGATTGTGTTCCTGGATTCAACGGAACAAATTGTGAAAACAGTACGTACATATGCACTACATATGCTTTATTTGCTTGAAATGAAACATTATAATAACCCATTTGAACGAGCTCGTATGTAGTTGCTTGTTGATGTTTTCTTCGGCCGTCCACTAAAGTATTTATTTTAGTGTGGGAGCGAATGATTTCGTTTGTTTTTCTGACACATTAGGTTTCGATGATGTACATAATTTAGGTTGAGATATCAAGATTTTGAGACTGTGTTATCAAAAGTAAACGGTAAACTCTTATTCGGAATTGCAGTGATCAATGAGTGCTTGCCAGGTATTTGTCTAAACAACGGGACTTGTACAGACCTTGTGAATGACTACCAGTGCGACTGCGTTTCTGGATTTAATGGAACAAATTGTGAAAATAGTACGTACAGCTAATCCTATACTCAGTACATGCACATTGTATTTGTTGAAGATGAAAGGGCACTAAAGTTTGAGTCAGTTTTTGTATATACCTTGTTCTTCATTTTGGTCCGTTTAAAATATTGAATGCTGGCTTTGGTTGGTGAAAAGATTTTCAAAACGAGGTATGGAAGATGTGGCATTTGTATTTTTAAGCTTGAGTGAGTAGATTCC
This sequence comes from Magallana angulata, assembly GCF_025612915.1. Lineage (NCBI taxonomy): Eukaryota > Metazoa > Mollusca > Bivalvia > Ostreida > Ostreidae > Magallana > Magallana angulata. Next base: position 28,300,375 of record NC_069111.1, on the reverse strand, counting down.
GTTAACGGCATTCTGTCAGATATCGTCGAGTGTAAAACACAGTCATGTCAAAACAGAGGAACTTGTAAAGATCTGATTATTGATTATGAATGTAATTGCATAAACGGGTTTGATGGAACAAATTGCTCAAATTGTCAAGAATGATAGGTCAAACCTGATGAATGTATAGTCTATTCGTACTGATCTATTTAGATTGTGTTCTTTCTTTATATTGAAACGCGGTCTATTTTTTTTCTAATGAATTCATCTTTGCTACTCTTAGTCGCCCATTTGAGAAGATTTGTGTTATATCTTTGATAAGCATCACAATATGAGAAATAGTTGAGGATCAAATTATAAGATTTATTTCTGTTCAAAGATTTCGTTCTTGAAATTGCAGATATTGATGACTGCTCACCGGATGCCTGTCAAAACAACGGAACCTGTACAGACCTGGTCAACGACTACCACTGCGATTGTGTTCCTGGATTTAATGGGACAAACTGTGAAAACGGTAAGTTCTGATAATGCGGTATTTGTATCAGATCCAACAGTACAAAATGCAAGGATGAGATTGAAATCTTCAGTTTTACATTGATCAAATCATTTGTTAGGTGATTAAGGTTTGTCAGTTGATAACCTTTTTCCAATTGACTTCAAAAGATATTGACAATGTTCAAAATATACTGCTACATTTGTATATCCATGATTAATCCTGAGAATTGTGTACCTTCTTTGCTGTTTTTAGTGAGGTTGTATTTGAAATTGATTTTAGATATCGATGACTGCCAAGCAGAACCTTGTCAAAACAATGGAACCTGTACAGACCTGGTCAACGACTACCAATGTGTTTGTATTGCAGGATTCAATGGAACAAATTGTGAAAACAGTAAGCGTTATGATTACGCACACCATTTTTGTGTGTGGGAATGAAAAAAAGTACAAAACTGATGATTCCTCAAGTGTTTGCTTAATATATCATGATATCGATAACCATTGAAGACACAGGTGTTCTATGAGACACGTGAAGACCCAAACGTTTGGTTTTATGCCTTTGAATAATAAATTTTGTTCATGAAATTGCAGATATTGACGAGTGTTCCCAAGGTCCCTGTCAAAACAACGGATCTTGTACAGACCTGGTCAACGACTACTATTGCGATTGTGTTCCTGGATTCAACGGAACAAATTGTGAAAACAGTACGTACATATGCACTACATATGCTTTATTTGCTTGAAATGAAACATTATAATAACCCATTTGAACGAGCTCGTATGTAGTTGCTTGTTGATGTTTTCTTCGGCCGTCCACTAAAGTATTTATTTTAGTGTGGGAGCGAATGATTTCGTTTGTCTTTCTGACACATTAGGTTTCGATGATGTACATAATTTAGGTTGAGATATCAAGATTTTGAGACTGTGTTATCAAAAGTAAACGGTAAACTCTTATTCGGAATTGCAGTGATCAATGAGTGCTTGCCAGGTATTTGTCTAAACAACGGGACTTGTACAGACCTTGTGAATGACTACCAGTGCGACTGCGTTTCTGGATTTAATGGAACAAATTGTGAAAATAGTACGTACAGCTAATCCTATACTCAGTACATGTACATTGTATTTGTTGAAGATGAAAGGGCACTAAAGTTTGAGTCAGTTTTTGTATATACCTTGTTCTTCATTTTGGTCCGTTTAAAATATTGAATGCTGGCTTTGGTTGGTGAAAAGATTTTCAAAACGAGGTATGGAAGATGTGGCATTTGTATTTTTAAGCTTGAGTGAGTAGATTCCGTTAACGGCATTCTGTCAGATATCGTCGAGTGTAAAACACAGTCATGTCAAAACAGAGGAACTTGTAAAGATCTGATTATTGATTTTGAATGTAATTGCATAAACGGGTTTGATGGAACAAATTGCTCAAATTGTCAAGAATGATAGGTCAAACCTGATGAAAGTATAGTCTATTCGTGCTTATCTATTTAGTTTGTGTTCTTTCTTTATATTGAAACGCGGTCTATTTTTTTCTAATGAATTCATCTTTGCTACTCTTAGTCGCCCATTTGAGAAGATTTGTGTTATATCTTTGATAAGCATCACAATATGAGAAATAGTGGAGGATCAAATAATAAGATTTATTTCTGTTCAAAGATTTCGTTCTTGAAATTGCAGATATTGATGACTGCTCACCGGATCCCTGTCAAAACAACGGAACCTGTACAGACCTGGTCAACGACTACCACTGCGATTGTGTTCCTGGATTTAATGGGACAAACTGTGAAAACGGTAAGTTCTGATAATGCGGTATTTGTATCAGATCCAACAGTACAAAATGCAAGGATGAGATTGAAATCTTCAGTTTTACATTGATCAAATCATTTGTTAGGTGATTAAGGTTTGTCAGTTGATAACCTTTTTCCAATTGACTTCAAAAGATATTGACAATGTTCAAAATATACTGCTACATTTGTATATCCATGATTAATCCTGAGAATTGTGTACATTCTTTGCCGTTTTTAGTGAGGTTGTATTTGACATTGATTTTAGATATCGATGACTGCCAAGCAGAACCTTGTCAAAACAATGGAACCTGTACAGACCTGGTCAACGACTACCAATGTGTTTGTATTGCAGGATTCAATGGAACAAATTGTGAAAACAGTAAGCGTTATGATTACGCACACCATTTTTGTGTGTGGGAATGAAAAAAAGTACAAAACTGATGATTCCTCAAGTGTTTGCTTAATATATCATGATATCGATAACCATTGAAGACACAGGTGTTCTATGAGACACGTGAAGACCCAAACGTTTGGTTTTATGCCTTTGAATAATAAATTTTGTTCATGAAATTGCAGATATTGACGAGTGTTCCCAAGGTCCCTGTCAAAACAACGGATCTTGTACAGACCTGGTCAACGACTACTATTGCGATTGTGTTCCTGGATTCAACGGAACAAATTGTGAAAACAGTACGTACATATGCACTACATATGCTTTATTTGCTTGAAATGAAACATTATAATAACCCATTTGAACGAGCTCGTATGTAGTTGCTTGTTGATGTTTTCTTCGGCCGTCCACTAAAGTATTTATTTTAGTGTGGGAGCGAATGATTTCGTTTGTCTTTCTGACACATTAGGTTTCGATGATGTACATAATTTACGTAGAGATATCAAGATTTTGAGACTGTGTTATCAAAAGTAAACGGTAAACTCTTATTCGGAATTGCAGTGATCAATGAGTGCTTGCCAGGTATTTGTCTAAACAACGGGACTTGTACAGACCTTGTGAATGACTACCAGTGCGACTGCGTTTCTGGATTTAATGGAACAAATTGTGAAAATAGTACGTACAGCTAAACCTATACTCAGTACATGCACATTGTATTTGTTGAAGATGAAAGGGCACTAAAGTTTGAGTCAGTTTTTGTATATACCTTGTTCTTCATTTTGGTCCGTTTAAAATATTGAATGCTGGCTTTGGTTGGTGAAAAGATTTTCAAAACGAGGTATGGAAGATGTGGCATTTGTATTTTTTAGCTTGAGTGAGTAGATTCCGTTAACGGCATTCTGTCAGATATCGTCGAGTGTAAAACACAGTCATGTCAAAACAGAGGAACTTGTAAAGATCTGATTATTGATTATGAATGTAATTGCATAAACGGGTTTGATGGAACAAATTGCTCAAATTGTCAAGAATGATAGGTCAAACCTGATGAAAGTATAGTTTATTCGTACTGATCTATTTAGTTTGTGTTCTTTCTTTATATTGAAACGCGGTCTATTTTTTTCTAATGAATTCATCTTTGCTACTCTTAGTCGCCCATTTGAGAAGATTTGTGTTATATCTTTGATAAGCATCACAATATGAGAAATAGTGGAGGATCAAATTATAAGATTTATTTCTGTTCAAAGATTTCGTTCTTGAAATTGCAGATATTGATGACTGCTCACCGGATCCCTGTCAAAACAACGGAACCTGTACAGACCTGGTCAACGACTACCACTGCGATTGTGTTCCTGGATTTAATGGGACAAACTGTGAAAACGGTAAGTTCTGATAATGCAGTATTTGTATCAGATCCAACAGTACAAAATGCAAGGATGAGATTGAAATCTTCAGTTTTACATTGATCAAATCATTTGTTAGGTGATTAAGGTTTGTCAGTTGATAACCTTTTTCCAATTGACTTCAAAAGATATTGACAATGTTCAAAATATACTGCTACATTTGTATATCCATGATTAATCCTGAGAATTGTGTACCTTCTTTGCTGTTTTTAGTGAGGTTGTATTTGAAATTGATTTTAGATATCGATGACTGCCAAGCAGAACCTTGTCAAAACAATGGAACCTGTACAGACCTGGTCAACGACTACCAATGTGTTTGTATTGCAGGATTCAATGGAACAAATTGTGAAAACAGTAAGCGTTATGATTACGCACACCATTTTTGTGTGTGGGAATGAAAAAAAGTACAAAACTGATGATTCCTCAAGTGTTTGCTTAATATATCATGATATCGATAACCATTGAAGACACAGGTGTTCTATGAGACACGTGAAGACCCAAACGTTTGGTTTTATGCCTTTGAATAATAAATTTTGTTCATGAAATTGCAGATATTGACGAGTGTTCCCAAGGTCCCTGTCAAAACAACGGATCTTGTACAGACCTGGTCAACGACTACTATTGCGATTGTGTTCCTGGATTCAACGGAACAAATTGTGAAAACAGTACGTACATATGCACTACATATGCTTTATTTGCTTGAAATGAAACATTATAATAACCCATTTGAACGAGCTCGTATGTAGTTGCTTGTTGATGTTTTCTTCGGCCGTCCACTAAAGTATTTATTTTAGTGTGGGAGCGAATGATTTCGTTTGTTTTTCTGACACATTAGGTTTCGATGATGTACATAATTTAGGTTGAGATATCAAGATTTTGAGACTGTGTTATCAAAAGTAAACGGTAAACTCTTATTCGGAATTGCAGTGATCAATGAGTGCTTGCCAGGTATTTGTCTAAACAACGGGACTTGTACAGACCTTGTGAATGACTACCAGTGCGACTGCGTTTCTGGATTTAATGGAACAAATTGTGAAAATAGTACGTACAGCTAATCCTATACTCAGTACATGCACATTGTATTTGTTGAAGATGAAAGGGCACTAAAGTTTGAGTCAGTTTTTGTATATACCTTGTTCTTCATTTTGGTCCGTTTAAAATATTGAATGCTGGCTTTGGTTGGTGAAAAGATTTTCAAAACGAGGTATGGAAGATGTGGCATTTGTATTTTTAAGCTTGAGTGAGTAGATTCCGTTAACGGCATTCTGTCAGATATCGTCGAGTGTAAAACACAGTCATGTCAAAACAGAGGAACTTGTAAAGATCTGATTATTGATTATGAATGTAATTGCATAAACGGGTTTGATGGAACAAATTGCTCAAATTGTCAAGAATGATAGGTCAAACCTGATGAATGTATAGTCTATTCGTACTGATCTATTTAGATTGTGTTCTTTCTTTATATTGAAACGCGGTCTATTTTTTTTCTAATGAATTCATCTTTGCTACTCTTAGTCGCCCATTTGAGAAGATTTGTGTTATATCTTTGATAAGCATCACAATATGAGAAATAGTTGAGGATCAAATTATAAGATTTATTTCTGTTCAAAGATTTCGTTCTTGAAATTGCAGATATTGATGACTGCTCACCGGATGCCTGTCAAAACAACGGAACCTGTACAGACCTGGTCAACGACTACCACTGCGATTGTGTTCCTGGATTTAATGGGACAAACTGTGAAAACGGTAAGTTCTGATAATGCGGTATTTGTATCAGATCCAACAGTACAAAATGCAAGGATGAGATTGAAATCTTCAGTTTTACATTGATCAAATCATTTGTTAGGTGATTAAGGTTTGTCAGTTGATAACCTTTTTCCAATTGACTTCAAAAGATATTGACAATGTTCAAAATATACTGCTACATTTGTATATCCATGATTAATCCTGAGAATTGTGTACCTTCTTTGCTGTTTTTAGTGAGGTTGTATTTGAAATTGATTTTAGATATCGATGACTGCCAAGCAGAACCTTGTCAAAACAATGGAACCTGTACAGACCTGGTCAACGACTACCAATGTGTTTGTATTGCAGGATTCAATGGAACAAATTGTGAAAACAGTAAGCGTTATGATTACGCACACCATTTTTGTGTGTGGGAATGAAAAAAAGTACAAAACTGATGATTCCTCAAGTGTTTGCTTAATATATCATGATATCGATAACCATTGAAGACACAGGTGTTCTATGAGACACGTGAAGACCCAAACGTTTGGTTTTATGCCTTTGAATAATAAATTTTGTTCATGAAATTGCAGATATTGACGAGTGTTCCCAAGGTCCCTGTCAAAACAACGGATCTTGTACAGACCTGGTCAACGACTACTATTGCGATTGTGTTCCTGGATTCAACGGAACAAATTGTGAAAACAGTACGTACATATGCACTACATATGCTTTATTTGCTTGAAATGAAACATTATAATAACCCATTTGAACGAGCTCGTATGTAGTTGCTTGTTGATGTTTTCTTCGGCCGTCCACTAAAGTATTTATTTTAGTGTGGGAGCGAATGATTTCGTTTGTCTTTCTGACACATTAGGTTTCGATGATGTACATAATTTAGGTTGAGATATCAAGATTTTGAGACTGTGTTATCAAAAGTAAACGGTAAACTCTTATTCGGAATTGCAGTGATCAATGAGTGCTTGCCAGGTATTTGTCTAAACAACGGGACTTGTACAGACCTTGTGAATGACTACCAGTGCGACTGCGTTTCTGGATTTAATGGAACAAATTGTGAAAATAGTACGTACAGCTAATCCTATACTCAGTACATGTACATTGTATTTGTTGAAGATGAAAGGGCACTAAAGTTTGAGTCAGTTTTTGTATATACCTTGTTCTTCATTTTGGTCCGTTTAAAATATTGAATGCTGGCTTTGGTTGGTGAAAAGATTTTCAAAACGAGGTATGGAAGATGTGGCATTTGTATTTTTAAGCTTGAGTGAGTAGATTCCGTTAACGGCATTCTGTCAGATATCGTCGAGTGTAAAACACAGTCATGTCAAAACAGAGGAACTTGTAAAGATCTGATTATTGATTTTGAATGTAATTGCATAAACGGGTTTGATGGAACAAATTGCTCAAATTGTCAAGAATGATAGGTCAAACCTGATGAAAGTATAGTCTATTCGTGCTTATCTATTTAGTTTGTGTTCTTTCTTTATATTGAAACGCGGTCTATTTTTTTCTAATGAATTCATCTTTGCTACTCTTAGTCGCCCATTTGAGAAGATTTGTGTTATATCTTTGATAAGCATCACAATATGAGAAATAGTGGAGGATCAAATAATAAGATTTATTTCTGTTCAAAGATTTCGTTCTTGAAATTGCAGATATTGATGACTGCTCACCGGATCCCTGTCAAAACAACGGAACCTGTACAGACCTGGTCAACGACTACCACTGCGATTGTGTTCCTGGATTTAATGGGACAAACTGTGAAAACGGTAAGTTCTGATAATGCGGTATTTGTATCAGATCCAACAGTACAAAATGCAAGGATGAGATTGAAATCTTCAGTTTTACATTGATCAAATCATTTGTTAGGTGATTAAGGTTTGTCAGTTGATAACCTTTTTCCAATTGACTTCAAAAGATATTGACAATGTTCAAAATATACTGCTACATTTGTATATCCATGATTAATCCTGAGAATTGTGTACATTCTTTGCCGTTTTTAGTGAGGTTGTATTTGACATTGATTTTAGATATCGATGACTGCCAAGCAGAACCTTGTCAAAACAATGGAACCTGTACAGACCTGGTCAACGACTACCAATGTGTTTGTATTGCAGGATTCAATGGAACAAATTGTGAAAACAGTAAGCGTTATGATTACGCACACCATTTTTGTGTGTGGGAATGAAAAAAAGTACAAAACTGATGATTCCTCAAGTGTTTGCTTAATATATCATGATATCGATAACCATTGAAGACACAGGTGTTCTATGAGACACGTGAAGACCCAAACGTTTGGTTTTATGCCTTTGAATAATAAATTTTGTTCATGAAATTGCAGATATTGACGAGTGTTCCCAAGGTCCCTGTCAAAACAACGGATCTTGTACAGACCTGGTCAACGACTACTATTGCGATTGTGTTCCTGGATTCAACGGAACAAATTGTGAAAACAGTACGTACATATGCACTACATATGCTTTATTTGCTTGAAATGAAACATTATAATAACCCATTTGAACGAGCTCGTATGTAGTTGCTTGTTGATGTTTTCTTCGGCCGTCCACTAAAGTATTTATTTTAGTGTGGGAGCGAATGATTTCGTTTGTCTTTCTGACACATTAGGTTTCGATGATGTACATAATTTACGTAGAGATATCAAGATTTTGAGACTGTGTTATCAAAAGTAAACGGTAAACTCTTATTCGGAATTGCAGTGATCAATGAGTGCTTGCCAGGTATTTGTCTAAACAACGGGACTTGTACAGACCTTGTGAATGACTACCAGTGCGACTGCGTTTCTGGATTTAATGGAACAAATTGTGAAAATAGTACGTACAGCTAATCCTATACTCAGTACATGCACATTGTATTTGTTGAAGATGAAAGGGCACTAAAGTTTGAGTCAGTTTTTGTATATACCTTGTTCTTCATTTTGGTCCGTTTAAAATATTGAATGCTGGCTTTGGTTGGTGAAAAGATTTTCAAAACGAGGTATGGAAGATGTGGCATTTGTATTTTTTAGCTTGAGTGAGTAGATTCCGTTAACGGCATTCTGTCAGATATCGTCGAGTGTAAAACACAGTCATGTCAAAACAGAGGAACTTGTAAAGATCTGATTATTGATTATGAATGTAATTGCATAAACGGGTTTGATGGAACAAATTGCTCAAATTGTCAAGAATGATAGGTCAAACCTGATGAAAGTATAGTTTATTCGTACTGATCTATTTAGTTTGTGTTCTTTCTTTATATTGAAACGCGGTCTATTTTTTTCTAATGAATTCATCTTTGCTACTCTTAGTCGCCCATTTGAGAAGATTTGTGTTATATCTTTGATAAGCATCACAATATGAGAAATAGTGGAGGATCAAATTATAAGATTTATTTCTGTTCAAAGATTTCGTTCTTGAAATTGCAGATATTGATGACTGCTCACCGGATCCCTGTCAAAACAACGGAACCTGTACAGACCTGGTCAACGACTACCACTGCGATTGTGTTCCTGGATTTAATGGGACAAACTGTGAAAACGGTAAGTTCTGATAATGCGGTATTTGTATCAGATCCAACAGTACAAAATGCAAGGATGAGATTGAAATCTTCAGTTTTACATTGATCAAATCATTTGTTAGGTGATTAAGGTTTGTCAGTTGATAACCTTTTTCCAATTGACTTCAAAAGATATTGACAATGTTCAAAATATACTGCTACATTTGTATATCCATGATTAATCCTGAGAATTGTGTACATTCTTTGCCGTTTTTAGTGAGGTTGTATTTGACATTGATTTTAGATATCGATGACTGCCAAGCAGAACCTTGTCAAAACAATGGAACCTGTACAGACCTGGTCAACGACTACCAATGTGTTTGTATTGCAGGATTCAATGGAACAAATTGTGAAAACAGTAAGCGTTATGATTACGCACACCATTTTTGTGTGTGGGAATGAAAAAAGTACAAAACTGATGATTCCTCAAGTGTTTGCTTAATATATCATGATATCGATAACCATTGAAGACACAGGTGTTCTATGAGACACGTGAAGACCCAAACGTTTGGTTTTATGCCTTTGAATAATAAATTTTGTTCATGAAATTGCAGATATTGACGAGTGCTCCCAAGGTCCCTGTCAAAACAACGGATCTTGTACAGACCTGGTCAACGACTACTATTGCGATTGTGTTCCTGGATTCAACGGAACAAATTGTGAAAACAGTACGTACATATGCACTACATATGCTTTATTTGCTTGAAATGAAACACTATAATAACCCATTTGAACGAGCTCGTATGTAGTTGCTTGTTGATGTTTTCTTCGGCCGTCCACTAAAGTATTTATTTTAGTGTGGGAGCGAATGATTTCGTTTGTCTTTCTGACACATTAGGTTTCGATGATGTACATAATTTAGGTTGAGATATCAAGATTTTGAGACTGTGTTATCAAAAGTAAACGGTAAACTCTTATTCGGAATTGCAGTGATCAATGAGTGCTTGCCAGGTATTTGTCTAAACAACGGGACTTGTACAGACCTTGTGAATGACTACCAGTGCGACTGCGTTTCTGGATTTAATGGAACAAATTGTGAAAATAGTACGTACAGCTAATCCTATACTCAGTACATGTACATTGTATTTGTTGAAGATGAAAGGGCACTAAAGTTTGAGTCAGTTTTTGTATATACCTTGTTCTTCATTTTGGTCCGTTTAAAATATTGAATGCTGGCTTTGGTTGGTGAAAAGATTTTCAAAACGAGGTATGGAAGATGTGGCATTTGTATTTTTTAGCTTGAGTGAGTAGATTCCGTTAACGGCATTCTGTCAGATATCGTCGAGTGTAAAACACAGTCATGTCAAAACAGAGGAACTTGTAAAGATCTGATTATTGATTATGAATGTAATTGCATAAACGGGTTTGATGGAACAAATTGCTCAAATTGTCAAGAATGATAGGTCAAACCTGATGAAAGTATAGTTTATTCGTACTGATCTATTTAGTTTGTGTTCTTTCTTTATATTGAAACGCGGTCTATTTTTTTCTAATGAATTCATCTTTGCTACTCTTAGTCGCCCATTTGAGAAGATTTGTGTTATATCTTTGATAAGCATCACAATATGAGAAATAGTGGAGGATCAAATTATAAGATTTATTTCTGTTCAAAGATTTCGTTCTTGAAATTGCAGATATTGATGACTGCTCACCGGATCCCTGTCAAAACAACGGAACCTGTACAGACCTGGTCAACGACTACCACTGCGATTGTGTTCCTGGATTTAATGGGACAAACTGTGAAAACGGTAAGTTCTGATAATGCGGTATTTGTATCAGATCCAACAGTACAAAATGCAAGGATGAGATTGAAATCTTCAGTTTTACATTGATCAAATCATTTGTTAGGTGATTAAGGTTTGTCAGTTGATAACCTTTTTCCAATTGACTTCAAAAGATATTGACAATGTTCAAAATATACTGCTACATTTGTATATCCATGATTAATCCTGAGAATTGTGTACATTCTTTGCCGTTTTTAGTGAGGTTGTATTTGAAATTGATTTTAGATATCGATGACTGCCAAGCAGAACCTTGTCAAAACAATGGAACCTGTACAGACCTGGTCAACGACTACCAATGTGTTTGTATTGCAGGATTCAATGGAACAAATTGTGAAAACAGTAAGCGTTATGATTACGCACACCATTTTTGTGTGTGGGAATGAAAAAAAGTACAAAACTGATGATTCCTCAAGTGTTTGCTTAATATATCATGATATCGATAACCATTGAAGACACAGGTGTTCTATGAGACACGTGAAGACCCAAACGTTTGGTTTTATGCCTTTGAATAATAAATTTTGTTCATGAAATTGCAGATATTGACGAGTGTTCCCAAGGTCCCTGTCAAAACAACGGATCTTGTACAGACCTGGTCAACGACTACTATTGCGATTGTGTTCCTGGATTCAACGGAACAAATTGTGAAAACAGTACGCACATGTGCACTACATATGCTTTATTTGCTCGAAATGAAACACTATAATAACCCATTTGAACGAGCTCGTATGTAGTTGCTTGTTGATGTTTTCTTCGGCCGTCCACTAAAGTATTTATTTTAGTGTGGGAGCGAATGATTTCGTTTGTCTTTCTGACACATTAGGTTTCGATGATGTACATAATTTAGGTTGAGATATCAAGATTTTGAGACTGTGTTATCAAAAGTAAACGGTAAACTCTTATTCGGAATTGCAGTGATCAATGAGTGCTTGCCAGGTATTTGTCTAAACAACGGGACTTGTACAGACCTTGTGAATGACTACCAGTGCGACTGCGTTTCTGGATTTAATGGAACAAATTGTGAAAATAGTACGTACAGCTAATCCTATACTCAGTACATGTACATTGTATTTGTTGAAGATGAAAGGGCACTAAAGTTTGAGTCAGTTTTTGTATATACCTTGTTCTTCATTTTGGTCCGTTTAAAATATTGAATGCTGGCTTTGGTTGGTGAAAAGATTTTCAAAACGAGGTATGGAAGATGTGGCATTTGTATTTTTTAGCTTGAGTGAGTAGATTCCGTTAACGGCATTCTGTCAGATATCGTCGAGTGTAAAACACAGTCATGTCAAAACAGAGGAACTTGTAAAGATCTGATTATTGATTATGAATGTAATTGCATAAACGGGTTTGATGGAACAAATTGCTCAAATTGTCAAGAATGATAGGTCAAACCTGATGAAAGTATAGTTTATTCGTACTGATCTATTTAGTTTGTGTTCTTTCTTTATATTGAAACGCGGTCTATTTTTTTCTAATGAATTCATCTTTGCTACTCTTAGTCGCCCATTTGAGAAGATTTGTGTTATATCTTTGATAAGCATCACAATATGAGAAATAGTGGAGGATCAAATTATAAGATTTATTTCTGTTCAAAGATTTCGTTCTTGAAATTGCAGATATTGATGACTGCTCACCGGATCCCTGTCAAAACAACGGAACCTGTACAGACCTGGTTAACGACTACCACTGCGATTGTGTTCCTGGATTTAATGGGACAAACTGTGAAAACGGTAAGTTCTGATAATGCGGTATTTGTATCAGATCCAACAGTACAAAATGCAAGGATGAGATTGAAATCTTCAGTTTTACATTGATCAAATCATTTGTTAGGTGATTAAGGTTTGTCAGTTGATAACCTTTTTCCAATTGACTTCAAAAGATATTGACAATGTTCAAAATATACTGCTACATTTGTATATCCATGATTAATCCTGAGAATTGTGTACATTCTTTGCTGTTTTTAGTGAGGTTGTATTTGACATTGATTTTAGATATCGATGACTGCCAAGCAGAACCTTGTCAAAACAATGGAACCTGTACAGACCTGGTCAACGACTACCAATGTGTTTGTATTGCAGGATTCAATGGAACAAATTGTGAAAACAGTAAGCGTTATGATTACGCACACCATTTTTGTGTGTGGGAATGAAAAAAAGTACAAAACTGATGATTCCTCAAGTGTTTGCTTAATATATCATGATATCGATGGTGTTCCATGAGACACGTGAAGACCCAAACGTTTGGTTTTATGCCTTTGAATAATTAATTTTGTTCATGAAATTGCAGATATTGACGAGTGTTCCCAAGGTCCCTGTCAAAACAACGGATCTTGTACAGACCTGGTCAACGACTACTATTGCGATTGTGTTCCTGGATTCAACGGAACAAATTGTGAAAACAGTACGTACATATGCACTACATATGCTTTATTTGCTTGAAATGAAACACTATAATAACCCATTTGAACGAGATCGTATGTAGTTGCTTGTTGATGTTTTCTTCGGCCGTCCACTAAAGTATTTATTTTAGTGTGGGAGCGAATGATTTCGTTTGTCTTTCTGACACATTAGGTTTCGATGATGTACATAATTTAGGTTGAGATATCAAGATTTTGAGACTGTGTTATCAAAAGTAAACGGTAAACTCTTATTCGGAATTGCAGTGATCAATGAGTGCTTGCCAGGTATTTGTCTAAACAACGGGACTTGTACAGACCTTGTGAATGACTACCAGTGCGACTGCGTTTCTGGATTTAATGGAACAAATTGTGAAAATAGTACGTACAGCTAATCCTATACTCAGTACATGTACATTGTATTTGTTGAAGATGAAAGGGCACTAAAGTTTGAGTCAGTTTTTGTATATACCTTGTTCTTCATTTTGGTCCGTTTAAAATATTGAATGCTGGCTTTGGTTGGTGAAAAGATTTTCAAAACGAGGTATGGAAGATGTGGCATTTGTATTTTTTAGCTTGAGTGAGTAGATTCCGTTAACGGCATTCTGTCAGATATCGTCGAGTGTAAAACACAGTCATGTCAAAACAGAGGAACTTGTAAAGATCTGATTATTGATTATGAATGTAATTGCATAAACGGGTTTGATGGAACAAATTGCTCAAATTGTCAAGAATGATAGGTCAAACCTGATGAAAGTATAGTTTATTCGTACTGATCTATTTAGTTTGTGTTCTTTCTTTATATTGAAACGCGGTCTATTTTTTTCTAATGAATTCATCTTTGCTACTCTTAGTCGCCCATTTGAGAAGATTTGTGTTATATCTTTGATAAGCATCACAATATGAGAAATAGTGGAGGATCAAATTATAAGATTTATTTCTGTTCAAAGATTTCGTTCTTGAAATTGCAGATATTGATGACTGCTCACCGGATCCCTGTCAAAACAACGGAACCTGTACAGACCTGGTTAACGACTACCACTGCGATTGTGTTCCTGGATTTAATGGGACAAACTGTGAAAACGGTAAGTTCTGATAATGCGGTATTTGTATCAGATCCAACAGTACAAAATGCAAGGATGAGATTGAAATCTTCAGTTTTACATTGATCAAATCATTTGTTAGGTGATTAAGGTTTGTCAGTTGATAACCTTTTTCCAATTGACTTCAAAAGATATTGACAATGTTCAAAATATACTGCTACATTTGTATATCCATGATTAATCCTGAGAATTGTGTACATTCTTTGCTGTTTTTAGTGAGGTTGTATTTGACATTGATTTTAGATATCGATGACTGCCAAGCAGAACCTTGTCAAAACAATGGAACCTGTACAGACCTGGTCAACGACTACCAATGTGTTTGTATTGCAGGATTCAATGGAACAAATTGTGAAAACAGTAAGCGTTATGATTACGCACACCATTTTTGTGTGTGGGAATGAAAAAAAGTACAAAACTGATGATTCCTCAAGTGTTTGCTTAATATATCATGATATCGATGGTGTTCCATGAGACACGTGAAGACCCAAACGTTTGGTTTTATGCCTTTGAATAATAAATTTTGTTCATGAAATTGCAGATATTGACGAGTGTTCCCAAGGTCCCTGTCAAAACAACGGATCTTGTACAGACCTGGTCAACGACTACTATTGCGATTGTGTTCCTGGATTCAACGGAACAAATTGTGAAAACAGTACGTACATATGCACTACATATGCTTTATTTGCTTGAAATGAAACACTATAATAACCCATTTGAACGAGATCGTATGTAGTTGCTTGTTGATGTTTTCTTCGGCCGTCCACTAAAGTATTTATTTTAGTGTGGGAGCGAATGATTTCGTTTGTCTTTCTGACACATTAGGTTTCGATGATGTACATAATTTAGGTTGAGATATCAAGATTTTGAGACTGTGTTATCAAAAGTAAACGGTAAACTCTTATTCGGAATTGCAGTGATCAATGAGTGCTTGCCAGGTATTTGTCTAAACAACGGGACTTGTACAGACCTTGTGAATGACTACCAGTGCGACTGCGTTTCTGGATTTAATGGAACAAATTGTGAAAATAGTACGTACAGCTAATCCTATACTCAGTACATGTACATTGTATTTGTTGAAGATGAAAGGGCACTAAAGTTTGAGTCAGTTTTTGTATATACCTTGTTCTTCATTTTGGTCCGTTTAAAATATTGAATGCTGGCTTTGGTTGGTGAGAAGATTTTCAAAACGAGGTATGGAAGATGTGGCATTTGTATTTTTTAGCTTGAGTGAGTAGATTCCGTTAACGGCATTCTGTCAGATATCGTCGAGTGTAAAACACAGTCATGTCAAAACAGAGGAACTTGTAAAGATCTGATTATTGATTATGAATGTAATTGCATAAACGGGTTTGATGGAACAAATTGCTCAAATTGTCAAGAATGATAGGTCAAACCTGATGAATGTATAGTCTATTCGTACTGATCTATTTAGTTTGTGTTCTTTCTTTATATTGAAACGCGGTCTATTTTTTTCTAATGAATTCATCTTTGCTACTCTTAGTCGCCCATTTGAGAAGATTTGTGTTATATCTTTGATAAGCATCATAATATGAGAAATAGTGGAGGATCAAATTATAAGATTTATTTCTGTTCAAAGATTTCGTTCTTGAAATTGCAGATATTGATGACTGCTCACCGGATCCCTGTCAAAACAACGGAACCTGTACAGACCTGGTCAACGACTACCACTGCGATTGTGTTCCTGGATTTAATGGGACAAACTGTGAAAACGGTAAGTTCTGATAATGCGGTATTTGTATCAGATCCAACAGTACAAAATGCAAGGATGAGATTGAAATCTTCAGTTTTACATTGATCAAATCATTTGTTAGGTGATTAAGGTTTGTCAGTTGATAAACTTTTTCCAATTGACTTCAAAAGATATTGACAATGTTCAAAATATACTGCTACATTTGTATATCCATGATTAATCCTGAGAATTGTGTACATTCTTTGCCGTTTTTAGTGAGGTTGTATTTGACATTGATTTTAGATATCGATGACTGCCAAGCAGAACCTTGTCAAAACAATGGAACCTGTACAGACCTGGTCAACGACTACCAATGTGTTTGTATTGCAGGATTCAATGGAACAAATTGTGAAAACAGTAAGCGTTATGATTACGCACACCATTTTTGTGTGTGGGAATGAAAAAAAGTACAAAACTGATGATTCCTCAAGTGTTTGCTTAATATATCATGATATCGATAACCATTGAAGACACAGGTGTTCTATGAGACACGTGAAGACCCAAACGTTTGGTTTTATGCCTTTGAATAATAAATTTTGTTCATGAAATTGCAGATATTGACGAGTGTTCCCAAGGTCCCTGTCAAAACAACGGATCTTGTACAGACCTGGTCAACGACTACTATTTCGATTGTGTTCCTGGATTCAACGGAACAAATTGTGAAAACAGTACGTACATATGCACTACATATGCTTTATTTGCTTGAAATGAAACACTATAATAACCCATTTAAACGAGCTCGTATGTAGTTGCTTGTTGATGTTTTCTTCGGCCGTCCACTAAAGTATTTATTTTAGTGTGGGAGCGAATGATTTCGTTTGTCTTTCTGACACATTAGGTTTCGATGATGTACATAATTTAGGTTGAGATATCAAGATTTTGAGACTGTGTTATCAAAAGTAAACGGTAAACTCTTATTCGGAATTGCAGTGATCAATGAGTGCTTGCCAGGTATTTGTCTAAACAACGGGACTTGTACAGACCTTGTGAATGACTACCAGTGCGACTGCGTTTCTGGATTTAATGGAACAAATTGTGAAAATAGTACGTACAGCTAAACCTATACTCAGTACATGCACATTGTATTTGTTGAAGATGAAAGGGCACTAAAGTTTGAGTCAGTTTTTGTATATACCTTGTTCTTCATTTTGGTCCGTTTAAAATATTGAATGCTGGCTTTGGTTGGTGAGAAGATTTTCAAAACGAGGTATGGAAGATGTGGCATTTGTATTTTTTAGCTTGAGTGAGTAGATTCCGTTAACGGCATTCTGTCAGATATCGTCGAGTGTAAAACACAGTCATGTCAAAACAGAGGAACTTGTAAAGATCTGATTATTGATTATGAATGTAATTGCATAAACGGGTTTGATGGAACAAATTGCTCAAATTGTCAAGAATGATAGGTCAAACCTGATGAAAGTATAGTTTATTCGTACTGATCTATTTAGTTTGTGTTCTTTCTTTATATTGAAACGCGGTCTATTTTTTTCTAATGAATTCATCTTTGCTACTCTTAGTCGCCCATTTGAGAAGATTTGTGTTATATCTTTGATAAGCATCACAATATGAGAAATAGTGGAGGATCAAATTAGAAGATTTATTTCTGTTCAAAGATTTCGTTCTTGAAATTGCAGATATTGATGACTGCTCACCGGATCCCTGTCAAAACAACGGAACCTGTACAGACCTGGTCAACGACTACCACTGCGATTGTGTTCCTGGATTTAATGGGACAAACTGTGAAAACGGTAAGTTCTGATAATGCGGTATTTGTATCAGATCCAACAGTACAAAATGCAAGGATGAGATTGAAATCTTCAGTTTTACATTGATCAAATCATTTGTTAGGTGATTAAGGTTTGTCAGTTGATAACCTTTTTCCAATTGACTTCAAAAGATATTGACAATGTTCAAAATATACTGCTACATTTGTATATCCATGATTAATCCTGAGAATTGTGTACATTCTTTGCTGTTTTTAGTGAGGTTGTATTTGACATTGATTTTAGATATCGATGACTGCCAAGCAGAACCTTGTCAAAACAATGGAACCTGTACAGACCTGGTCAACGACTACCAATGTGTTTGTATTGCAGGATTCAATGGAACAAATTGTGAAAACAGTAAGCGTTATGATTACGCACACCATTTTTGTGTGTGGGAATGAAAAAAAGTACAAAACTGATGATTCCTCAAGTGTTTGCTTAATATATCATGATATCGATAACCATTGAAGACACAGGTGTTCTATGAGACACGTGAAGACCCAAACGTTTGGTTTTATGCCTTTGAATAATAAATTTTGTTCATGAAATTTCAGATATTGACGAGTGCTCCCAAGGTCCCTGTCAAAACAACGGATCTTGTACAGACCTGGTCAACGACTACTATTGCGATTGTGTTCCTGGATTCAACGGAACAAATTGTGAAAACAGTACGTACATATGCACTACATATGCTTTATTTGCTTGAAATGAAACACTATAATAACCCATTTGAACGAGATCGTATGTAGTTGCTTGTTGATGTTTTCTTCGGCCGTCCACTAAAGTATTTATTTTAGTGTGGGAGCGAATGATTTCGTTTGTCTTTCTGACACATTAGGTTTCGATGATGTACATAATTTAGGTTGAGATATCAAGATTTTGAGACTGTGTTATCAAAAGTAAACGGTAAACTCTTATTCGGAATTGCAGTGATCAATGAGTGCTTGCCAGGTATTTGTCTAAACAACGGGACTTGTACAGACCTTGTGAATGACTACCAGTGCGACTGCGTTTCTGGATTTAATGGAACAAATTGTGAAAATAGTACGTACAGCTAATCCTATACTCAGTACATGTACATTGTATTTGTTGAAGATGAAAGGGCACTAAAGTTTGAGTCAGTTTTTGTATATACCTTGTTCTTCATTTTGGTCCGTTTAAAATATTGAATGCTGGCTTTGGTTGGTGAGAAGATTTTCAAAACGAGGTATGGAAGATGTGGCATTTGTATTTTTTAGCTTGAGTGAGTAGATTCCGTTAACGGCATTCTGTCAGATATCGTCGAGTGTAAAACACAGTCATGTCAAAACAGAGGAACTTGTAAAGATCTGATTATTGATTATGAATGTAATTGCATAAACGGGTTTGATGGAACAAATTGCTCAAATTGTCAAGAATGATAGGTCAAACCTGATGAAAGTATAGTTTATTCGTACTGATCTATTTAGTTTGTGTTCTTTCTTTATATTGAAACGCGGTCTTTTTTTTTTTTTAATGAATTCATCTTTGCTACTCTTAGTCGCCCATTTGAGAAGATTTGTGTTATATCTTTGATAAGCATCACAATATGAGAAATAGTGGAGGATCAAATTAGAAGATTTATTTCTGTTCAAAGATTTCGTTCTTGAAATTGCAGATATTGATGACTGCTCACCGGATCCCTGTCAAAACAACGGAACCTGTACAGACCTGGTCAACGACTACCACTGCGATTGTGTTCCTGGATTTAATGGGACAAACTGTGAAAACGGTAAGTTCTGATAATGCGGTATTTGTATCAGATCCAACAGTACAAAATGCAAGGATGAGATTGAAATCTTCAGTTTTACATTGATCAAATCATTTGTTAGGTGATTAAGGTTTGTCAGTTGATAACCTTTTTCCAATTGACTTCAAAAGATATTGACAATGTTCAAAATATACTGCTACATTTGTATATCCATGATTAATCCTAAGAATTGTGTACATTCTTTGCTGTTTTTAGTGAGGTTGTATTTGACATTGATTTTAGATATCGATGACTGCCAAGCAGAACCTTGTCAAAACAATGGAACCTGTACAGACCTGGTCAACGACTACCAATGTGTTTGTATTGCAGGATTCAATGGAACAAATTGTGAAAACAGTAAGCGTTATGATTACGCACACCATTTTTGTGTGTGGGAATGAAAAAAAGTACAAAACTGATGATTCCTCAAGTGTTTGCTTAATATATCATGATATCGATAACCATGGAAGACACAGGTGTTCTATGAGACACGTGAAGACCCAAACGTTTGGTTTTATGCCTTTGAATAATAAATTTTGTTCATGAAATTGCAGATATTGACGAGTGTTCCCAAGGTCCCTGTCAAAACAACGGATCTTGTACAGACCTGGTCAACGACTACTATTGCGATTGTGTTCCTGGATTCAACGGAACAAATTGTGAAAACAGTACGTACATATGCACTACATATGCTTTATTTGCTTGAAATGAAACACTATAATAACCCATTTGAACGAGATCGTATGTAGTTGCTTGTTGATGTTTTCTTCGGCCGTCCACAAAAGTATTTATTTTAGTGTGGGAGCGAATGATTTCGTTTGTCTTTCTGACACATTAGGTTTCGATGATGTACATAATTTAGGTTGAGATATCAAGATTTTGAGACTGTGTTATCAAAAGTAAACGGTAAACTCTTATTCGGAATTGCAGTGATCAATGAGTGCTTGCCAGGTATTTGTCTAAACAACGGGACTTGTACAGACCTTGTGAATGACTACCAGTGCGACTGCGTTTCTGGATTTAATGGAACAAATTGTGAAAATAGTACGTACAGCTAATCCTATACTCAGTACATGTACATTGTATTTGTTGAAGATGAAAGGGCACTAAAGTTTGAGTCAGTTTTTGTATATACCTTGTTCTTCATTTTGGTCCGTTTAAAATATTGAATGCTGGCTTTGGTTGGTGAAAAGATTTTCAAAACGAGGTATGGAAGATGTGGCATTTGTATTTTTTAGCTTGAGTGAGTAGATTCCATTAACGGCATTCTGTCAGATATCGTCGAGTGTAAAACACAGTCATGTCAAAACAGAGGAACTTGTAAAGATCTGATTAATGATTATGAATGTAATTGCATAAACGGGTTTGATGGAACAAATTGCTCAAATTGTCAAGAATGATAGGTCAAACCTGATGAAAGTATAGTCTATTCATACTGATCTATTTAATTTGTGTTCTTTCTTTTTATTGAAACGCGGTCTATTTTTTTCTAATGAATTCATCTTTGCTACTCTTAGTCGCCCATTTGAGAAGATTTGTGTTATATCTTTGATAAGCATCACAATATGAGAAATAGTGGAGGATCAAATTATAAGATTTATTTCTGTTCAAAGATTTCTTTCTTGAAATTGCAGATATTGATGACTGCTCACCGGATCCCTGTCAAAACAACGGAACCTGTACAGACCTGGTCAACGACTACCACTGCGATTGTGTTCCTGGATTTAATGGGACAAACTGTGAAAACGGTAAGTTCTGATAATGCGGTATTTGTATCAGATCCAACAGTACAAAATGCAAGGATGAGATTGAAATCTTCAGTTTTACATTGATCAAATCATTTGTTAGGTGATTAAGGTTTGTCAGTTGATAACCTTTTTCCAATTGACTTCAAAAGATATTGACAATGTTCAAAATATACTGCTACATTTGTATATCCATGATTAATCCTGAGAATTGTGTACATTCTTTGCTGTTTTTAGTGAGGTTGTATTTGACATTGATTTTAGATATCGATGACTGCCAAGCAGAACCTTGTCAAAACAATGGAACCTGTACAGACCTGGTCAACGACTACCAATGTGTTTGTATTGCAGGATTCAATGGAACAAATTGTGAAAACAGTAAGCGTTATGATTACGCACACCATTTTTGTGTGTGGGAATGAAAAAAAGTACAAAACTGATGATTCCTCAAGTGTTTGCTTAATATATCATGATATCGATAACCATTGAAGACACAGGTGTTCTATGAGACACGTGAAGACCCAAACGTTTGGTTTTATGCCTTTGAATAATAAATTTTGTTCATGAAATTGCAGATATTGACGAGTGTTCCCAAGGTCCCTGTCAAAACAACGGATCTTGTACAGACCTGGTCAACGACTACTATTGCGATTGTGTTCCTGGATTCAACGGAACAAATTGTGAAAACAGTACGTACATATGCACTACATATGCTTTATTTGCTTGAAATGAAACACTATAATAACCCATTTGAACGAGCTCGTATGTAGTTGCTTGTTGATGTTTTCTTCGGCCGTCCACAAAAGTATTTATTTTAGTGTGGGAGCGAATGATTTCGTTTGTCTTTCTGACACATTAGGTTTCGATGATGTACATAATTTAGGTTGAGATATCAAGATTTTGAGACTGTGTTATCAAAAGTAAACGGTAAACTCTTATTCGGAATTGCAGTGATCAATGAGTGCTTGCCAGGTATTTGTCTAAACAACGGGACTTGTACAGACCTTGTGAATGACTACCAGTGCGACTGCGTTTCTGGATTTAATGTAACAAATTGTGAAAATAGTACGTACAGCTAATCCTATACTCAGTACATGTACATTGTATTTGTTGAAGATGAAAGGGCACTAAAGTTTGAGTCAGTTTTTGTATATACCTTGTTCTTCATTTTGGTCCGTTTAAAATATTGAATGCTGGCTTTGGTTGGTGAAAAGATTTTCAAAACGAGGTATGGAAGATGTGGCATTTGTATTTTTTAGCTTGAGTGAGTAGATTCCGTTAACGGCATTCTGTCAGATATCGTCGAGTGTAAAACACAGTCATGTCAAAACAGAGGAACTTGTAAAGATCTGATTAATGATTATGAATGTAATTGCATAAACGGGTTTGATGGAACAAATTGCTCAAATTGTCAAGAATGATAGGTCAAACCTGATGAAAGTATAGTCTATTCATACTGATCTATTTAGTTTGTGTTCTTTCTTTATATTGAAACGCGGTCTATTTTTTTCTAATGAATTCATCTTTGCTACTCTTAGTCGCCCATTTGAGAAGATTTGTGTTATATCTTTGATTAGCATCACAATATGACAAATAGTGGAGGATCAAATTATAAGATTTATTTCTGTTCAAAGATTTCGTTCTTGAAATTGCAGATATTGATAACTGCTCACCGGATCCCTGTCAAAACAACGGAACCTGTACAGACCTGGTCAACGACTACCACTGCGATTGTGTTCCTGGATTTAATGGGACAAACTGTGAAAACGGTAAGTTCTGATAATGCGGTATTTGTATCAGATCCAACAGTACAAAATGCAAGGATGAGATTGAAATCTTCAGTTTTACATTGATCAAATCATTTGTTAGGTGATTAAGGTTTGTCAGTTGATAACCTTTTTCCAATTGACTTCAAAAGATATTGACAATGTTCAAAATATACTGCTACATTTGTATATCCATGATTAATCCTGAGAATTGTGTACATTCTTTGCTGTTTTTAGTGAGGTTGTATTTGACATTGATTTTAGATATCGATGACTGCCAAGCAGAACCTTGTCAAAACAATGGAACCTGTACAGACCTGGTCAACGACTACCAATGTGTTTGTATTGCAGGATTCAATGGAACAAATTGTGAAAACAGTAAGCGTTATGATTACGCACACCATTTTTGTGTGTGGGAATGAAAAAAAGTACAAAACTGATGATTCCTCAAGTGTTTGCTTAATATATAATGATATCGATAACCATTGAAGACACAGGTGTTCTATGAGACACGTGAAGACCCAAACGTTTGGTTTTATGCCTTTGAATAATAAATTTTGTTCATGAAATTGCAGATATTGACGAGTGTTCCCAAGGTCCCTGTCAAAACAACGGATCTTGTACAGACCTGGTCAACGACTACTATTGCGATTGTGTTCCTGGATTCAACGGAACAAATTGTGAAAACAGTACGTACATATGCACTACATATGCTTTATTTGCTTGAAATGAAACACTATAATAACCCATTTGAACGAGATCGTATGTAGTTGCTTGTTGATGTTTTCTTCGGCCGTCCACTAAAGTATTTATTTTAGTGTGGGAGCGAATGATTTCGTTTGTCTTTCTGACACATTAGGTTTCGATGATGTACATAATTTAGGTTGAGATATCAAGATTTTGAGACTGTGTTATCAAAAGTAAACGGTAAACTCTTATTCGGAATTGCAGTGATCAATGAGTGCTTGCCAGGTATTTGTCTAAACAACGGGACTTGTACAGACCTTGTGAATGACTACCAGTGCGACTGCGTTTCTGGATTTAATGGAACAAATTGTGAAAATAGTACGTACAGCTAATCCTATACTCAGTACATGTACATTGTATTTGTTGAAGATGAAAGGGCACTAAAGTTTGAGTCAGTTTTTGTATATACCTTGTTCTTCATTTTGGTCCGTTTAAAATATTGAATGCTGGCTTTGGTTGGTGAAAAGATTTTCAAAACGAGGTATGGAAGATGTGGCATTTGTATTTTTTAGCTTGAGTGAGTAGATTCCGTTAACGGCATTCTGTCAGATATCGTCGAGTGTAAAACACAGTCATGTCAAAACAGAGGAACTTGTAAAGATCTGATTATTGATTATGAATGTAATTGCATAAACGGGTTTGATGGAACAAATTGCTCAAATTGTCAAGAATGATAGGTCAAACCTGATGAATGTATAGTCTATTCGTACTGATCTATTTAGTTTGTGTTCTTTCTTTATATTGAAACGCGGTCTATTTTTTTCTAATGAATTCATCTTTGCTACTCTTAGTCGCCCATTTGAGAAGATTTGTGTTATATCTTTGACAAGCATCATAATATGAGAAATAGTGGAGGATCAAATTATAAGATTTATTTCTGTTCAAAGATTTCTTTCTTGAAATTGCAGATATTGATGACTGCTCACCGGATCCCTGTCAAAACAACGGAACCTGTACAGACCTGGTCAACGACTACCACTGCGATTGTATTCCTGGATTTAATGGGACAAACTGTGAAAACGGTAAGTTCTGATAATGCGGTATTTGTATCAGATCCAACAGTACAAAATGCAAGGATGAGATTGAAATCTTCAGTTTTACATTGATCAAATCATTTGTTAGGTGATTAAGGTTTGTCAGTTGATAACCTTTTTCCAATTGACTTCAAAAGATATTGACAATGTTCAAAATATACTGCTACATTTGTATATCCATGATTAATCCTGAGAATTGTGTACATTCTTTGCTGTTTTTAGTGAGGTTGTATTTGACATTGATTTTAGATATCGATGACTGCCAAGCAGAACCTTGTCAAAACAATGGAACCTGTACAGACCTGGTCAACGACTACCAATGTGTTTGTATTGCAGGATTCAATGGAACAAATTGTGAAAACAGTAAGCGTTATGATTACGCACACCATTTTTGTGTGTGGGAATGAAAAAAAGTACAAAACTGATGATTCCTCAAGTGTTTGCTTAATATATCATGATATCGATAACCATTGAAGACACAGGTGTTCTATGAGACACGTGAAGACCCAAACGTTTGGTTTTATGCCTTTGAATAATAAATTTTGTTCATGAAATTGCAGATATTGACGAGTGTTCCCAAGGTCCCTGTCAAAACAACGGATCTTGTACAGACCTGGTCAACGACTACTATTGCGATTGTGTTCCTGGATTCAACGGAACAAATTGTGAAAACAGTACGTACATATGCACTACATATGCTTTATTTGCTTGAAATGAAACACTATAATAACCCATTTGAACGAGATCGTATGTAGTTGCTTGTTGATGTTTTCTTCGGCCGTCCACTAAAGTATTTATTTTAGTGTGGGAGCGAATGATTTCGTTTGTCTTTCTGACACATTAGGTTTCGATGATGTACATAATTTAGGTTGAGATATCAAGATTTTGAGACTGTGTTATCAAAAGTAAACGGTAAACTCTTATTCGGAATTGCAGTGATCAATGAGTGCTTGCCAGGTATTTGTCTAAACAACGGGACTTGTACAGACCTTGTGAATGACTACCAGTGCGACTGCGTTTCTGGATTTAATGGAACAAATTGTGAAAATAGTACGTACAGCTAATCCTATACTCAGTACATGTACATTGTATTTGTTGAAGATGAAAGGGCACTAAAGTTTGAGTCAGTTTTTGTATATACCTTGTTCTTCATTTTGGTCCGTTTAAAATATTGAATGCTGGCTTTGGTTGGTGATGAGATTTTCAAAACGAGGTATGGAAGATGTGGCATTTGTATTTTTTAGCTTGAGTGAGTAGATTCCGTTAACGGCATTCTGTCAGATATCGTCGAGTGTAAAACACAGTCATGTCAAAACAGAGGAACTTGTAAAGATCTGATTATTGATTATGAATGTAATTGCATAAACGGGTTTGATGGAACAAATTGCTCAAATTGTCAAGAATGATAGGTCAAACCTGATGAAAGTATAGTTTATTCGTACTGATCTATTTAGTTTGTGTTCTTTCTTTATATTGAAACGCGGTCTATTTTTTTCTAATGAATTCATCTTTGCTACTCTTAGTCGCCCATTTGAGAAGATTTGTGTTATATCTTTGATAAGCATCACAATATGAGAAATAGTGGAGGATCAAATTATAAGATTTATTTCTGTTCAAAGATTTCGTTCTTGAAATTGCAGATATTGATGACTGCTCACCGGATCCCTGTCAAAACAACGGAACCTGTACAGACCTGGTCAACGACTACCACTGCGATTGTGTTCCTGGATTTAATGGGACAAACTGTGAAAACGGTAAGTTCTGATAATGCGGTATTTGTATCAGATCCAACAGTACAAAATGCAAGGATGAGATTGAAATCTTCAGTTTTACATTGATCAAATCATTTGTTAGGTGATTAAGGTTTGTCAGTTGATAACCTTTTTCCAATTGACTTCAAAAGATATTGACAATGTTCAAAATATACTGCTACATTTGTATATCCATGATTAATCCTGAGAATTGTGTACATTCTTTGCTGTTTTTAGTGAGGTTGTATTTGACATTGATTTTAGATATCGATGACTGCCAAGCAGAACCTTGTCAAAACAATGGAACCTGTACAGACCTGGTCAACGACTACCAATGTGTTTGTATTGCAGGATTCAATGGAACAAATTGTGAAAACAGTAAGCGTTATGATTACGCACACCATTTTTGTGTGTGGGAATGAAAAAAAGTACAAAACTGATGATTCCTCAAGTGTTTGCTTAATATATCATGATATCGATAACCATTGAAGACACAGGTGTTCTATGAGACACGTGAAGACCCAAACGTTTGGTTTTATGCCTTTGAATAATAAATTTTGTTCATGAAATTGCAGATATTGACGAGTGTTCCCAAGGTCCCTGTCAAAACAACGGATCTTGTACAGACCTGGTCAACGACTACTATTGCGATTGTGTTCCTGGATTCAACGGAACAAATTGTGAAAACAGTACGTACATATGCACTACATTTGCTTTATTTGCTTGAAATGAAACACTATAATAACCCATTTGAACGAGATCGTATGTAGTTGCTTGTTGATGTTTTCTTCGGCCGTCCACAAAAGTATTTATTTTAGTGTGGGAGCGAATGATTTCGTTTGTCTTTCTGACACATTAGGTTTCGATGATGTACATAATTTAGGTTGAGATATCAAGATTTTGAGACTGTGTTATCAAAAGTAAACGGTAAACTCTTATTCGGAATTGCAGTGATCAATGAGTGCTTGCCAGGTATTTGTCTAAACAACGGGACTTGTACAGACCTTGTGAATGACTACCAGTGCGACTGCGTTTCTGGATTTAATGGAACAAATTGTGAAAATAGTACGTACAGCTAATCCTATACTCAGTACATGTACATTGTATTTGTTGAAGATGAAAGGGCACTAAAGTTTGAGTCAGTTTTTGTATATACCTTGTTCTTCATTTTGGTCCGTTTAAAATATTGAATGCTGGCTTTGGTTGGTGAAAAGATTTTCAAAACGAGGTATGGAAGATGTGGCATTTGTATTTTTTAGCTTGAGTGAGTAGATTCCGTTAACGGCATTCTGTCAGATATCGTCGAGTGTAAAACACAGTCATGTCAAAACAGAGGAACTTGTAAAGATCTGATTAATGATTATGAATGTAATTGCATAAACGGGTTTGATGGAACAAATTGCTCAAATTGTCAAGAATGATAGGTCAAACCTGATGAAAGTATAGTCTATTCATACTGATCTATTTAGTTTGTGTTCTTTCTTTATATTGAAACGCGGTCTATTTTTTTCTAATGAATTCATCTTTGCTACTCTTAGTCGCCCATTTGAGAAGATTTGTGTTATATCTTTGATTAGCATCACAATATGACAAATAGTGGAGGATCAAATTATAAGATTTATTTCTGTTCAAAGATTTCGTTCTTGAAATTGCAGATATTGATGACTGCTCACCGGATCCCTGTCAAAACAACGGAACCTGTACAGACCTGGTCAACGACTACCACTGCGATTGTGTTCCTGGATTTAATGGGACAAACTGTGAAAACGGTAAGTTCTGATAATGCGGTATTTGTATCAGATCCAACAGTACAAAATGCAAGGATGAGATTGAAATCTTCAGTTTTACATTGATCAAATCATTTGTTAGGTGATTAAGGTTTGTCAGTTGATAACCTTTTTCCAATTGACTTCAAAAGATATTGACAATGTTCAAAATATACTGCTACATTTGTATATCCATGATTAATCCTGAGAATTGTGTACATTCTTTGCTGTTTTTAGTGAGGTTGTATTTGACATTGATTTTAGATATCGATGACTGCCAAGCAGAACCTTGTCAAAACAATGGAACCTGTACAGACCTGGTCAACGACTACCAATGTGTTTGTATTGCAGGATTCAATGGAACAAATTGTGAAAACAGTAAGCGTTATGATTACGCACACCATTTTTGTGTGTGGGAATGAAAAAAAGTACAAAACTGATGATTCCTCAAGTGTTTGCTTAATATATCATGATATCGATAACCATTGAAGACACAGGTGTTCTATGAGACACGTGAAGACCCAAACGTTTGGTTTTATGCCTTTGAATAATAAATTTTGTTCATGAAATTGCAGATATTGACGAGTGTTCCCAAGGTCCCTGTCAAAACAACGGATCTTGTACAGACCTGGTCAACGACTACTATTGCGATTGTGTTCCTGGATTCAACGGAACAAATTGTGAAAACAGTACGTACATATGCACTACATATGCTTTATTTGCTTGAAATGAAACACTATAATAACCCATTTGAACGAGATCGTATGTAGTTGCTTGTTGATGTTTTCTTCGGCCGTCCACTAAAGTATTTATTTTAGTGTGGGAGCGAATGATTTCGTTTGTCTTTCTGACACATTAGGTTTCGATGATGTACATAATTTAGGTTGAGATATCAAGATTTTGAGACTGTGTTATCAAAAGTAAACGGTAAACTCTTATTCGGAATTGCAGTGATCAATGAGTGCTTGCCAGGTATTTGTCTAAACAACGGGACTTGTACAGACCTTGTGAATGACTACCAGTGCGACTGCGTTTCTGGATTTAATGGAACAAATTGTGAAAATAGTACGTACAGCTAATCCTATACTCAGTACATGTACATTGTATTTGTTGAAGATGAAAGGGCACTAAAGTTTGAGTCAGTTTTTGTATATACCTTGTTCTTCATTTTGGTCCGTTTAAAATATTGAATGCTGGCTTTGGTTGGTGAAAAGATTTTCAAAACGAGGTATGGAAGATGTGGCATTTGTATTTTTTAGCTTGAGTGAGTAGATTCCGTTAACGGCATTCTGTCAGATATCGTCGAGTGTAAAACACAGTCATGTCAAAACAGAGGAACTTGTAAAGATCTGATTATTGATTATGAATGTAATTGCATAAACGGGTTTGATGGAACAAATTGCTCAAATTGTCAAGAATGATAGGTCAAACCTGATGAATGTATAGTCTATTCGTACTGATCTATTTAGTTTGTGTTCTTTCTTTATATTGAAACGCGGTCTATTTTTTTCTAATGAATTCATCTTTGCTACTCTTAGTCACCCATTTGAGAAGATTTGTGTTATATCTTTGACAAGCATCATAATATGAGAAATAGTGGAGGATCAAATTATAAGATTTATTTCTGTTCAAAGATTTCTTTCTTGAAATTGCAGATATTGATGACTGCTCACCGGATCCCTGTCAAAACAACGGAACCTGTACAGACCTGGTCAACGACTACCACTGCGATTGTGTTCCTGGATTTAATGGGACAAACTGTGAAAACGGTAAGTTCTGATAATGCGGTATTTGTATCAGATCCAACAGTACAAAATGCAAGGATGAGATTGAAATCTTCAGTTTTACATTGATCAAATCATTTGTTAGGTGATTAAGGTTTGTCAGTTGATAACCTTTTTCCAATTGACTTCAAAAGATATTGACAATGTTCAAAATATACTGCTACATTTGTATATCCATGATTAATCCTGAGAATTGTGTACATTCTTTGCTGTTTTTAGTGAGGTTGTATTTGACATTGATTTTAGATATCGATGACTGCCAAGCAGAACCTTGTCAAAACAATGGAACCTGTACAGACCTGGTCAACGACTACCAATGTGTTTGTATTGCAGGATTCAATGGAACAAATTGTGAAAACAGTAAGCGTTATGATTACGCACACCATTTTTGTGTGTGGGAATGAAAAAAAGTACAAAACTGATGATTCCTCAAGTGTTTGCTTAATATATCATGATATCGATAACCATTGAAGACACAGGTGTTCTATGAGACACGTGAAGACCCAAACGTTTGGTTTTATGCCTTTGAATAATAAATTTTGTTCATGAAATTGCAGATATTGACGAGTGTTCCCAAGGTCCCTGTCAAAACAACGGATCTTGTACAGACCTGGTCAACGACTACTATTGCGATTGTGTTCCTGGATTCAACGGAACAAATTGTGAAAACAGTACGTACATATGCACTACATATGCTTTATTTGCTTGAAATGAAACACTATAATAACCCATTTGAACGAGCTCGTATGTAGTTGCTTGTTGATGTTTTCTTCGGCCGTCCACTAAAGTATTTATTTTAGTGTGGGAGCGAATGATTTCGTTTGTCTTTCTGACACATTAGGTTTCGATGATGTACATAATTTAGGTTGAGATATCAAGATTTTGAGACTGTGTTATCAAAAGTAAACGGTAAACTCTTATTCGGAATTGCAGTGATCAATGAGTGCTTGCCAGGTATTTGTCTAAACAACGGGACTTGTACAGACCTTGTGAATGACTACCAGTGCGACTGCGTTTCTGGATTTAATGGAACAAATTGTGAAAATAGTACGTACAGCTAATCCTATACTCAGTACATGTACATTGTATTTGTTGAAGATGAAAGGGCACTAAAGTTTGAGTCAGTTTTTGTATATACCTTGTTCTTCATTTTGGTCCGTTTAAAATATTGAATGCTGGCTTTGGTTGGTGATGAGATTTTCAAAACGAGGTATGGAAGATGTGGCATTTGTATTTTTTAGCTTGAGTGAGTAGATTCCGTTAACGGCATTCTGTCAGATATCGTCGAGTGTAAAACACAGTCATGTCAAAACAGAGGAACTTGTAAAGATCTGATTATTGATTATGAATGTAATTGCATAAACGGGTTTGATGGAACAAATTGCTCAAATTGTCAAGAATGATAGGTCAAACCTGATGAAAGTATAGTTTATTCGTACTGATTTATTTAGTTTGTGTTCTTTCTTTATATTGAAACGCGGTCTATTTTTTTCTAATGAATTCATCTTTGCTACTCTTAGTCGCCCATTTGAGAAGATTTGTGTTATATCTTTGATAAGCATCACAATATGAGAAATAGTGGAGGATCAAATTATAAGATTTATTTCTGTTCAAAGATTTCGTTCTTGAAATTGCAGATATTGATGACTGCTCACCGGATCCCTGTCAAAACAACGGAACCTGTACAGACCTGGTCAACGACTACCACTGCGATTGTGTTCCTGGATTTAATGGGACAAACTGTGAAAACGGTAAGTTCTGATAATGCGGTATTTGTATCAGATCCAACAGTACAAAATGCAAGGATGAGATTGAAATCTTCAGTTTTACATTGATCAAATCATTTGTTAGGTGATTAAGGTTTGTCAGTTGATAACCTTTTTCCAATTGACTTCAAAAGATATTGACAATGTTCAAAATATACTGCTACATTTGTATATCCATGATTAATCCTGAGAATTGTGTACATTCTTTGCTGTTTTTAGTGAGGTTGTATTTGACATTGATTTTAGATATCGATGACTGCCAAGCAGAACCTTGTCAAAACAATGGAACCTGTACAGACCTGGTCAACGACTACCAATGTGTTTGTATTGCAGGATTCAATGGAACAAATTGTGAAAACAGTAAGCGTTATGATTACGCACACCATTTTTGTGTGTGGGAATGAAAAAAAGTACAAAACTGATGATTCCTCAAGTGTTTGCTTAATATATCATGATATCGATAACCATTGAAGACACAGGTGTTCTATGAGACACGTGAAGACCCAAACGTTTGGTTTTATGCCTTTGAATAATAAATTTTGTTCATGAAATTGCAGATATTGACGAGTGTTCCCAAGGTCCCTGTCAAAACAACGGATCTTGTACAGACCTGGTCAACGACTACTATTGCGATTGTGTTCCTGGATTCAACGGAACAAATTGTGAAAACAGTACGTACATATGCACTACATATGCTTTATTTGCTTGAAATGAAACACTATAATAACCCATTTGAACGAGATCGTATGTAGTTGCTTGTTGATGTTTTCTTCGGCCGTCCACTAAAGTATTTATTTTAGTGTGGGAGCGAATGATTTCGTTTGTCTTTCTGACACATTAGGTTTCGATGATGTACATAATTTAGGTTGAGATATCAAGATTTTGAGACTGTGTTATCAAAAGTAAACGGTAAACTCTTATTCGGAATTGCAGTGATCAATGAGTGCTTGCCAGGTATTTGTCTAAACAACGGGACTTGTACAGACCTTGTGAATGACTACCAGTGCGACTGCGTTTCTGGATTTAATGGAACAAATTGTGAAAATAGTACGTACAGCTAATCCTATACTCAGTACATGTACATTGTATTTGTTGAAGATGAAAGGGCACTAAAGTTTGAGTCAGTTTTTGTATATACCTTGTTCTTCATTTTGGTCCGTTTAAAATATTGAATGCTGGCTTTGGTTGGTGAAAAGATTTTCAAAACGAGGTATGGAAGATGTGGCATTTGTATTTTTTAGCTTGAGTGAGTAGATTCCGTTAACGGCATTCTGTCAGATATCGTCGAGTGTAAAACACAGTCATGTCAAAACAGAGGAACTTGTAAAGATCTGATTATTGATTATGAATGTAATTGCATAAACGGGTTTGATGGAACAAATTGCTCAAATTGTCAAGAATGATAGGTCAAACCTGATGAATGTATAGTCTATTCGTACTGATCTATTTAGTTTGTGTTCTTTCTTTATATTGAAACGCGGTCTATTTTTTTCTAATGAATTCATCTTTGCTACTCTTAGTCACCCATTTGAGAAGATTTGTGTTATATCTTTGACAAGCATCATAATATGAGAAATAGTGGAGGATCAAATTATAAGATTTATTTCTGTTCAAAGATTTCTTTCTTGAAATTGCAGATATTGATGACTGCTCACCGGATCCCTGTCAAAACAACGGAACCTGTACAGACCTGGTCAACGACTACCACTGCGATTGTGTTCCTGGATTTAATGGGACAAACTGTGAAAACGGTAAGTTCTGATAATGCGGTATTTGTATCAGATCCAACAGTACAAAATGCAAGGATGAGATTGAAATCTTCAGTTTTACATTGATCAAATCATTTGTTAGGTGATTAAGGTTTGTCAGTTGATAACCTTTTTCCAATTGACTTCAAAAGATATTGACAATGTTCAAAATATACTGCTACATTTGTATATCCATGATTAATCCTGAGAATTGTGTACATTCTTTGCTGTTTTTAGTGAGGTTGTATTTGACATTGATTTTAGATATCGATGACTGCCAAGCAGAACCTTGTCAAAACAATGGAACCTGTACAGACCTGGTCAACGACTACCAATGTGTTTGTATTGCAGGATTCAATGGAACAAATTGTGAAAACAGTAAGCGTTATGATTACGCACACCATTTTTGTGTGTGGGAATGAAAAAAAGTACAAAACTGATGATTCCTCAAGTGTTTGCTTAATATATCATGATATCGATAACCATTGAAGACACAGGTGTTCTATGAGACACGTGAAGACCCAAACGTTTGGTTTTATGCCTTTGAATAATAAATTTTGTTCATGAAATTGCAGATATTGACGAGTGTTCCCAAGGTCCCTG
Source organism: Magallana angulata (assembly GCF_025612915.1). NCBI lineage: Eukaryota > Metazoa > Mollusca > Bivalvia > Ostreida > Ostreidae > Magallana > Magallana angulata. The sequence goes on along the minus strand of NC_069111.1, from coordinate 28,265,758 downwards.
TCAAAACAACGGATCTTGTACAGACCTGGTCAACGACTACTATTGCGATTGTGTTCCTGGATTCAACGGAACAAATTGTGAAAACAGTACGTACATATGCACTACATATGCTTTATTTGCTTGAAATGAAACACTATAATAACCCATTTGAACGAGCTCGTATGTAGTTGCTTGTTGATGTTTTCTTCGGCCGTCCACTAAAGTATTTATTTTAGTGTGGGAGCGAATGATTTCGTTTGTCTTTCTGACACATTAGGTTTCGATGATGTACATAATTTAGGTTGAGATATCAAGATTTTGAGACTGTGTTATCAAAAGTAAACGGTAAACTCTTATTCGGAATTGCAGTGATCAATGAGTGCTTGCCAGGTATTTGTCTAAACAACGGGACTTGTACAGACCTTGTGAATGACTACCAGTGCGACTGCGTTTCTGGATTTAATGGAACAAATTGTGAAAATAGTACGTACAGCTAATCCTATACTCAGTACATGTACATTGTATTTGTTGAAGATGAAAGGGCACTAAAGTTTGAGTCAGTTTTTGTATATACCTTGTTCTTCATTTTGGTCCGTTTAAAATATTGAATGCTGGCTTTGGTTGGTGATGAGATTTTCAAAACGAGGTATGGAAGATGTGGCATTTGTATTTTTTAGCTTGAGTGAGTAGATTCCGTTAACGGCATTCTGTCAGATATCGTCGAGTGTAAAACACAGTCATGTCAAAACAGAGGAACTTGTAAAGATCTGATTATTGATTATGAATGTAATTGCATAAACGGGTTTGATGGAACAAATTGCTCAAATTGTCAAGAATGATAGGTCAAACCTGATGAAAGTATAGTTTATTCGTACTGATTTATTTAGTTTGTGTTCTTTCTTTATATTGAAACGCGGTCTATTTTTTTCTAATGAATTCATCTTTGCTACTCTTAGTCGCCCATTTGAGAAGATTTGTGTTATATCTTTGATAAGCATCACAATATGAGAAATAGTGGAGGATCAAATTATAAGATTTATTTCTGTTCAAAGATTTCGTTCTTGAAATTGCAGATATTGATGACTGCTCACCGGATCCCTGTCAAAACAACGGAACCTGTACAGACCTGGTCAACGACTACCACTGCGATTGTGTTCCTGGATTTAATGGGACAAACTGTGAAAACGGTAAGTTCTGATAATGCGGTATTTGTATCAGATCCAACAGTACAAAATGCAAGGATGAGATTGAAATCTTCAGTTTTACATTGATCAAATCATTTGTTAGGTGATTAAGGTTTGTCAGTTGATAACCTTTTTCCAATTGACTTCAAAAGATATTGACAATGTTCAAAATATACTGCTACATTTGTATATCCATGATTAATCCTGAGAATTGTGTACATTCTTTGCTGTTTTTAGTGAGGTTGTATTTGACATTGATTTTAGATATCGATGACTGCCAAGCAGAACCTTGTCAAAACAATGGAACCTGTACAGACCTGGTCAACGACTACCAATGTGTTTGTATTGCAGGATTCAATGGAACAAATTGTGAAAACAGTAAGCGTTATGATTACGCACACCATTTTTGTGTGTGGGAATGAAAAAAAGTACAAAACTGATGATTCCTCAAGTGTTTGCTTAATATATCATGATATCGATAACCATTGAAGACACAGGTGTTCTATGAGACACGTGAAGACCCAAACGTTTGGTTTTATGCCTTTGAATAATAAATTTTGTTCATGAAATTGCAGATATTGACGAGTGTTCCCAAGGTCCCTGTCAAAACAACGGATCTTGTACAGACCTGGTCAACGACTACTATTGCGATTGTGTTCCTGGATTCAACGGAACAAATTGTGAAAACAGTACGTACATATGCACTACATATGCTTTATTTGCTTGAAATGAAACACTATAATAACCCATTTGAACGAGCTCGTATGTAGTTGCTTGTTGATGTTTTCTTCGGCCGTCCACTAAAGTATTTATTTTAGTGTGGGAGCGAATGATTTCGTTTGTCTTTCTGACACATTAGGTTTCGATGATGTACATAATTTAGGTTGAGATATCAAGATTTTGAGACTGTGTTATCAAAAGTAAACGGTAAACTCTTATTCGGAATTGCAGTGATCAATGAGTGCTTGCCAGGTATTTGTCTAAACAACGGGACTTGTACAGACCTTGTGAATGACTACCAGTGCGACTGCGTTTCTGGATTTAATGGAACAAATTGTGAAAATAGTACGTACAGCTAATCCTATACTCAGTACATGTACATTGTATTTGTTGAAGATGAAAGGGCACTAAAGTTTGAGTCAGTTTTTGTATATACCTTGTTCTTCATTTTGGTCCGTTTAAAATATTGAATGCTGGCTTTGGTTGGTGATGAGATTTTCAAAACGAGGTATGGAAGATGTGGCATTTGTATTTTTTAGCTTGAGTGAGTAGATTCCGTTAACGGCATTCTGTCAGATATCGTCGAGTGTAAAACACAGTCATGTCAAAACAGAGGAACTTGTAAAGATCTGATTATTGATTATGAATGTAATTGCATAAACGGGTTTGATGGAACAAATTGCTCAAATTGTCAAGAATGATAGGTCAAACCTGATGAAAGTATAGTTTATTCGTACTGATTTATTTAGTTTGTGTTCTTTCTTTATATTGAAACGCGGTCTATTTTTTTCTAATGAATTCATCTTTGCTACTCTTAGTCGCCCATTTGAGAAGATTTGTGTTATATCTTTGATAAGCATCACAATATGAGAAATAGTGGAGGATCAAATTATAAGATTTATTTCTGTTCAAAGATTTCGTTCTTGAAATTGCAGATATTGATGACTGCTCACCGGATCCCTGTCAAAACAACGGAACCTGTACAGACCTGGTCAACGACTACCACTGCGATTGTGTTCCTGGATTTAATGGGACAAACTGTGAAAACGGTAAGTTCTGATAATGCGGTATTTGTATCAGATCCAACAGTACAAAATGCAAGGATGAGATTGAAATCTTCAGTTTTACATTGATCAAATCATTTGTTAGGTGATTAAGGTTTGTCAGTTGATAACCTTTTTCCAATTGACTTCAAAAGATATTGACAATGTTCAAAATATACTGCTACATTTGTATATCCATGATTAATCCTGAGAATTGTGTACATTCTTTGCTGTTTTTAGTGAGGTTGTATTTGACATTGATTTTAGATATCGATGACTGCCAAGCAGAACCTTGTCAAAACAATGGAACCTGTACAGACCTGGTCAACGACTACCAATGTGTTTGTATTGCAGGATTCAATGGAACAAATTGTGAAAACAGTAAGCGTTATGATTACGCACACCATTTTTGTGTGTGGGAATGAAAAAAAGTACAAAACTGATGATTCCTCAAGTGTTTGCTTAATATATCATGATATCGATAACCATTGAAGACACAGGTGTTCTATGAGACACGTGAAGACCCAAACGTTTGGTTTTATGCCTTTGAATAATAAATTTTGTTCATGAAATTGCAGATATTGACGAGTGTTCCCAAGGTCCCTGTCAAAACAACGGATCTTGTACAGACCTGGTCAACGACTACTATTGCGATTGTGTTCCTGGATTCAACGGAACAAATTGTGAAAACAGTACGTACATATGCATTACATTTGCTTTATTTGCTTGAAATGAAACACTATAATAACCCATTTGAACGAGATCGTATGTAGTTGCTTGTTGATGTTTTCTTCGGCCGTCCACAAAAGTATTTATTTTAGTGTGGGAGCGAATGATTTCGTTTGTCTTTCTGACACATTAGGTTTCGATGATGTACATAATTTAGGTTGAGATATCAAGATTTTGAGACTGTGTTATCAAAAGTAAACGGTAAACTCTTATTCGGAATTGCAGTGATCAATGAGTGCTTGCCAGGTATTTGTCTAAACAACGGGACTTGTACAGACCTTGTGAATGACTACCAGTGCGACTGCGTTTCTGGATTTAATGGAACAAATTGTGAAAATAGTACGTACAGCTAATCCTATACTCAGTACATGTACATTGTATTTGTTGAAGATGAAAGGACACTAAAGTTTGAGTCAGTTTTTGTATATACCTTGTTCTTCATTTTGGTCCGTTTAAAATATTGAATGCTGGCTTTGGTTGGTGAAAAGATTTTCAAAACGAGGTATGGAAGATGTGGCATTTGTATTTTTTAGCTTGAGTGAGTAGATTCCGTTAACGGCATTCTGTCAGATATCGTCGAGTGTAAAACACAGTCATGTCAAAACAGAGGAACTTGTAAAGATCTGATTAATGATTATGAATGTAATTGCATAAACGGGTTTGATGGAACAAATTGCTCAAATTGTCAAGAATGATAGGTCAAACCTGATGAAAGTATAGTCTATTCATACTGATCTATTTAGTTTGTGTTCTTTCTTTATATTGAAACGCGGTCTATTTTTTTCTAATGAATTCATCTTTGCTACTCTTAGTCGCCCATTTGAGAAGATTTGTGTTATATCTTTGATTAGCATCACAATATGACAAATAGTGGAGGATCAAATTATAAGATTTATTTCTGTTCAAAGATTTCGTTCTTGAAATTGCAGATATTGATGACTGCTCACCGGATCCCTGTCAAAACAACGGAACCTGTACAGACCTGGTCAACGACTACCACTGCGATTGTGTTCCTGGATTTAATGGGACAAACTGTGAAAACGGTAAGTTCTGATAATGCGGTATTTGTATCAGATCCAACAGTACAAAATGCAAGGATGAGATTGAAATCTTCAGTTTTACATTGATCAAATCATTTGTTAGGTGATTAAGGTTTGTCAGTTGATAACCTTTTTCCAATTGACTTCAAAAGATATTGACAATGTTCAAAATATACTGCTACATTTGTATATCCATGATTAATCCTGAGAATTGTGTACATTCTTTGCTGTTTTTAGTGAGGTTGTATTTAAAATTGATTTTAGATATCGATGACTGCCAAGCAGAACCTTGTCAAAACAATGGAACCTGTACAGACCTGGTCAACGACTACCAATGTGTTTGTATTGCAGGATTCAATGGAACAAATTGTGAAAACAGTAAGCGTTATGATTACGCACACCATTTTTGTGTGTGGGAATGAAAAAAAGTACAAAACTGATGATTCCTCAAGTGTTTGCTTAATATATCATGATATCGATAACCATTGAAGACACAGGTGTTCTATGAGACACGTGAAGACCCAAACGTTTGGTTTTATGCCTTTGAATAATAAATTTTGTTCATGAAATTGCAGATATTGACGAGTGTTCCCAAGGTCCCTGTCAAAACAACGGATCTTGTACAGACCTGGTCAACGACTACTATTGCGATTGTGTTCCTGGATTCAACGGAACAAATTGTGAAAACAGTACGTACTACATATGCATTATTTGCTTGAAATGAAACACTATAATAATCCATTTGAACGAGCTCGTATGTAGTTACTTGTTGATGTTGTCTCTGGCCGTCAAAATAAGTATTCGTTTTAGTGTCGGGGCAAATTATATCGCTTGTCTTTTTGACACATTAGATTTCGAAGATGTACATAGTTTTGGTTGAGATATCAAGATTTTGAGACTGTGTTATCAAAGGTAAACGATAACTCTTATTCGGAATTGCAGTGATCAATGAGTGCTTGCCAGGTATTTGTCAAAACAACGGGACTTGTATAGACCTTGTGAATGACTATCAATGCGACTGTGTTTCTGGATTTAATGGAACAAATTGTAAAAATAGTACGTACACCATATCCTATACTCAGTACATGTATTTGTCGAAGATAAAAGGGCACTAAAGTTTGAATAAGGTTTTGTATGTACTTGTTCTTCATTTTGGTCCGTTTAAATTTTGAATGCTGGCTTTGGTTGGTGAGAAGATTTTCAAAACGAGGTATGGGAGATGTGGCATTGGTATTATTTAGCTTGAGTGAGTAGATTCCGTTAACGGCATCCTGTCAGATATCGTCGAGTGTGAAACACATTCATGTCAAAACAGAGGAACTTGTAAAGATCTGATTAATGATTATGAATGTAATTACATAGACGGGTTTGATGGAACAAATTGCTCAAATTGTCAAGAATGATAGGTCAAACTTAATGAAAGTATAGTCTATTCATATTGATCTATTAAGTTTGTTTTCTTTCTTTTTTTATTGAAATGCGGTCTATTTTTTTTACAATAAATTCATTTTTGGTACTTTTAATCGCCTATTTTAGAAGATTTATTTTTTTATATTTGATACATGTAAGCATCACGATATGACAAATAGTGGTGGATCAAATTATAAGATTTATTTCTGTTCAAAGATTTCGCTCTTGAAATTGCAGATATTGATGACTGCTTGCCGGATCCCTGTCAAAACAACGGAACCTGTACAGACCTGGTCAACGACTACCACTGCGATTGTGTTCCTGGATTTAATGGTACAAACTGTGAAAACGGTAAGTTCTGATAATGCGGTATTTGTATCAGATCGAAAAGAACAAAATGCAAGGATGAGATTGAAATATTCAATTTCACATTGATCAAATCATTTGTTAGGTGATTAATGTCTGTCAGTTGATAACCTTTCTCCAATTGACTTCAAAAGATATTGATAATGTTCAAAATTTACTGCTACATCAATGATTAATCGTGGGATTAATCGGGAGAATTGTGTGCATCCTTTGCTGTTTTCAGTGAGGTTGTATTTGAAACTGATTTTAGATATCGATGACTGCCAAGCAGAACCTTGTCAAAACAATGGAACCTGTACAGACCTGGTCAACGACTACCAATGTGTATGTGTTTCAGGATTCAATGGAACAAATTGTGAAAACAGTAAGCACTATAATTACGCATACCATTTCTCTCTGTGGGAATAAAAAAGTACAAAACTGATGTTTCCTGAAGTGTTTGATTAATATATCATTATATCGATAGCCAATAAAGACACGGGTGTCATTTGAGACACGAAACGACCCAAACGTTTTGTTTATACCTTTGATTAATAAATTTTGCTCATATAATTGCAGATATTGACAAGTTTTACCAAGGTCACTGTCAACTTATCAAAGTATAAGATTAACTTGTGTTCAAAGATTTCGTTCTTGAAATTGCAGATATTGATGAATGCTTGCCGACTCCCTGTCAAAACAACGGAACTTGTACAGACCTTGTCGATGGCTACCAGTGCGACTGTGTTCCGGGATTCAATGGAACAAATTGTGAAAACAGTAAGTTCAACAAATGCTACCTTTCCCTCCTTCTTCGAGCTTAACATGCAATGATGAGATTGGATTAATTCTCAGTAAGTGGATATCTGGGACTTTTTTTCAAAGTTTTGGAATATGTTGTTGAGGTTGATAAGCTGAGGATCACATGATACATTGAACATGTTGTATTTATTACTTGACATCCATTCCTTTGAAAACGGTTCTGATACTGTTGATTTTGGTGTATGTAGTCCTTCTTGAAATTGCAGATATTGATGACTGCTCCCAAGATCCCTGTCAAAACAACGGAACCTGTATAGACCAGGTCAACCACTTCCAATGCGCTTGTGTTCCAGGATACAATGGAACAACGTGTGAAAACAGTACGTAATGCATGTGCTATGCTTCTGTCTTCAAGCCAAATGTAAGAGTGTTAAACATGATTTTATTCATTCATGGTTATCTTTTGTTCCCCAGGTCTGTGCATTCATTGGTTTCGCATTAGATGTTTCAGATTTTCCTCTATATAAGCTGTAGAATTATAACCAATATGAGTTGTTATTATGTAAACAATAAAGGAGTACAGTCGTTATATTTTTATGAGAATTAAACTATTGTTTTGAATTACAGTGATCATTGAGTGCTTGTCAGATCGTTGTCAAAACAACGGAACTTGTACAGACCTTGTCAATGGCTTCCAGTGCGACTGTGTTCCGGGATTCAATGGAACAAATTGTGAAAACAGTAAGTTTAAAAAATGCTACCTTTTCCCTCCTTCTTAGACCTTAATCTGCAATGATGAGATTGGAATAATTCTCAGTAAATGGATATTTGGGACATTTTTTCAATGTTTTGGAATATGTTGTTGAGGTTGGTAAGCCGAGGACCACATGAGACATTGAACATGTTGTATTTATTACTTGACATCCATTCCTTTGAAAACGGTTCTGATAATGTTGATTTTGGTGTATGTATGCGTTCTTGAAATTGCAGATATTGATGACTGCTCCCAAGATCCCTGTCAAAACAACGGAACCTGTATAGACCAGGTCAACCACTTCCAATGCGATTGTGTTCCAGGATACAATGGAACAACGTGTGATAACAGTACGTAATGCATGTGCTATGTTTCTGTCTTCAAGCCAAATGTAAGAGTGTTAAACATGATTTTATTCATTCATGGTTATCTTTTGTTCCCCAGGTCTGTGCATTCATTGGTTTCGCATTAGACGTTTCAGATTTTCCTCTATATAAGCTGTAGAATGATAACCAACACTACTGAATTCAAAATCCACTGATATTCCCAAATATTGACTGACATTGTCTGACATCCACTGAACATTGACTGTACCTCACTGTACATTTCACTGATTTTCACTGTACCCCACTGTACCCCACTGTACATTTCTACTGAACAGCACTGTATCCCGCTGTACACCACTGTACAGTCCTACTGACTTTCAATGTACGCTACTGTATAGGGCACTGAACAGCACTGTACCCCACTGTACGCCACTGTACTGGGCACCAACCATCACTGTACCCCACTGTACGGCACTGTACTATTAATTTGAGAAAAAAATCAGATTTTTAAATCTTCAGTATATTTTTTTTCTTCGATATTTATTTTTATTATGCTGTATATAGCATTATCATTATGTATACAAATAATATGTCAGTAGAATGCAACAGGTCGTTAAATTTATTTAATACGTTTTCTTTATTAATAAATGTCTATTGTTATTCATTTGAATGATACGATCATAAAATTATGATGATTTCCCTAGCTTTAAGGTGAAAGTATTGAATTTTACATGTTAAAAAAGTAAAGTACATGTCATTATGTTCATTCTGCAAGTCATTCGAAAATACCCCTCCCCCTCCCCCACCAGCAAGGTTACATAATCATTTCTTATTGATGATATATGACAAGCCCTCGTTTAAATGATCGGGTTGTTAATTCTCTGTGTCTCATAAACTGTGTTTTACCACTAGAAACAGTCAATTAAACACAGAATCCACACAATATATCCATGCTTGTTTTTTTTGTACACATGTCCAAATATCATGACTGCCCGCTTGACTACACAGGTACATTTCGAAGATAGCGTGCGAGTTTCTAGCTCATTTGATAATTGATTTCTTTTGATTAAAATATTTAAATATACATTGCAAATGTCGGGTTTTAATTTTAGAAAATAACACCTACTGCAAAATACATGATAAATTTTAAACATAATCAGTGACATATTAAGCGGTAATTTATTGTATCATTAATTTCCGCAAGAAATAAAAGGAAGGATTTAAATCAAGGAAAGTTGAAACATGTTGTAATATGCGTAGCTGTACAGTTTTCTTAATATATGATTTACTTTTAAATGTTTAAGAAAAAAGATATATAAAATGCCCTACGCTACACACTTTTTTGTATATGTAGAGAGAGAGAGAGAGAGAGAGAGAGAGAGAGAGAGAGAGAGAGAGAGAGAGAGAGAGAGAGAGAAAGAGAGAGAGAGAGAGAGAGAGAGATTACAGGTATATCACTTTCTGACAATATTGAATTGGTATCATTTGCAAGCGTAGAAAAGTTTACAATAAAATCTATGTTGGAAGTGACGGTTGTGATGCCGTGAGGGGATTTTAACGTGCTGAAACCTTTCTGACTCGGGGCCTCAAGTCTTAGCACAAGAAAATTCGTGAGAGAGAGAGAGAGAGAGATCCATTTATCAGAAATCGATTAGAATAATAAGAAATTGATTGTCTATTAATCTGCTTCTTTTACATATCGATTATTTTTCTTTATGTCTTACGTTTATTTTTGCCAACCAACTCCGTGGTTTTAGAAAAATATCTGCAAACTTTAAGTCGAAAATGAAATGTTATTATATGGATAATATCACCCCCCCCCCTTTTTCTTCGCGAATTCACTTGATACCCCTTGCAGTACTGTGTTATGTCGAAACGATTCATGTTAAACAATCGGTTATAAAAATTAATGCATTTTTTTTTTTAAATTTTGACCTCGATGTGTAATCATTTTTAAATAGATATAATAAATCCCACTTTTGTGCAAACATTACATGATACTAGTCCTACATGTAAGTAAATTATACAATAATCTTTTAAGACAGATTTTAAATGATTATGATCCCAATGCACCCGGCAACCATAATGATTTTTTTAATCAAAAGTGAAAATTCAGATTTTTTGTTTTAACAGTGTATTACCCCGACGTTTACATCTACATGTATTTATTCCTAGGCCCCAACACATATACACAGGTGGTCAGTTTTCACACCTTGACACAGTCACCCGGCCGTGTGTATAGTCTGAGCCTTTCTGTTAGTTCCGGGTTTTTCGTTGTTCCCAGACAGACAAAAGATTTCTGTAGACATACACAAAGAAGGATACAGTTCACTGTCAATATAAAATATTACTTTTTAGCGTTGACTTTCAATCATTAAGATTTTTAAGACAATCGTTGAATAACGAACTTCAAATCATTTGAATCCATGGACATTATCCCGAAACTAAAGATAAATACCTACTTTAATTTGTAATTTGTTCAATGCCAATATGTAGATTTAGCCGCTGTCAACATTACTACGTGTTACCGGTAGTACTTTTTTTAAATACTAAAATATTCGTACGTTAGCATGGAGAGAGAGAGAGAGAGAGAGAGAGAGATTTTATAGAAGATTTGAAATGTTTGCTATGATACAAATAACTGGTTTCAGTAAATAAAGAAAAAAAACAGAAGAAAATACGAAAGATCGTTTTAAAGGCCGACCTTTTTTACTGGGTGGTAAATCTCAGGTGAGGGCGGGGCTTAATTTCTAGAGGTGTGAAAGCCTCCGGGGCTGGAAGTCTACCTGCGATCGTGAACACTGCTAATAACTATACACAGGAAGCAAATATTACACAAAATATAAATAATTAGTCAGAATTCGTCAAAGTTTAAATATTTTTTTTGTTTTAATGACCATACGAAGCGATTTTATACGGAGATGTCGACCGAGCACGTGTGTAAAGCACAATAATAAAATTCAGTTAGCTAATTCTGCTTTAAAGATTTAACTCAGTGTATTGTGTTTAGCACTTGACATTTTTTAAGACGTTAATTTTAACAAATATAAGTGCATAAGAAAACCATACGATCAGTAAAAATATTCACTTGAATGTAAAGGCAGCCATTATACGATGACAACTAATGGAGTTCGTTTTCCATGGAGTGACGTTTTCGTGCAACAAGTTCCAATTGAGTGTATAATCAGTAAATACAGCTTTAATAGCTCATAAGTTTGTTTTTAAAAAGAAAATTTTGTATGCATGTTTTGGGCTGCATGCTCATTCATCGTCATGAAATTTATTAGGTCATATACATTCATTGACAACATGATTCAAAAATAAATTGCGTATTTTCAATTACTGAATAATAGAACTATTTTTCTCATTTATCCGACCCTTACACAATTCACTCATTACGGAAAGAAAAAAATAAACATGTTTGCCTATCAATTAAGGTGTCGCTTATAATTGAAGAGATGCTTAAATTAAATTGTGATGCAGCAAAAATATTGCGCGGGGGAGGGGGGGGGGGGAGGGGGTATATTTTTTCTTATTAAAACTGTTACTACATGTATATCATGGCAACATTCTTAGCTGTGCAAGAGAAGATACATGTAGATGTATTACATGTGTTTATAATGAACAGTGTTCTAATTCAAAAGTATATAATTAAAAGTACCGTGATAGGGTGAAGTATTATTTGAACACTGTTCGTTATCACCATATTTCATTTTTAATTTAACACAATATTTATTTTGATATCAGCGACTGGTGGGGGGGGGGGGGTGAGGATTTATAAATGTTTAACATGTTTAATATCCGACTTGATTTAAATAATTAAATAAAAACGCATCTAAAATGATTAATATAAAGAGTGTTTTGTTTATTCATACATGTTATGTTTTTAAAAAAATATATTTCAAATGGATTTAATAATCTAAAGGCCACATATACCCTTATAAGTGAATTACATAATATCTTGAACAAGGTGTCAGACTGACAATTTACAAGGTTGAATATTGGGACATTCACACCTTTTGATCTATTGAAAGAATGTATACTATACACAGATACTAACTCGCTGATCTTCCTGTGAAGTAAAACTTCAAAGACATTTTAAAGTCCAGACCAGTTATCTTCTCTCTTTTGAAAAAAAAGTCAGTATGTTGAGCAATATGGTGGAATTTTTTTTTATTGTTAAAAAAGTTGTCCCTTCTCCACATATATGTTACATTAAAGTTTTAAAATTCAGATAATTTAAAACTATCTATAAATTGTAATTCATAGTTTTAAATTCTCTTAATTTTAAAACTTTAATGTAACATATATGTTACATTAAAAGTTTAAAATCGAAGATTTCTAAACTGATCTGTTGTTATAGATAAGTTTAGAAATCTTCGATTTTAAACTTTTAATGTAACATATATACTAATATTTATTTGACAATATTGATTAAATGAAATTCATTGTAAAAAAAATCAACTAGATATTTAGTTACTAAAACATTGATTGTAATATATAAAAATCGTTCCCCTTTCTATTGAATAATTTGCTATATTTTGTATAATAATTGGATTCCGAGTTTTTAGATAAATACATGCGTGGATCGGAGGATTAGGGGGGGGGGGGTCAGAGGATAATTTAATTTTTTTTAAACTTACATAGTACAACTATCTAAAATATGTCTAAGCTCCCCCAGAGAACAAGTATCCCTGCCCTTTCCCTGGAAAGAATTCTGACCGCGCATGTAATTATATATGAACTTAAAGAAACAGAAGCCCATTTTCTCTCTTGTAAGTAATAGGAAAGAATAAAAACAAATCCAGATTTTGGTCTCAAATGAAGTAAATATTTAATTCATTGTTTAAACATTATAACTTATAAAAACATACTAGGTACAGTGGGTAACAGTGGTGTACAGTATTTGTCAGTATCCTGTACAGTGATGTACAGTGGGGTTCAGTGCTGGTCAGTGCCCCGTACAGTGGTGTACAGTGAGGTACAGTGCTGGTCAGTGGGTGGGTACTGTGCTGTCCAGTGGAGGAGTACAGTGGAGTACAGTGGCTCTGTACAGTGGGTGTACAGTGGATTTACAGTAGGGTACAGTGGTTATACAGTAGATGTCAGACAATGTCAGTCAATTTTTGGGAGTATCAGTGGATTTTGAATTCAGTAGTGCAATATGGGTTGTTATGTACACAATAAAGAAGTACAGTCGTTATATTTTTATGAGAGGTAAACTTGTGTTTTGAATTACAGTGATCAATGAGTGCTTGCCAGATCTTTGTCAAAACAACGGAACTTGTACAGACCTTGTAGATGGCTACCAGTGCGACTGTGTACCGGGATTCAATGGAACAAATTGTGAAAACAGTAAGTTCAACAAATGCTACCTTTTCCCTCCTTCTTAGACCTTAACCTGCAACGATGAGATTGGAATAATTCTCAGTAAATGGATATCTGGGAGATTTGTTTCAAAGTTTTGGAATATGTTGTTGAGGTTGGTAAGCTGAGGACCACATGAGACATTGAACATGTTGTATTTATTACTTGACCTCCTTTCCTTTGAAAACGGTTCTGATACCGTTGATTTTGGTATAGGTATTCGTCTTTGAAATTGCAGATATCGATGACTGCTCCCAAGATCCCTGTCAAAACAACGGAACCTGTATAGACCAGGTCAACCACTTCCAATGCGCTTGTGTTCCAGGATACAATGGAACAACGTGTGAAAACAGTACGTAATGCATGTGCTATGTTTTTGTCTTCTAGCCAAATGTAAGAGTGTTAAACATGAGAATGTGTTTATTCATTCATGGTTATCATTTGTTCCCCAGGTTTGTGCATTCATTGGTCTCGCATTAGATGTTTCAGATTTTCTTCTACATAAGCTGTAGAATGATAACCAAGATGGGTTGTTACATGTATGTAACAATAAAGGAGTACAGTCGTTATATTTTTATGAGAGGTAAACTTGTGTTTTGAATTACAGTGATCAATGAGTGCTTGCCAGATCTTTGTCAAAACAACGGAACTTGTACAGACCTTGTCGATGGCTACCAGTGCGACTGTGTTCCGGGATTCAATGGAACAAATTGTGAAAACAGTAAGTTCAACAAATGCTACCTTTTCCCTCCTTCTTAGACCTTAACCTGCAATGATGAGATTGGAATAATTCTCAGTAAATGGATATTTGGGACATTTTTTCAAAGTTTTGGAATATGTTGTTGAGGTTGGTAAGCCGAGGACCACATGAGACATTGAACATGTTGTATTTATTACTTGACATCCATTCCTTTGAAAACGGTTCTGATACTGTTGATTTTGGTGTATGTATTCGTTCTTGAAATTGCAGATATTGATGACTGCTCCCAAGATCCCTGTCAAAACAACGGAACCTGTATAGACCAGGTCAACCACTTCCAATGCGCTTGTGTTCCAGGATACAATGGAACAACGTGTGAAAACAGTACGTAATGCATGTGCTATGCTTTTGTCTTCTAGCCAAATGTAAGAGTGTTAAACATGAGAATGTGTTTATTCATTCATGATTATCCTTTGTTCCCCAGGTTTGTGCATTCATTGGTCTCGCATTAGATGTTTCAGATTTTGTTCTATATAAGCTGTAGAATGATAACCAAGATGGGTTGTTACATGTATGTAAACAATAAAGGAGTACAGTCGTTATATTTTTATGAGAGGTAAACTTGTGTTTTGAATTACAGTGATCAATGAGTGCTTGCCAGATCTTTGTCAAAACAACGGAACTTGTACAGACCTTGTCGATGGCTACCAGTGCGACTGTGTTCCGGGATTCAATGGAACAAATTGTGAAAACAGTAAGTTCAACAAATGCTACCTTTTCCCTCCTTCTTAGACCTTAACCTGCAATGATGAGATTGGAATAATTCTCAGTAAATGGATATTTGGGACATTTTTTCAAAGTTTTGGAATATGTTGTTGAGGTTGGTAAGCCGAGGACCACATGAGACATTGAACATGTTGTATTTATTACTTGACATCCATTCCTTTGAAAACGGTTCTGATACTGTTGATTTTGGTGTATGTATTCGTTCTTGAAATTGCAGATATTGATGACTGCTCCCAAGATCCCTGTCAAAACAACGGAACCTGTATAGACCAGGTCAACCACTTCCAATGCGCTTGCATTCCAGGATACAATGGAACAACGTGTGAAAACAGTGCGTAATGCATAGGCTATGTTTTTGTCTTCTAGCCAAATGTAAGAGTGTTAAACATGAGAATGTGTTTATTCATTCATGGTTATCCTTTGTTCCCCAGGTCTGTGCATTCATTGGTCTCGCATTAAATGTTTCAGATTTTCTTCTATATAAGCTGTAGAATGATAACCAAGATGGGTTGTTACATGTATGTAAACAATAAAGGAGTACAGTCGTTATATTTTTATGAGAGGTAAACTTGTGTTTTGAATGACAGTGATCAATGAGTGCTTGCCAGATCTTTGTCAAAACAACGGAACTTGTACAGACCTTGTCGATGGCTACCAGTGCGACTGTGTTCCGGGATTCAATGGAACAAATTGTGAAAACAGTAAGTTCAACAAATGCTACCTTTTCCCTCCTTCTTAGACCTTAACCTGCAATGATGAGATTGGAATAATTCTCAGTAAATGGATATTTGGGACATTTTTTCAAAGTTTTGGAATATGTTGTTGAGGTTGGTAAGCCGAGGACCACATGAGACATTGAACATGTTGTATTTATTACTTGACATCCATTCCTTTGAAAACGGTTCTGATACTGTTGATTTTGGTGTATGTATTCGTTCTTGAAATTGCAGATATTGATGACTGCTCCCAAGATCCCTGTCAAAACAACGGAACCTGTATAGACCAGGTCAACCACTTCCAATGCGCTTGTGTTCCAGGATACAATGGAACAACGTGTGAAAACAGTACGTAATGGATAGGCTATGTTTTTGTCTTCTAGCCAAATGTAAGAGTGTTAAACATGAGAATGTGTTTATTCATTCATGGTTATCCTTTGTTCCCCAGGTCTGTGCATTCATTGGTCTCGCATTAGATGTTTCAGATTTTGTTCTATATAAGCTGTAGAATGATAACCAAGATGGGTTGTTACATGTATGTAAACAATAAAGGAGTACAGTCGTTATATTTTTATGAGAGGTAAACTTGTGTTTTGAATTACAGTGATCAATGAGTGCTTGCCAGATCTTTGTCAAAACAACGGAACTTGTACAGACCTTGTCGATGGCTACCAGTGCGACTGTGTTCCGGGATTCAATGGAACAAATTGTGAAAACAGTAAGTTCAACAAATGCTACCTTTTCCCTCCTTCTTAGACCTTAACCTGCAATGATGAGATTGGAATAATTCTCAGTAAATGGATATTTGGGACATTTTTTCAAAGTTTTGGAATATGTTGTTGAGGTTGGTAAGCCGAGGACCACATGAGACATTGAACATGTTGTATTTATTACTTGACATCCATTCCTTTGAAAACGGTTCTGATACTGTTGATTTTGGTGTATGTATTCGTTCTTGAAATTGCAGATATTGATGACTGCTCCCAAGATCCCTGTCAAAACAACGGAACCTGTATAGACCAGGTCAACCACTTCCAATGCGCTTGTGTTCCAGGATACAATGGAACAACGTGTGAAAACAGTACGTAATGGATAGGCTATGTTTTTGTCTTCTAGCCAAATGTAAGAGTGTTAAACATGAGAATGTGTTTATTCATTCATGGTTATCCTTTGTTCCCCAGGTCTGTGCATTCATTGGTCTCGCATTAGATGTTTCAGATTTTGTTCTATATAAGCTGTAGAATGATAACCAAGATGGGTTGTTACATGTATGTAAACAATAAAGGAGTACAGTCGTTATATTTTTATGAGAGGTAAACTTGTGTTTTGAATTACAGTGATCAATGAGTGCTTGCCAGATCTTTGTCAAAACAACGGAACTTGTACAGACCTTGTCGATGGCTACCAGTGCGACTGTGTTCCGGGATTCAATGGAACAAATTGTGAAAACAGTAAGTTCAACAAATGCTACCTTTTCCCTCCTTCTTAGACCTTAACCTGCAATGATGAGATTGGAATAATTCTCAGTAAATGGATATTTGGGACATTTTTTCAAAGTTTTGGAATATGTTGTTGAGGTTGGTAAGCCGAGGACCACATGAGACATTGAACATGTTGTATTTATTACTTGACATCCATTCCTTTGAAAACGGTTCTGATACTGTTGATTTTGGTGTATGTATTCGTTCTTGAAATTGCAGATATTGATGACTGCTCCCAAGATCCCTGTCAAAACAACGGAACCTGTATAGACCAGGTCAACCACTTCCAATGCGCTTGTATTCCAGGATACAATGGAACAACGTGTGAAAACAGTACGTAATGCATAGGCTATGTTTTTGTCTTCTAGCCAAATGTAAGAGTGTTAAACATGAGAATGTGTTTATTCATTCATGGTTATCCTTTGTTCCCCAGGTCTGTGCATTCATTGGTCTCGCATTAAATGTTTAAGATTTTCTTCTATATAAGCTGTAGAATGATAACCAAGATGGGTTGTTACATGTATGTAAACAATAAAGGAGTACAGTCGTTATATTTTTATGAGAGGTAAACTTGTGTTTTGAATTACAGTGATCAATGAGTGCTTGCCAGATCTTTGTCAAAACAACGGAACTTGTACAGACCTTGTCGATGGCTACCAGTGCGACTGTGTTCCGGGATTCAATGGAACAAATTGTGAAAACAGTAAGTTCAACAAATGCTACCTTTTCCCTCCTTCTTAGACCTTAACCTGCAATGATGAGATTGGAATAATTCTCAGTAAATGGATATTTGGGACATTTTTTCAAAGTTTTGGAATATGTTGTTGAGGTTGGTAAGCCGAGGACCACATGAGACATTGAACATGTTGTATTTATTACTTGACATCCATTCCTTTGAAAACGGTTCTGATACTGTTGATTTTGGTGTATGTATTCGTTCTTGAAATTGCAGATATTGATGACTGCTCCCAAGATCCCTGTCAAAACAACGGAACCTGTATAGACCAGGTCAACCACTTCCAATGCGCTTGTGTTCCAGGATACAATGGAACAACGTGTGAAAACAGTACGTAATGGATAGGCTATGTTTTTGTCTTCTAGCCAAATGTAAGAGTGTTAAACATGAGAATGTGTTTATTCATTCATGGTTATCCTTTGTTCCCCAGGTCTGTGCATTCATTGGTCTCGCATTAGATGTTTCAGATTTTGTTCTATATAAGCTGTAGAATGATAACCAAGATGGGTTGTTACATGTATGTAAACAATAAAGGAGTACAGTCGTTATATTTTTATGAGAGGTAAACTTGTGTTTTGAATTACAGTGATCAATGAGTGCTTGCCAGATCTTTGTCAAAACAACGGAACTTGTACAGACCTTGTCGATGGCTACCAGTGCGACTGTGTTCCGGGATTCAATGGAACAAATTGTGAAAACAGTAAGTTCAACAAATGCTACCTTTTCCCTCCTTCTTAGACCTTAACCTGCAATGATGAGATTGGAATAATTCTCAGTAAATGGATATTTGGGACATTTTTTCAAAGTTTTGGAATATGTTGTTGAGGTTGGTAAGCCGAGGACCACATGAGACATTGAACATGTTGTATTTATTACTTGACATCCATTCCTTTGAAAACGGTTCTGATACTGTTGATTTTGGTGTATGTATTCGTTCTTGAAATTGCAGATATTGATGACTGCTCCCAAGATCCCTGTCAAAACAACGGAACCTGTATAGACCAGGTCAACCACTTCCAATGCGCTTGTGTTCCAGGATACAATGGAACAACGTGTGAAAACAGTACGTAATGGATAGGCTATGTTTTTGTCTTCTAGCCAAATGTAAGAGTGTTAAACATGAGAATGTGTTTATTCATTCATGGTTATCCTTTGTTCCCCAGGTCTGTGCATTCATTGGTCTCGCATTAGATGTTTCAGATTTTGTTCTATATAAGCTGTAGAATGATAACCAAGATGGGTTGTTACATGTATGTAAACAATAAAGGAGTACAGTCGTTATATTTTTATGAGAGGTAAACTTGTGTTTTGAATTACAGTGATCAATGAGTGCTTGCCAGATCTTTGTCAAAACAACGGAACTTGTACAGACCTTGTCGATGGCTACCAGTGCGACTGTGTTCCGGGATTCAATGGAACAAATTGTGAAAACAGTAAGTTCAACAAATGCTACCTTTTCCCTCCTTCTTAGACCTTAACCTGCAATGATGAGATTGGAATAATTCTCAGTAAATGGATATTTGGGACATTTTTTCAAAGTTTTGGAATATGTTGTTGAGGTTGGTAAGCCGAGGACCACATGAGACATTGAACATGTTGTATTTATTACTTGACATCCATTCCTTTGAAAACGGTTCTGATACTGTTGATTTTGGTGTATGTATTCGTTCTTGAAATTGCAGATATTGATGACTGCTCCCAAGATCCCTGTCAAAACAACGGAACCTGTATAGACCAGGTCAACCACTTCCAATGCGCTTGTGTTCCAGGATACAATGGAACAACGTGTGAAAACAGTACGTAATGGATAGGCTATGTTTTTGTCTTCTAGCCAAATGTAAGAGTGTTAAACATGAGAATGTGTTTATTCATTCATGGTTATCCTTTGTTCCCCAGGTCTGTGCATTCATTGGTCTCGCATTAGATGTTTCAGATTTTGTTCTATATAAGCTGTAGAATGATAACCAAGATGGGTTGTTACATGTATGTAAACAATAAAGGAGTACAGTCGTTATATTTTTATGAGAGGTAAACTTGTGTTTTGAATTACAGTGATCAATGAGTGCTTGCCAGATCTTTGTCAAAACAACGGAACTTGTACAGACCTTGTCGATGGCTACCAGTGCGACTGTGTTCCGGGATTCAATGGAACAAATTGTGAAAACAGTAAGTTCAACAAATGCTACCTTTTCCCTCCTTCTTAGACCTTAACCTGCAATGATGAGATTGGAATAATTCTCAGTAAATGGATATTTGGGACATTTTTTCAAAGTTTTGGAATATGTTGTTGAGGTTGGTAAGCCGAGGACCACATGAGACATTGAACATGTTGTATTTATTACTTGACATCCATTCCTTTGAAAACGGTTCTGATACTGTTGATTTTGGTGTATGTATTCGTTCTTGAAATTGCAGATATTGATGACTGCTCCCAAGATCCCTGTCAAAACAACGGAACCTGTATAGACCAGGTCAACCACTTCCAATGCGCTTGTGTTCCAGGATACAATGGAACAACGTGTGAAAACAGTACGTAATGGATAGGCTATGTTTTTGTCTTCTAGCCAAATGTAAGAGTGTTAAACATGAGAATGTGTTTATTCATTCATGGTTATCCTTTGTTCCCCAGGTCTGTGCATTCATTGGTCTCGCATTAGATGTTTCAGATTTTGTTCTATATAAGCTGTAGAATGATAACCAAGATGGGTTGTTACATGTATGTAAACAATAAAGGAGTACAGTCGTTATATTTTTATGAGAGGTAAACTTGTGTTTTGAATTACAGTGATCAATGAGTGCTTGCCAGATCTTTGTCAAAACAACGGAACTTGTACAGACCTTGTCGATGGCTACCAGTGCGACTGTGTTCCGGGATTCAATGGAACAAATTGTGAAAACAGTAAGTTCAACAAATGCTACCTTTTCCCTCCTTCTTAGACCTTAACCTGCAATGATGAGATTGGAATAATTCTCAGTAAATGGATATTTGGGACATTTTTTCAAAGTTTTGGAATATGTTGTTGAGGTTGGTAAGCCGAGGACCACATGAGACATTGAACATGTTGTATTTATTACTTGACATCCATTCCTTTGAAAACGGTTCTGATACTGTTGATTTTGGTGTATGTATTCGTTCTTGAAATTGCAGATATTGATGACTGCTCCCAAGATCCCTGTCAAAACAACGGAACCTGTATAGACCAGGTCAACCACTTCCAATGCGCTTGTATTCCAGGATACAATGGAACAACGTGTGAAAACAGTACGTAATGCATAGGCTATGTTTTTGTCTTCTAGCCAAATGTAAGAGTGTTAAACATGAGAATGTGTTTATTCATTCATGGTTATCCTTTGTTCCCCAGGTCTGTGCATTCATTGGTCTCGCATTAAATGTTTAAGATTTTCTTCTATATAAGCTGTAGAATGATAACCAAGATGGGTTGTTACATGTATGTAAACAATAAAGGAGTACAGTCGTTATATTTTTATGAGAGGTAAACTTGTGTTTTGAATTACAGTGATCAATGAGTGCTTGCCAGATCTTTGTCAAAACAACGGAACTTGTACAGACCTTGTCGATGGCTACCAGTGCGACTGTGTTCCGGGATTCAATGGAACAAATTGTGAAAACAGTAAGTTCAACAAATGCTACCTTTTCCCTCCTTCTTAGACCTTAACCTGCAATGATGAGATTGGAATAATTCTCAGTAAATGGATATTTGGGACATTTTTTCAAAGTTTTGGAATATGTTGTTGAGGTTGGTAAGCCGAGGACCACATGAGACATTGAACATGTTGTATTTATTACTTGACATCCATTCCTTTGAAAACGGTTCTGATACTGTTGATTTTGGTGTATGTATTCGTTCTTGAAATTGCAGATATTGATGACTGCTCCCAAGATCCCTGTCAAAACAACGGAACCTGTATAGACCAGGTCAACCACTTCCAATGCGCTTGTGTTCCAGGATACAATGGAACAACGTGTGAAAACAGTACGTAATGGATAGGCTATGTTTTTGTCTTCTAGCCAAATGTAAGAGTGTTAAACATGAGAATGTGTTTATTCATTCATGGTTATCCTTTGTTCCCCAGGTCTGTGCATTCATTGGTCTCGCATTAGATGTTTCAGATTTTGTTCTATATAAGCTGTAGAATGATAACCAAGATGGGTTGTTACATGTATGTAAACAATAAAGGAGTACAGTCGTTATATTTTTATGAGAGGTAAACTTGTGTTTTGAATTACAGTGATCAATGAGTGCTTGCCAGATCTTTGTCAAAACAACGGAACTTGTACAGACCTTGTCGATGGCTACCAGTGCGACTGTGTTCCGGGATTCAATGGAACAAATTGTGAAAACAGTAAGTTCAACAAATGCTACCTTTTCCCTCCTTCTTAGACCTTAACCTGCAATGATGAGATTGGAATAATTCTCAGTAAATGGATATTTGGGACATTTTTTCAAAGTTTTGGAATATGTTGTTGAGGTTGGTAAGCCGAGGACCACATGAGACATTGAACATGTTGTATTTATTACTTGACATCCATTCCTTTGAAAACGGTTCTGATACTGTTGATTTTGGTGTATGTATTCGTTCTTGAAATTGCAGATATTGATGACTGCTCCCAAGATCCCTGTCAAAACAACGGAACCTGTATAGACCAGGTCAACCACTTCCAATGCGCTTGTGTTCCAGGATACAATGGAACAACGTGTGAAAACAGTACGTAATGGATAGGCTATGTTTTTGTCTTCTAGCCAAATGTAAGAGTGTTAAACATGAGAATGTGTTTATTCATTCATGGTTATCCTTTGTTCCCCAGGTCTGTGCATTCATTGGTCTCGCATTAGATGTTTCAGATTTTGTTCTATATAAGCTGTAGAATGATAACCAAGATGGGTTGTTACATGTATGTAAACAATAAAGGAGTACAGTCGTTATATTTTTATGAGAGGTAAACTTGTGTTTTGAATTACAGTGATCAATGAGTGCTTGCCAGATCTTTGTCAAAACAACGGAACTTGTACAGACCTTGTCGATGGCTACCAGTGCGACTGTGTTCCGGGATTCAATGGAACAAATTGTGAAAACAGTAAGTTCAACAAATGCTACCTTTTCCCTCCTTCTTAGACCTTAACCTGCAATGATGAGATTGGAATAATTCTCAGTAAATGGATATTTGGGACATTTTTTCAAAGTTTTGGAATATGTTGTTGAGGTTGGTAAGCCGAGGACCACATGAGACATTGAACATGTTGTATTTATTACTTGACATCCATTCCTTTGAAAACGGTTCTGATACTGTTGATTTTGGTGTATGTATTCGTTCTTGAAATTGCAGATATTGATGACTGCTCCCAAGATCCCTGTCAAAACAACGGAACCTGTATAGACCAGGTCAACCACTTCCAATGCGCTTGTATTCCAGGATACAATGGAACAACGTGTGAAAACAGTACGTAATGCATAGGCTATGTTTTTGTCTTCTAGCCAAATGTAAGAGTGTTAAACATGAGAATGTGTTTATTCATTCATGGTTATCCTTTGTTCCCCAGGTCTGTGCATTCATTGGTCTCGCATTAAATGTTTAAGATTTTCTTCTATATAAGCTGTAGAATGATAACCAAGATGGGTTGTTACATGTATGTAAACAATAAAGGAGTACAGTCGTTATATTTTTATGAGAGGTAAACTTGTGTTTTGAATTACAGTGATCAATGAGTGCTTGCCAGATCTTTGTCAAAACAACGGAACTTGTACAGACCTTGTCGATGGCTACCAGTGCGACTGTGTTCCGGGATTCAATGGAACAAATTGTGAAAACAGTAAGTTCAACAAATGCTACCTTTTCCCTCCTTTTTAGACCTTAACCTGCAATGATGAGATTGGAATAATTCTCAGTAAATGGATATTTGGGACATTTTTTCAAAGTTTTGGAATATGTTGTTGAGGTTGGTAAGCCGAGGACCACATGAGACATTGAACATGTTGTATTTATTACTTGACATCCATTCCTTTGAAAACGGTTCTGATACTGTTGATTTTGGTGTATGTATTCGTTCTTGAAATTGCAGATATTGATGACTGCTCCCAAGATCCCTGTCAAAACAACGGAACCTGTATAGACCAGGTCAACCACTTCCAATGCGCTTGTGTTCCAGGATACAATGGAACAACGTGTGAAAACAGTACGTAATGGATAGGCTATGTTTTTGTCTTCTAGCCAAATGTAAGAGTGTTAAACATGAGAATGTGTTTATTCATTCATGGTTATCCTTTGTTCCCCAGGTCTGTGCATTCATTGGTCTCGCATTAGATGTTTCAGATTTTGTTCTATATAAGCTGTAGAATGATAACCAAGATGGGTTGTTACATGTATGTAAACAATAAAGGAGTACAGTCGTTATATTTTTATGAGAGGTAAACTTGTGTTTTGAATTACAGTGATCAATGAGTGCTTGCCAGATCTTTGTCAAAACAACGGAACTTGTACAGACCTTGTCGATGGCTACCAGTGCGACTGTGTTCCGGGATTCAATGGAACAAATTGTGAAAACAGTAAGTTCAACAAATGCTACCTTTTCCCTCCTTCTTAGACCTTAACCTGCAATGATGAGATTGGAATAATTCTCAGTAAATGGATATTTGGGACATTTTTTCAAAGTTTTGGAATATGTTGTTGAGGTTGGTAAGCCGAGGACCACATGAGACATTGAACATGTTGTATTTATTACTTGACATCCATTCCTTTGAAAACGGTTCTGATACTGTTGATTTTGGTGTATGTATTCGTTCTTGAAATTGCAGATATTGATGACTGCTCCCAAGATCCCTGTCAAAACAACGGAACCTGTATAGACCAGGTCAACCACTTCCAATGCGCTTGTGTTCCAGGATACAATGGAACAACGTGTGAAAACAGTACGTAATGCATAGGCTATGTTTTTGTCTTCTAGCCAAATGTAAGAGTGTTAAACATGAGAATGTGTTTATTCATTCATGGTTATCCTTTGTTCCCCAGGTCTGTGCATTCATTGGTCTCGCATTAAATGTTTAAGATTTTCTTCTATATAAGCTGTAGAATGATAACCAAGATGGGTTGTTACATGTATGTAAACAATAAAGGAGTACAGTCGTTATATTTTTATGAGAGGTAAACTTGTGTTTTGAATTACAGTGATCAATGAGTGCTTGCCAGATCTTTGTCAAAACAACGGAACTTGTACAGACCTTGTCGATGGCTACCAGTGCGACTGTGTTCCGGGATTCAATGGAACAAATTGTGAAAACAGTAAGTTCAACAAATGCTACCTTTTCCCTCCTTCTTAGACCTTAACCTGCAATGATGAGATTGGAATAATTCTCAGTAAATGGATATTTGGAACATTTTTTCAAAGTTTTGGAATATGTTGTTGAGGTTGGTAAGCCGAGGACCACATGAGACATTGAACATGTTGTATTTATTACTTGACATTCATTCCTTTGAAAACGGTTCTGATACTGTTGATTTTGGTGTATGTATTCGTTCTTGAAATTGCAGATATTGATGACTGCTCCCAAGATCCCTGTCAAAACAACGGAACCTGTATAGACCAGGTCAACCACTTCCAATGCGCTTGTGTTCCAGGATACAATGGAACAACGTGTGAAAACAGTACGTAATGCATGTGCTATGCTTTTGTCTTCTAGCCAAATGTAAGAGTGTTAAACATGAGAATGTGTTTATTCATTCATGATTATCCTTTGTTCCCCAGGTTTGTGCATTCATTGGTCTCGCATTAGATGTTTCAGATTTTGTTCTATATAAGCTGTAGAATGATAACCAAGATGGGTTGTTACATGTATGTAAACAATAAAGGAGTACAGTCGTTATATTTTTATGAGAGGTAAACTTGTGTTTTGAATTACAGTGATCAATGAGTGCTTGCCAGATCTTTGTCAAAACAACGGAACTTGTACAGACCTTGTCGATGGCTACCAGTGCGACTGTGTTCCGGGATTCAATGGAACAAATTGTGAAAACAGTAAGTTCAACAAATGCTACCTTTTCCCTCCTTCTTAGACCTTAACCTGCAATGATGAGATTGGAATAATTCTCAGTAAATGGATATTTGGGACATTTTTTCAAAGTTTTGGAATATGTTGTTGAGGTTGGTAAGCCGAGGACCACATGAGACATTGAACATGTTGTATTTATTACTTGACATCCATTCCTTTGAAAACGGTTCTGATACTGTTGATTTTGGTGTATGTATTCGTTCTTGAAATTGCAGATATTGATGACTGCTCCCAAGATCCCTGTCAAAACAACGGAACCTGTATAGACCAGGTCAACCACTTCCAATGCGCTTGTGTTCCAGGATACAATGGAACAACGTGTGAAAACAGTACGTAATGCATGTGCTATGTTTTTGTCTTCTAGCCAAATGTAAGAGTGTTAAACATGAGAATGTGTTTATTCATTCATGGTTATCCTTTGTTCCCCAGGTCTGTGCATTCATTGGTCTCGCATTAGATGTTTCAGATTTTCTTCTATATAAGCTGTAGAATGATAACCAAGATGGGTTGTTACATGTATGTAAACAATAAAGGAGTACAGTCGTTATATTTTTATGAGAGGTAAACTTGTGTTTTGAATTACAGTGATCAATGAGTGCTTGCCAGATCTTTGTCAAAACAACGGAACTTGTACAGACCTTGTCGATGGCTACCAGTGCGACTGTGTTCCGGGATTCAATGGAACAAATTGTGAAAACAGTAAGTTCAACAAATGCTACCTTTTCCCTCCTTCTTAGACCTTAACCTGCAATGATGAGATTGGAATAATTCTCAGTAAATGGATATTTGGGACATTTTTTCAAAGTTTTGGAATATGTTGTTGAGGTTGGTAAGCCGAGGACCACATGAGACATTGAACATGTTGTATTTATTACTTGACATCCATTCCTTTGAAAACGGTTCTGATACTGTTGATTTTGGTGTATGTATTCGTTCTTGAAATTGCAGATATTGATGACTGCTCCCAAGATCCCTGTCAAAACAACGGAACCTGTATAGACCAGGTCAACCACTTCCAATGCGCTTGTGTTCCAGGATACAATGGAACAACGTGTGAAAACAGTGCGTAATGCATAGGCTATGTTTTTGTCTTCTAGCCAAATGTAAGAGTGTTAAACATGAGAATGTGTTTATTCATTCATGGTTATCCTTTGTTCCCCAGGTCTGTGCATTCATTGGTCTCGCATTAAATGTTTAAGATTTTCTTCTATATAAGCTGTAGAATGATAACCAAGATGGGTTGTTACATGTATGTAAACAATAAAGGAGTACAGTCGTTATATTTTTATGAGAGGTAAACTTGTGTTTTGAATTACAGTGATCAATGAGTGCTTGCCAGATCTTTGTCAAAACAACGGAACTTGTACAGACCTTGTCGATGGCTACCAGTGCGACTGTGTTCCGGGATTCAATGGAACAAATTGTGAAAACAGTAAGTTCAACAAATGCTACCTTTTCCCTCCTTCTTAGACCTTAACCTGCAATGATGAGATTGGAATAATTCTCAGTAAATGGATATTTGGAACATTTTTTCAAAGTTTTGGAATATGTTGTTGAGGTTGGTAAGCCGAGGACCACATGAGACATTGAACATGTTGTATTTATTACTTGACATTCATTCCTTTGAAAACGGTTCTGATACTGTTGATTTTGGTGTATGTATTCGTTCTTGAAATTGCAGATATTGATGACTGCTCCCAAGATCCCTGTCAAAACAACGGAACCTGTATAGACCAGGTCAACCACTTCCAATGCGCTTGTATTCCAGGATACAATGGAACAACGTGTGAAAACAGTACGTAATGCATAGGCTATGTTTTTGTCTTCTAGCCAAATGTAAGAGTGTTAAACATGAGAATGTGTTTATTCATTCATGGTTATCCTTTGTTCCCCAGGTCTGTGCATTCATTGGTCTCGCATTAAATGTTTAAGATTTTCTTCTATATAAGCTGTAGAATGATAACCAAGATGGGTTGTTACATGTATGTAAACAATAAAGGAGTACAGTCGTTATATTTTTATGAGAGGTAAACTTGTGTTTTGAATTACAGTGATCAATGAGTGCTTGCCAGATCTTTGTCAAAACAACGGAACTTGTACAGACCTTGTCGATGGCTACCAGTGCGACTGTGTTCCGGGATTCAATGGAACAAATTGTGAAAACAGTAAGTTCAACAAATGCTACCTTTTCCCTCCTTCTTAGACCTTAACCTGCAATGATGAGATTGGAATAATTCTCAGTAAATGGATATTTGGAACATTTTTTCAAAGTTTTGGAATATGTTGTTGAGGTTGGTAAGCCGAGGACCACATGAGACATTGAACATGTTGTATTTATTACTTGACATTCATTCCTTTGAAAACGGTTCTGATACTGTTGATTTTGGTGTATGTATTCGTTCTTGAAATTGCAGATATTGATGACTGCTCCCAAGATCCCTGTCAAAACAACGGAACCTGTATAGACCAGGTCAACCACTTCCAATGCGCTTGTGTTCCAGGATACAATGGAACAACGTGTGAAAACAGTACGTAATGCATGTGCTATGCTTTTGTCTTCTAGCCAAATGTAAGAGTGTTAAACATGAGAATGTGTTTATTCATTCATGATTATCCTTTGTTCCCCAGGTTTGTGCATTCATTGGTCTCGCATTAGATGTTTCAGATTTTCTTCTATATAAGCTGTAGAATGATAACCAAGATGGGTTGTTACATGTATGTAAACAATAAAGGAGTACAGTCGTTATATTTTTATGAGAGGTAAACTTGTGTTTTGAATTACAGTGATCAATGAGTGCTTGCCAGATCTTTGTCAAAACAACGGAACTTGTACAGACCTTGTCGATGGCTACCAGTGCGACTGTGTTCCGGGATTCAATGGAACAAATTGTGAAAACAGTAAGTTCAACAAATGCTACCTTTTCCCTCCTTCTTAGACCTTAACCTGCAATGATGAGATTGGAATAATTCTCAGTAAATGGATATTTGGGACATTTTTTCAAAGTTTTGGAATATGTTGTTGAGGTTGGTAAGCCGAGGACCACATGAGACATTGAACATGTTGTATTTATTACTTGACATCCATTCCTTTGAAAACGGTTCTGATACTGTTGATTTTGGTGTATGTATTCGTTCTTGAAATTGCAGATATTGATGACTGCTCCCAAGATCCCTGTCAAAACAACGGAACCTGTATAGACCAGGTCAACCACTTCCAATGCGCTTGTGTTCCAGGATACAATGGAACAACGTGTGAAAACAGTACGTAATGCATGTGCTATGTTTTTGTCTTCTAGCCAAATGTAAGAGTGTTAAACATGAGAATGTGTTTATTCATTCATGGTTATCCTTTGTTCCCCAGGTCTGTGCATTCATTGGTCTCGCATTAGATGTTTCAGATTTTCTTCTATATAAGCTGTAGAATGATAACCAAGATGGGTTGTTACATGTATGTAAACAATAAAGGAGTACAGTCGTTATATTTTTATGAGAGGTAAACTTGTGTTTTGAATTACAGTGATCAATGAGTGCTTGCCAGATCTTTGTCAAAACAACGGAACTTGTACAGACCTTGTCGATGGCTACCAGTGCGACTGTGTTCCGGGATTCAATGGAACAAATTGTGAAAACAGTAAGTTCAACAAATGCTACCTTTTCCCTCCTTCTTAGACCTTAACCTGCAATGATGAGATTGGAATAATTCTCAGTAAATGGATATTTGGGACATTTTTTCAAAGTTTTGGAATATGTTGTTGAGGTTGGTAAGCCGAGGACCACATGAGACATTGAACATGTTGTATTTATTACTTGACATCCATTCCTTTGAAAACGGTTCTGATACTGTTGATTTTGGTGTATGTATTCGTTCTTGAAATTGCAGATATTGATGACTGCTCCCAAGATCCCTGTCAAAACAACGGAACCTGTATAGACCAGGTCAACCACTTCCAATGCGCTTGTGTTCCAGGATACAATGGAACAACGTGTGAAAACAGTGCGTAATGCATAGGCTATGTTTTTGTCTTCTAGCCAAATGTAAGAGTGTTAAACATGAGAATGTGTTTATTCATTCATGGTTATCCTTTGTTCCCCAGGTCTGTGCATTCATTGGTCTCGCATTAAATGTTTCAGATTTTCTTCTATATAAGCTGTAGAATGATAACCAAGATGGGTTGTTACATGTATGTAAACAATAAAGGAGTACAGTCGTTATATTTTTATGAGAGGTAAACTTGTGTTTTGAATTACAGTGATCAATGAGTGCTTGCCAGATCTTTGTCAAAACAACGGAACTTGTACAGACCTTGTCGATGGCTACTAGTGCGACTGTGTTCCGGGATTCAATGGAACAAATTGTGAAAACAGTAAGTTCAACAAATGCTACCTTTTCCCTCCTTCTTAGACCTTAACCTGCAATGATGAGATTGGAATAATTCTCAGTAAATGGATATTTGGGACATTTTTTCAAAGTTTTGGAATATGTTGTTGAGGTTGGTAAGCCGAGGACCACATGAGACATTGAACATGTTGTATTTATTACTTGACATCCATTCCTTTGAAAACGGTTCTGATACTGTTGATTTTGGTGTATGTATTCGTTCTTGAAATTGCAGATATTGATGACTGCTCCCAAGATCCCTGTCAAAACAACGGAACCTGTATAGACCAGGTCAACCACTTCCAATGCGCTTGTGTTCCAGGATACAATGGAACAACGTGTGAAAACAGTACGTAATGCATAGGCTATGTTTTTGTCTTCTAGCCAAATGTAAGAGTGTTAAACATGAGAATGTGTTTATTCATTCATGGTTATCCTTTGTTCCCCAGGTCTGTGCATTCATTGGTCTCGCATTAGATGTTTCAGATTTTGTTCTATATAAGCTGTAGAATGATAACCAAGATGGGTTGTTACATGTATGTAAACAATAAAGGAGTACAGTCGTTATATTTTTATGAGAGGTAAACTTGTGTTTTGAATTACAGTGATCAATGAGTGCTTGCCAGATCTTTGTCAAAACAACGGAACTTGTACAGACCTTGTCGATGGCTACCAGTGCGACTGTGTTCCGGGATTCAATGGAACAAATTGTGAAAACAGTAAGTTCAACAAATGCTACCTTTTCCCTCCTTCTTAGACCTTAACCTGCAATGATGAGATTGGAATAATTCTCAGTAAATGGATATTTGGGACATTTTTTCAAAGTTTTGGAATATGTTGTTGAGGTTGGTAAGCCGAGGACCACATGAGACATTGAACATGTTGTATTTATTACTTGACATCCATTCCTTTGAAAACGGTTCTGATACTGTTGATTTTGGTGTATGTATTCGTTCTTGAAATTGCAGATATTGATGACTGCTCCCAAGATCCCTGTCAAAACAACGGAACCTGTATAGACCAGGTCAACCACTTCCAATGCGCTTGTATTCCAGGATACAATGGAACAACGTGTGAAAACAGTACGTAATGCATAGGCTATGTTTTTGTCTTCTAGCCAAATGTAAGAGTGTTAAACATGAGAATGTGTTTATTCATTCATGGTTATCCTTTGTTCCCCAGGTCTGTGCATTCATTGGTCTCGCATTAGATGTTTCAGATTTTCTTCTATATAAGCTGTAGAATGATAACCAAGATGGGTTGTTACATGTATGTAAACAATAAAGGAGTACAGTCGTTATATTTTTATGAGAGGTAAACTTGTGTTTTGAATTACAGTGATCAATGAGTGCTTGCCAGATCTTTGTCAAAACAACGGAACTTGTACAGACCTTGTCGATGGCTACCAGTGCGACTGTGTTCCGGGATTCAATGGAACAAATTGTGAAAACAGTAAGTTCAACAAATGCTACCTTTTCCCTCCTTCTTAGACCTTAACCTGCAATGATGAGATTGGAATAATTCTCAGTAAATGGATATTTGGGACATTTTTTCAAAGTTTTGGAATATGTTGTTGAGGTTGGTAAGCCGAGGACCACATGAGACATTGAACATGTTGTATTTATTACTTGACATCCATTCCTTTGAAAACGGTTCTGATACTGTTGATTTTGGTGTATGTATTCGTTCTTGAAATTGCAGATATTGATGACTGCTCCCAAGATCCCTGTCAAAACAACGGAACCTGTATAGACCAGGTCAACCACTTCCAATGCGCTTGTGTTCCAGGATACAATGGAACAACGTGTGAAAACAGTGCGTAATGCATAGGCTATGTTTTTGTCTTCTAGCCAAATGTAAGAGTGTTAAACATGAGAATGTGTTTATTCATTCATGGTTATCCTTTGTTCCCCAGGTCTGTGCATTCATTGGTCTCGCATTAGATATTTCAGATTTTCTTCTATATAAGCTGTAGAATGATAACCAAGATGGGTTGTTACATGTATGTAAACAATAAAGGAGTACAGTCGTTATATTTTTATGAGAGGTAAACTTGTGTTTTGAATTACAGTGATCAATGAGTGCTTGCCAGATCTTTGTCAAAACAACGGAACTTGTACAGACCTTGTCGATGGCTACCAGTGCGACTGTGTTCCGGGATTCAATGGAACAAATTGTGAAAACAGTAAGTTCAACAAATGCTACCTTTTCCCTCCTTCTTAGACCTTAACCTGCAATGATGAGATTGGAATAATTCTCAGTAAATGGATATTTGGGACATTTTTTCAAAGTTTTGGAATATGTTGTTGAGGTTGGTAAGCCGAGGACCACATGAGACATTGAACATGTTGTATTTATTACTTGACATCCATTCCTTTGAAAACGGTTCTGATACTGTTGATTTTGGTGTATGTATTCGTTCTTGAAATTGCAGATATTGATGACTGCTCCCAAGATCCCTGTCAAAACAACGGAACCTGTATAGACCAGGTCAACCACTTCCAATGCGCTTGTATTCCAGGATACAATGGAACAACGTGTGAAAACAGTACGTAATGAATAGGCTATGTTTTTGTCTTCTAGCCAAATGTAAGAGTGTTAAACATGAGAATGTGTTTATTCATTCATGGTTATCCTTTGTTCCCCAGGTCTGTGCATTCATTGGTCTCGCATTAGATGTTTAAGATTTTCTTCTATATAAGCTGTAGAATGATAACCAAGATGGGTTGTTACATGTATGTAAACAATAAAGGAGTACAGTCGTTATACTTTTATGAGAGGTAAACTTGTGTTTTGAATTACAGTGATCAATGAGTGCTTGCCAGATCTTTGTCAAAACAACGGAACTTGTACAGACCTTGTCGATGGCTACCAGTGCGACTGTGTTCCGGGATTCAATGGAACAAATTGTGAAAACAGTAAGTTCAACAAATGCTACCTTTTCCCTCCTTCTTAGACCTTAACCTGCAATGATGAGATTGGAATAATTCTCAGTAAATGGATATTTGGGACATTTTTTCAAAGTTTTGGAATATGTTGTTGAGGTTGGTAAGCCGAGGACCACATGAGACATTGAACATGTTGTATTTATTACTTGACATCCATTCCTTTGAAAACGGTTCTGATACTGTTGATTTTGGTGTATGTATTCGTTCTTGAAATTGCAGATATTGATGACTGCTCCCAAGATCCCTGTCAAAACAACGGAACCTGTATAGACCAGGTCAACCACTTCCAATGCGCTTGTGTTCCAGGATACAATGGAACAACGTGTGAAAACAGTACGTAATGCATGTGCTATGCTTTTGTCTTCTAGCCAAATGTAAGAGTGTTAAACATGAGAATGTGTTTATTCATTCATGATTATCCTTTGTTCCCCAGGTTTGTGCATTCATTGGTCTCGCATTAGATGTTTCAGATTTTGTTCTATATAAGCTGTAGAATGATAACCAAGATGGGTTGTTACATGTATGTAAACAATAAAGGAGTACAGTCGTTATATTTTTATGAGAGGTAAACTTGTGTTTTGAATTACAGTGATCAATGAGTGCTTGCCAGATCTTTGTCAAAACAACGGAACTTGTACAGACCTTGTCGATGGCTACCAGTGCGACTGTGTTCCGGGATTCAATGGAACAAATTGTGAAAACAGTAAGTTCAACAAATGCTACCTTTTCCCTCCTTCTTAGACCTTAACCTGCAATGATGAGATTGGAATAATTCTCAGTAAATGGATATTTGGGACATTTTTTCAAAGTTTTGGAATATGTTGTTGAGGTTGGTAAGCCGAGGACCACATGAGACATTGAACATGTTGTATTTATTACTTGACATCCATTCCTTTGAAAACGGTTCTGATACTGTTGATTTTGGTGTATGTATTCGTTCTTGAAATTGCAGATATTGATGACTGCTCCCAAGATCCCTGTCAAAACAACGGAACCTGTATAGACCAGGTCAACCACTTCCAATGCGCTTGTGTTCCAGAATACAATGGAACAACGTGTGAAAACAGTACGTAATGCATAGGCTATGTTTTTGTCTTCTAGCCAAATGTAAGAGTGTTAAACATGAGAATGTGTTTATTCATTCATGGTTATCCTTTGTTCCCCAGGTCTGTGCATTCATTGGTCTCGCATTAGATGTTTCAGATTTTGTTCTATATAAGCTGTAGAATGATAACCAAGATGGGTTGTTACATGTATGTAAACAATAAAGGAGTACAGTCGTTATATTTTTATGAGAGGTAAACTTGTGTTTTGAATTACAGTGATCAATGAGTGCTTGCCAGATCTTTGTCAAAACAACGGAACTTGTACAGACCTTGTCGATGGCTACCAGTGCGACTGTGCTCCGGGATTCAATGGAACAAATTGTGAAAACAGTAAGTTCAACAAATGCTACCTTTTCCCTCCTTCTTAGACCTTAACCTGCAATGATGAGATTGGAATAATTCTCAGTAAATGGATATTTGGGACATTTTTTCAAAGTTTTGGAATATGTTGTTGAGGTTGGTAAGCCGAGGACCACATGAGACATTGAACATGTTGTATTTATTACTTGACATCCATTCCTTTGAAAACGGTTCTGATACTGTTGATTTTGGTGTATGTATTCGTTCTTGAAATTGCAGATATTGATGACTGCTCCCAAGATCCCTGTCAAAACAACGGAACCTGTATAGACCAGGTCAACCACTTCCAATGCGCTTGTGTTCCAGGATACAATGGAACAACGTGTGAAAACAGTACGTAATGCATGTGCTATGTTTTTGTCTTCTAGCTAAATGTAAGAGTGTTAAACATGAGAATGTGTTTATTCATTCATGGTTATCCTTTGTTCCCCAGGTCTGTGCATTTATTGGTCTCGCATTAGATATTTCAGATTTTCTTCTATATAAGCTGTAGAATGATAACCAAGATGGGTTGTTACATGTATGTAAACAATAAAGGAGTACAGTCGTTATATTTTTATGAGAGGTAAACTTGTGTTTTGAATTACAGTGATCAATGAGTGCTTGCCAGATCTTTGTCAAAACAACGGAACTTGTACAGACCTTGTCGATGGCTACCAGTGCGACTGTGCTCCGGGATTCAATGGAACAAATTGTGAAAACAGTAAGTTCAACAAATGCTACCTTTTCCCTCCTTCTTAGACCTTAACCTGCAATGATGAGATTGGAATAATTCTCAGTAAATGGATATTTGGGACATTTTTTCAAAGTTTTGGAATATGTTGTTGAGGTTGGTAAGCCGAGGACCACATGAGACATTGAACATGTTGTATTTATTACTTGACATCCATTCCTTTGAAAACGGTTCTGATACTGTTGATTTTGGTGTATGTATTCGTTCTTGAAATTGCAGATATAGATGACTGCTCCCAAGATCCCTGTCAAAACAACGGAACCTGTATAGACCAGGTCAACCACTTCCAATGCGCTTGTATTCCAGGATACAATGGAACAACGTGTGAAAACAGTACGTAATGCATAGGCTATGTTTTTGTCTTCTAGCCAAATGTAAGAGTGTTAAACATGAGAATGTGTTTATTCATTCATGGTTATCCTTTGTTCCCCAGGTCTGTGCATTCATTGGTCTCGCATTAGATGTTTCAGATTTTCTTCTATATAAGCTGTAGAATGATAACCAAGATGGGTTGTTACATGTATGTAAACAATAAAGGAGTACAGTCGTTATATTTTTATGAGAAGTAAACTTGTGTTTTGAATTACAGTGATCAATGAGTGCTTGCCAGATCTTTGTCAAAACAACGGAACTTGTACAGACCTTGTCGATGGCTACCAGTGCGACTGTGTTCCGGGATTCAATGGAACAAATTGTGAAAACAGTAAGTTCAACAAATGCTACCTTTTCCCTCCTTCTTAGACCTTAACCTGCAATGATGAGATTGGAATAATTCTCAGTAAATGGATATTTGGGACATTTTTTCAAAGTTTTGGAATATGTTGTTGAGGTTGGTAAGCCGAGGACCACATGAGACATTGAACATGTTGTATTTATTACTTGACATCCATTCCTTTGAAAACGGTTCTGATACTGTTGATTTTGGTGTATGTATTCGTTCTTGAAATTGCAGATATTGATGACTGCTCCCAAGATCCCTGTCAAAACAACGGAACCTGTATAGACCAGGTCAACCACTTCCAATGCGCTTGTATTCCAGGATACAATGGAACAACGTGTGAAAACAGTACGTAATGCATAGGCTATGTTTTTGTCTTCTAGCCAAATGTAAGAGTGTTAAACATGAGAATGTGTTTATTCATTCATGGTTATCCTTTGTTCCCCAGGTCTGTGCATTCATTGGTCTCGCATTAAATGTTTAAGATTTTGTTCTATATAAGCTGTAGAATGATAACCAAGATGGGTTGTTACATGTATGTAAACAATAAAGGAGTACAGTCGTTATATTTTTATGAGAGGTAAACTTGTGTTTTGAATTACAGTGATCAATGAGTGCTTGCCAGATCTTTGTCAAAACAACGGAACTTGTACAGACCTTGTCGATGGCTACCAGTGCGACTGTGTTCCGGGATTCAATGGAACAAATTGTGAAAACAGTAAGTTCAACAAATGCTACCTTTTCCCTCCTTCTTAGACCTTAACCTGCAATGATGAGATTGGAATAATTCTCAGTAAATGGATATTTGGGACATTTTTTCAAAGTTTTGGAATATGTTGTTGAGGTTGGTAAGCCGAGGACCACATGAGACATTGAACATGTTGTATTTATTACTTGACATCCATTCCTTTGAAAACGGTTCTGATACTGTTGATTTTGGTGTATGTATTCGTTCTTGAAATTGCAGATATTGATGACTGCTCCCAAGATCCCTGTCAAAACAACGGAACCTGTATAGACCAGGTCAACCACTTCCAATGCGCTTGTGTTCCAGGATACAATGGAACAACGTGTGAAAACAGTACGTAATGCATGTGCTATGTTTTTGTCTTCTAGCTAAATGTAAGAGTGTTAAACATGAGAATGTGTTTATTCATTCATGGTTATCCTTTGTTCCCCAGGTCTGTGCATTCATTGGTCTCGCATTAAATGTTTAAGATTTTCTTCTATATAAGCTGTAGAATGATAACCAAGATGGGTTGTTACATGTATGTAAACAATAAAGGAGTACAGTCGTTATATTTTTATGAGAGGTAAACTTGTGTTTTGAATTACAGTGATCAATGAGTGCTTGCCAGATCTTTGTCAAAACAACGGAACTTGTACAGACCTTGTCGATGGCTACCAGTGCGACTGTGCTCCGGGATTCAATGGAACAAATTGTGAAAACAGTAAGTTCAACAAATGCTACCTTTTCCCTCCTTCTTAGACCTTAACCTGCAATGATGAGATTGGAATAATTCTCAGTAAATGAATATTTGGGACATTTTTTTAAAGTTTTGGAATATGTTGTTGAGGTTGGTAAGCCGAGGACCACATGAGACATTGAACATGTTGTATTTATTACTTGACATCCATTCCTTTGAAAACGGTTCTGATACTGTTGATTTTGGTGTATGTATTCGTTCTTGAAATTGCAGATATTGATGACTGCTCCCAAGATCCCTGTCAAAACAACGG